>NC_090246.1:55332510-55407510 GCF_037325665.1 Littorina saxatilis | reverse complement strand
AGAGAGAGAACAAGTCGCGTAAGGCGAAATTACAACATTTAGTTAATCTGTCGAACCCACAGAATACAAGAAACTAAGTCCATCTCACGATGAACACGAGCCGAAATCATATGCACTCGACTTATGAAATAGAAAGAAATCAAATACGACGAAGAGAAGAAAAAGTTTGAAAGTACCATTGAACTTCCATGTCGGCGTGTGGCTGAGCTTAAAATAGGAATGTTGTTGCAATCTGTTAGGCACTTTCCCTTTTGACAGGTAGTTTCTGCATGTACAGCAAAACACGGCCTTTTTTACAAATCCTAAAGACTGTCGGAAACTTCGCATGCTCTCTTGTGAACGCAATGTGAAACATTGATTCTGAAACAAAAATCTATGGCATGAATGACAATGGAAAGACGGTATCTCTCTGATTCCAAGTTCATAATGACAGTTATAAAGTGCTGAATTGAAAAAATCTGTACATGAAGTAAAATCATTTGAATGTTGGCTTGTTGAAACTTCATAACAAACAGCCACCTCGTCTATATCATTATCTGAAAGAATGCCAACTTCCTTTGAAACACCAACATTTGTATGGAAAACTTCTGTTTCTGTCATCTTTGATTTCATTTGACAACTTGGACTGATGGCATCTTCCAGAGATATATCCATTACTTTCAACTTGCGCCTCTTTGTATTCCTGTAAGCCTGCCACTTATTTATAAAAAGAAACGTTTGATACTTTTACCAAACAGTTAGTATAATGCACGATTTACCTGTATTCGTCTTTAAAGCTGTGGTCTATTAAGACTTTCCGGGGCTACGAGGTTGAAAATAGGGACAAAATCATGTGCAGATTTCTGTACAGCAAACACTACCCGAAACCCCACCTATACGGCGTGCATGACCTTGAGAGCTTCAGTCAACGCTTGAATTTTGCAGTGGTAACATCCGGTTTGCTCTCGCAGAGCTGAGCATAATTGTCCAGAAGAAACGAGCAGAAAAAAATAAACGACTTGGCAGGGATTCGAACTCAAGGCCTCGGGGCCTCGAAATGTCGGGGCCGATGTCTTAACCGCTAGGCCACTTCACCAGTGTTGTGAAAGATAACAAATTGATAATTTTATATCATTCTACGCTTGAATTACCATTCATGCGTTGCAAAAACGTCAAAATTGACATTAAAATTTGCCTTTATTTGCAAACATGTTTTACGGAATCGCAGTACATGTTTACACCGTCATGCTACACTACATTCGCGCCATGCAAATAGCTGCGATATCTCTATTTACAACATGCAATAAAATGACAAGAACAGTAATTGAATCTCTCCAAAGCTCTGTGCAGTTGAAACCAGACATCTAAGAAATAGTTATACATGTATTCACTTCTGAACAATGGGCGGATAGATATATAAATCATGCTGCTTCAAGAATAACATAACATGAATTCATATCAATGTTTTTCCTTCTTTTTCTCAATTGGCGCAGTAGCCTTGTGGTTAGGACATGAGACACGAAGTCTCGAGGTCGAGAGTTCGAATCTTCGCCGGGGCGTTTATTTTTTCCCCTTGATCTCTCTTGAAGATAAAATATGATCAGTCTTGAGAGAGCAAACCGGATGTTATCCCTGCAAAATTCAAGCGTTGACTGAAGCTATCAAGGTCATACACGCCGTATAGGTGGGGTTTCGGGTAGCGTTTGCTGTACAGAATTCTGCACATGATTGTATCCCTATTTTTCAACCTCGTAGCCCCCGGAAAGTCATAAATAGACCACAGCTTTAAATTCTGCAAGACTGAAGCGAAAGAGGTCTGTCTCAGTTTTGTCGTCAGTTTGTTGTGTACATTTACACACGCACAACGAACAACACATGCACAGGCCCGGGGGAAGCTCTCCTTTCTTATGTCCGACGATAGACGTATACATGTAGTTTACATGTTTATTAGTCATCTATTTGATAGATTACGTGTATGATATGACGGAGAGTCGCATCGGTTTGATGCCGTGAACCCAACCGTGGCTGTGGCTGTCGTTTGAAGTAGCCTAATTATTTATAAATAAAGATTCATTTACATTCTACTTCTGACCAAGGCATGTTTGGTACCTACTGAATCCTTGTTGCGTGTAGTTTTACGTGGCACGTTGCCCAAAGTTGTATTCTTGAGGAGCATAAAATAAAACGTGTTACAAAGTTATCTCAAAACTCTGCAGTGACTGCTCGCGCAGCAGGTCAGCTAATTATAGCACGCAGCCTCCACAGACAGCTTTCGAGCCGAGACCATATGAGTCGCCGCTCCTGCGGCTCGTCAAAAACTGTCGCACTGCAGTGTTTTCAGTCACGAGAATAAAATAGCTTCGTGAATCCACGCGGCAAGGAAGTCGCTCGATTTTTGCGTGCAGCACGAAGTAAACAGACATGCAAGACTAGCGACGGGTTCAAGTTTGGGTCGCTCCAGGAGAAAAATTCTTTTGGATGTTGGCCTTTAAAGCTGGAAGCATTCCTACGTCAGTCATAGATACAGTGTTTTATCTATTTTGTTCCAGCGTGAGAGCAGAGAGAGAAAGAGAGAGACGTTCTTTTTCTTTATTTGGTGTTTAACGTCGTTTTCAACCACGAAGGTTATATCGCGACGAGGGAAAGGGGGGAGATGGGGTAGGGGAAAGGGGGGAGATGGGATAGAGCCACTTGTTAATTGTTTCTTGTTCACAAAAGCACTAATCAAAAAATTGCTCCAGGGGCTTGCAACGTAGTACACTATATGACCTTACTGGGAGAATGCAAGTTTCCAGTACAAAGGACTAAACATTTTTTACATACTGCTTGACTAAAATCTTTACAAACATTGACTATATTCTATACAAGAACCACTTAACCAGGGTAAAAGGAGAAACAGAATCCGTTAGTCGCCTCTTACGACATGCGGGGTGCAGAGAAATAAGGATGTGGAAAAGAAGACTTTTGGTAAGTGAAATAAAGGTGATGGATCCAGTCAGGTAGAAATAAGACAACAAGAAAAGAATTGGAAAACTGCAGGGAATAGTAGGGAGAGTTTTCTTGGAAGGAAATATAGGTGAAAGGACTGGTAAGGCAGAAATAAGACAAAAGAAGAGAAGTAAAGGGGTGGGGTAACTCTGTTTAAACGCTCCCGCCGCGTGAAGGCGACCCCATGGGAGCGAGAGAGACGTGTATGTGTGTGTGTTTGTGTGTGCTTGTAGAAAGGAGCATTCACTGCAGGTTTATTGCCCGCGGCTGGTCAGAGAAGCAAGACAGACCTCTTTAGTGGCGCTATCGGCGTCGCCAAACTAGCTAGAGGTCCCTAACGTCCTCACTGGAAATGTTCCTTTTAGGGACATGAGTTGATGATACGCTAAAAGGCTGGTAAAAGTGAGGACGAGGGGAGGATGACGGGGTGGGTAAGAGTGATTATGATACAAGTTTGTTAAAAAGTGTCAGTTCTTTTCAACGCAATATAATTTTAGTTGGTTTGGGTTAGGACCCAGTGTCTCGATCCAAAAGCGTTAGGTGTATGGGATTTTAAAAGAAAACGTTTATTTTCGAAAAACATTCTTTATAAAAAGGGATACAATTTTGGAGCCACTTTTTAAAACCAAAGGTTAAACAAGTCGCGTAAGGCGAAATAACAACATTTAGTCAAGCTGTCGAACTCACAGAATGAAACTGAACACACTGCTTTTTTCGCCAAGACCACATACTCGTCGTTTTGTCAGTCCACCGCTCGTGGCAAAGGCAGTGAAATCGACAAGCCATGCAGAATAGTGCGGTAGTGGTCGCGCTGAGCAGGATAACACGCTTTTCTGTATGTCTATTTTTTTTTTTATCTTACTGAGTTTGTTTTTAATCCAAACATATCATATCTATATGTTTTTGGAATCAGGAACCGACAAGGAATAAGATGAAATTGTTTTTAAATCGATTTCGGAAAATTAATTTTAATAATAATTTTCATATTTTTAATTTTCAGAGCTTGTTTGTAATCCAAATATAGGCTACATATGTATATGTTTTTGGAATCAGAAAATGACGAAGAATAAGATAATATTATGTTTGGATCGTTTAATAAAAAATAATTTTAATTACAAGTTTTCGATTTTTAATGACCAAACTTATTCATTAGTTTTTAAGCCACCAAGCTGAAATGCAATACCAAAGTCCAAGATTGCTTTGCCAAAATTTCAATCAATTTGATTGAAAAATGAGGGTGTGACAGTGCCGCCTCAACTTTTACAAAAAGCCGGATATGACGTCATCAAAGGTATTTATCGAAAAAAAGACAAAAACGTCCGGGGATATCATTCCCAGGAACTCGCATGTCAAATTTCATAAAGATCGGTCCAGTAGTTTAGTCTGAATCGCTCTACACACACACACGCACACACACACACACACACACACACACACACACACACACACACACACAGACACACACACACACACACGCACACACACACACACCACGACCTTCGACTCGATTCCCCCTCTATGTTAAAACATTTAGTCAAAACCCAAAACAACTCGTGTAAATCTGGTACGACACAGCAAGCCATGTAGTCTCTCTCTCTCTCTCTCTCTCTCTCTCTCTCTCTCTCTCTCTCTCTCTCTCTCTCTCTCTCTCTCTCTCTCTCTCTCTCTCTCTCTCTCTCTCTCTCTCTCTCTCTCTCTCTCTCTCTCTCTCTCTCTCTCTTCAGCAGATTTGTGTTCTTCGTGTTCCAGAAGAGACGAACCCTTATTAATCTGGTTCAGTGACATGTCATCAGGATTTTAATGTATTTGTTGAATTATTGTTTGCGTGACTATAATTTATAACAGTGCAGATACTATTGCCCACTATTGTAAGGGGCTGTGGCCTTAGACAATAATTACAGATTTGTTCTTGTTCTTGTTCTGTCTCTCTCTCTCACGCTATGATCTCTCTTGCTTGTTTTGTCTTTTGTGTTTCACTTGTTAATAATTTTCTGTCTTGATAACCAAGGTCATCATGAACTTTTCATAATTTTGCCGGGTTGGCGCAAGTGTGTCTTCACTGTAACTAGCTACCTCCCATTCCTCCCCTCTCACCCCCCCACACACCCTCCTTGTCTAAAAATGTGAAGGGGAGAGGTGATGGAGGTTGAATAGGAGTTTTGGTGTGCTGTAACTGGTAGTCTTTTCTTCAGCCGAGTTATCTATCTTCCTTGAACAGTTTATGATTTACCCGGTCGAACAGATTGTTTGATCAACTGACCAAGCAAAGTAATTACCAGAGCCATGCTTGCTGCTACAGTGGAACCCCCATTTTTAGACCTCCAAACATCTGAAAAAACAAGGTATTAAAAAGGAGGGAGTCTTAAAATGGGGGTAATTTTACAGAGGTTATGAACAGAAAGTCTGAAAAAACAAGGTATTAAAAAGGATGGAGTCTTAAAATAGGGGTAATTTTACAGAGGTTATGAACAGAAAATCTGTTTATTGTGGATAGTCACTATTATTCAGCTGCTCTGGATCGCACTCGATGGTCAGTTGGGCAGGGCAGTCAGATATGTTTGTCAGTGCCAAACTGGATGGTTGGAATACAACATAGTGTAGATATGCGGTGCGGAGGTCTATTCTACACGTCATAAAAAAGTAGGCAGATGGGTTTTAGTTTTTGTTATAACTAGTTTGCGTCATTGAAACGACCAAATGGCTTGGAAGATTTTCTTATCTTTTCACCGTACGAAATCAAATTTGGGGAGGGGGTTTTACTCACAAAAAACAAAACAACAAACCCACAGGATTTGTTCAGTAAAACACACACTATGCCATCGTAAGCCAAGCTATTCACCACATTGGAGTTCAATTGACCCCTGAGTACCAGAGATAAAAACTCTAATCCGTAGACAGAGAAACAAACAGAGAAACAAACTATCAAGCACACAAACAGACAGAGTGAAACCTAAAAGCCTTTATTACATTAAAGCGGCTTACAAACATTACAAGACATACAAGCCGCTTTATTACATTAAAGCGGCTTACAAACATTACAAGACATACAAACGCGCAAGCGCGCGGGCACGCACACACACGCACAGTGAGCAAAACTTTGGAGAAGTACGAACAAGGCGAAACAGAACCAATTGATTAAAACACATTACTACATACACTCAGATAGACGCGCGCTCAGAGCAAACACAAAAACAAGTCGCGTAAGGCGAAAATACAATAGTCAAGTAGCTGTCGAACTCACAGAATGAAACTGAACGCAACGCAACACAGCAAGACCGTGGTTGATACTCGTAGCATCGTCGCTCCACCGCCCGTGGCAAAGGCAGTGCCAGTGGAATTGACAAGAAGAGCGGGGTATTCGTTGCGCTGAGAAGGATAGCACGCTTTTTATATTTAGTCAAGTTTTGACTAAATATTTTAACATCGAGGGGGAATCGAAACGAGGGTCGTGGTGTATGTGTGTCTGTCTGTGCGTGTGTGTGTGTGTGTGTGTGTGTGTGTGTGTAGAGCGATTCAGACTAAACTACTGGACCGATCTTTATGAAATTTGACATGAGAGTTCCTGGGTATGAAATCCCTGAACGTTTTTTTCATTTTTTTGATAAATGTCTTTGATGACGTCATATCCGGCTTTTCGTGAAAGTTGAGGCGGCACTGTCACGCCCTCATTTTTCAACCAAATTGGTTGAAATTTTGGTCAAGTAATCTTCGACGAAGCCCGGACTTCGGTATTGCATTTCAGCTTGGTGGCTTAAAAATTAATTAATGACTTTGGTCATTAAAAATCTGAAAATTGTAAAAAAAAATAAAAATTTATAAAACGATCCAAATTTACGTTTATCTTATTCTCCATCATTTGCTGATTCCAAAAACATATAAATATGTTATATTCGGATTAAAAACAAGCTCTGAAAATTAAATATATCAAAATTATTATCAATTTTTTTTTCGAAATCAATTTAAAAACAATTTCATCTTATTCCTTGTCGGTTCCTGATTCCAAAAACATATAGATATGATATGTTTGGATTAAAAACACGCTCAGAAAGTTAAAACAAAGAGAGGTACAGAAAAGCGTGCTATCCTTCTTAGCGCAACTACTACCCCGCTCTTCTTGTCACTTTCACTGCCTTTGCCATGAGCGGTGGACTGACGATGCTACGAGTATACGGTCTTGCTGAAAAATGGCATTGCGTTCAGTTTCATTCTGTGAGTTCGACAGCTACTTGACTAAATATTGTATTTTCGCCTTACGCGACTTGTCTGTACCTCTCTTCGTTTTAACTTTGTGAGCGTGTTTTTAATCCAAACATATCATATGTATACGTTTTTGGAATCAGGAACCGACAAGGAATAAGATGAAAGTGTTTTTAAATTGATTTCGAAAAAAAAATTGATAATAATTTTTATATATTTAATTTTCAGAGCTTGTTGTTAATCCAAATATAACATATTTATATGTTTTTGGAATCAGCAAATGATGGAGAATAAGATGAACGTAAATTTGGATCGTTTTATAAAAACAATATTTTTTTTACAATGTTCAGATTTTTAATGACCAAAGTCATTAATTAATTTTTAAGCCACCAAGCTGAAATGCAATACCGAAGTCCGGGCTTCGTCGAAGATTACTTGACCAAATTTTCAACCAATTTGGTTGAAAAATGAGGGCGTGACAGTGCCGCCTCAACTTTTCAGATGCACGTTCAGCAATGGGCTGATGTGGGCGGTAGTTTTTGATTTATGTGGACTGGTGCTTGGAGGTTCTAGTTAGCCAGGTTTCATATCTCTCACGTGATATGTTGTTTGAGATTTTGCACCTGTAGCACTCGCTTACAAACTGCAACATTTGCTGAAAGACTTCACCGATTTTCACGCATGGATCTTCTGCAGAGAAATCAAGCACTCCTACGAACACACTGGTTCATGAACAGCTGTCACCAGATGGCATAAGCTTCCATCTACAATAGCTCTATCGTCTGGTAAGCAATCAAATCGGAGAAAACTAGTCTCTCACGATGTTCTTTGATCATCGCCCGCCATTTTGTAAGATCAATTTACAAGTTTTATCTTCGACAGTGAAACCTGTGCTTTGGAACACCATACGCACTAATCGCAAGTCCACGAATAACACAGGTTTCATATCTTCTCAGCCTGGATGTAATTCCATACACACTCATGTGCAAATTGTTTCCACTCAGCAGAATGAAACACGTCAAATGCCTTTGTTTTTTGTCTTGGAAGAGGAGCTCAAGTACGGACACGGACAACACTACAGGCCATACTGTACGTGTCGTCATATTACTCATTACGTTTTTCCGACGTCATGAAGTTATGACGCCATTCTAGCCCTTTTTTCTATGGAATGCCTTTTGTGTCTAAACCAAAAAAATCAACATTTGCTAATTTTCCTATAATTAATTTTTTCTCAATTTGCCCAAGGATTTAAAGATGTCATCCTGCGGATTTGTAAACATCAGGAGTTAAACTACCCAAAACCATTAAAACATTTTCCGAGGTATTTTTCAAGGGGTTATTGCCCTGCCGTAAGGACTATATTCTTTGTGCTTTGATTTATCGTCTCTAATTAAAAGGACCCTATTCTGAGGTCTCAATTCTTTCCTATTATCTTTCCAACTCATGCGATGTCACTTTTCTTTGAGAGTTTTTGCAAGGAGTTGTGAACTGAGAATAACGCGAAAATCACACCTTGACTCGGTCGGACCGACTGGTTCTTGTAAAAGCACTTGACAGTCTCTGCGCATATCCTTCAGGATCGTAAAATCGTACTCCCCATCTACTTAGCTTTGTCCAACTAGGCCCACTTGTGAAACTTCACACGCGGAAGACACAACTTGAGCTGCACACCACATGTGCGATTAAAAGCAAACAGCAAGTTGTGTGACAAATGTTACTGAGCACCACGCAATGCAAAGAGCTTGGGGAAGAATGGGGTTCTTTACTATTCTGTTGCTAAGTCGGTCCTCGTGTTTACGTCTGCTTTCATTCTGGTTTGTCTATATTTATTATATTACTTTGTCCCCTTTTCTTCTTGTCCGTTCGTCGTTTAGAAGTATGTAAAATTGGATACTTTTCATAGTCCACATGCTTAGGAATACACAAATGAGTTCGGCTTTTTATTCTACAATCAAAATAACACTCAAGGTCGGCATTGGAACGTTCAATTATTGATAAAACAAAACGTTACAATGATTGATCTTCGGCTCAGCGGTTTGTCAAGTTGACGACCAGACAAACTCTTATAATACAGGCATGTTGCAGTTTAATATATTTTCGGTATAGCAACTGTTTGTGTGTCTGTACGCTTTAAAAACCGCTGGGTCGAATATCAGTCAATGTGACGTGGGTTTCATGGCCAAGAATTCAATTTTCCAAAAACTGACCTTTCTATATTTTGTTACATTCTAAAGTTCGGAACGTTGGCAATCTATTTGCTTTAGGATTTTTTCATTATACAAACACGGATACATTTGCTGTGTATCCGATGGTCTTTACAATAGTTGAACCTTTCCAGAACGAACTCTCAAGGGATTGACTAAACATTCGCGTTAAGTTCAGGCGATCATTATGGTCAAGGTCACTTTTGTAACTCCACCATTATTCCAAATGATGTACAAAGAAAACACGATAGAGAAACAGAGAAACAGACAGACAGACAGACAGACAGACAGACGGACGGACGGACGGACGGACGGACGGACGGACGGACGGACGCATCGACAGCCAGACAGGGAGCCAGCTAGACAGCCAGACAGCCAGACAGCCAGACAGACAGACTGACAAACAGAGAGACAGTCATATAGACAGTTAGTCAGACAGATAGACAGACAGACATAATTCACAATATTTTTTTAGTGAGGCTTAGCCTCTTAACAAGGGAAGGAGAACTTGGCCATACAAAACTTTGCACATACAAAAAAGTAATCCGGAACCGATGCAACAAAACAGAGGAAAGAGACAAAGAGACAAATCGATGTGTAATTTTCGAAAACAATGAAGAAAGCATGCAAATTTTTTTTCTGAATGAGAGAGAGAAACCACATAACAGAACACAAAGTTATGTTATAGCAAAATAAATAATTAGTTGATACATTTTTCATTTAATTGAATACATAAAGGTTGTTCAACTGTAGTTCCAAATACGGACGCTACCTACGCAGCTCAGAAAGGAAACACTGTTTTGTTGGTCCTGAATAGTCAAATAAATTAAAAACCGTACACAAAACACCCATATACAATAGGCCGTGAAAAGTAGGATATGCGCCGAAATGGCTGCGATCTGCTGGTCGATGTGAATGCGTGATGTATTGTGTAAAAAAAAATCCATCTCACACGGCATAAATAGATCCCTGCGCCTTGAATCCGAGTCTGGAGATACGCGCGCGATATAAGACTTCATTTTATAATATTATACAACACAACACCACCGTAGCACAGCCATGCACTACACAGCACAACCGTACACAACACAGCCATGCACAACACAACACGACCGTACTCAACACAACACAACCATAAACAACGTAGCACACCCCTAAACAACTTCACCTAATCCAGCACAACACAAACATACACCGTACACAATCGAAAACAACACCACACCACACCACAACACAGCACAACCATGCACACCACAACACAACACAACGCAACACACCCGTACCTCTCTCAGCACAACCCAACACAACCCAACACCTCACAACATGACAAAACACCTTACAATAGAAAAACAGACATACACAACATAACCGTACACAACACAGCACAATCGTACACAACCCAACACAACCCAAAACAACACAACCCAACCCTACACAACCCAACACAACAGAACACCACACCACACCACACACCACACCACAACACAACACACAACACAACACAACTATGCAGACCACAAAACAACACAACACTAACATGCACTCACTACAACAACACATAACACAACCATGCACACAACCATGCACACCACAACACAACCATGCACACCACAACACAACACAACACAACACAACCATGCACACCACAATACAACCCAACACAAGCATGCACACCACAATACAACCCAACACAAGCATGCACACCACCACACAACCATGCACACCACAACACAACACAACACAACCATGTACACCACAACACAATGTAACTTAACCATGCACACCTCAACACAGCAAAACACAACTATACACACCACAACACAACACAACACAACACGGCACGACGCAACACAACACAACACAGCACAATAGAACAAAATCACACACAACCATAGCCCAACCCAACCCAACACACCAACCGCACAGCACAGCACACCACAACACAACACCACACCACACCACACCACACCACACCACAACACAACACAACACACCACACCACAGCGCAACACACCACAGCGCAACACAACACACCACACCACACCACAGCGCAACACAACACAGCCGCACACAACACAGCACCACCATAGACATCACAACACAACACAACCATGCACAACGTAGCACAACCATACACAACACAGTCGTACACAACACAACACAACCGTACACAACCATACACAACACAACGCTTTGCTTAAAACGGTCATCACTATATGTAGCAAATTCTTCAACGTGTCGCATCTTTCCGAAAGACAGCAAAAAGTCTTCATAAATGACTGACATTCCTCAAAAACATGTTATGTTAGAACCCATTCTTTCCTCTATTACCACTTATGATCTGCCTTTACATGTATCTGATTGTGACTTAATTAACAGCATTGTTGTTGCTGACGCGTTTCTATACACATCTAGTGGCACCATGTTATGAGGTCTTTGACTGGTGTAAAACAAACTCCATGATAATTCACACAACAATATCAAAAGTATGGTGATCACCACAAGACAGAATTATCAACTTGCGGTTTTAATTCTTAATGTCTTTTGTTAAAAACTGACGCATTGTAATATGTGTTATGTGCTTGAGATGCAGAACGGACAGGAAGTTGTGACTAAATCCTCTGTCCATATGTATCAAAGATCAATCAGTCAGTCAGTCGACCAGCCCGCAAATTAGTCTCTCTCTCTCTCTCTCTCTCTCTCTCTCTCTCTCTCTCTCTCTCTCTCTCTCTCTCTCTCTCTCTCTCTCTCTCTCTCTCTCTCTGGGTTGTAACTCATTTGATGTATTTTTTAAGTTATTTGATGCGCAAATATTGCAAATATTATCATATGGAGCCGAAATGTGGGGTTATGAAAAGTATGACCAATTGGAACGTGTTCATTTATTTGCATGTAAACGGTTTCTGCACGTAGTAGATAAAACTCCCAATGATGTTGTGTATGGTGAATTGGGTAGGTATCCTCTTTGGGTGACAACAGTCACAAGGTTGATTAAATATTGGTTACGGTTATTGAGACAGCCAGACAATTTTTTATTCAAAGAAGGCATACAAAATGTTGTTCAACCTCCACGAAAAAGGTGGTATCACATGGGTAACGCATGTAAAGGCAGTTTTGTGTGAAAATGGATTTTACCAAGTTTGGATGTTTGGATGTGGAAACGAGAGGGTGTTTTTTTCAGAACGGAAGGAGAGGCTCTGCAGTTCCTTCTGTCATGATTGGCGTAATCATTTGGACTCGAGTGAGCGCCTATCACTGTATGGAAAATATAAAGCCTGTTTTGAAAAAGAACGTTATGTGGACATTTTATGGAAAAATGTGTACAGAAATGTCATCGCTCAATTTAGAATGGGTGTTTCACAGATAAATATCCACAGATATCGCTTCCTTAGTATTTTTTTTTTAATTGTGTGTCTCTCTTATTCACACACTCCTTCTCAAACCCTTCTTGTATTATTTCGTTCCCGAGGAGCTTGCAAACACTGATGTGGGTGATTTACATAATTCAGACCGCTCAAGCTAAATGTATGTAGAGCAACAACTTCATAAAGAAAGTCATGGCAAGACAGCACTCGTTTATGATTGTATTGCCTTTATAACTGCTCCTGTGCCAACGGCATTAGCTCAACCGACCGCTCATTTTCTCTTACCAGCTCTGTAGTTTAGCAGATGGAAATCCAGGATGAACCCTTACACAACATATGCAGTAATTGAGGGTTTCGTTGTATGTGTACCTCACAAATTCGGAGGGTTTTGATCACAGTAGCTGTGATAGGGGAGACTGAGCGTTCCCACTGGCAAGTAGTTGACTCTGCGTGTTTAAGTAGATAGTTTCGTCAGAGTTGATCTGAGGTCTTATTGGCGGGTAACAGTTCCCGCTCATGGGTTGGCTGCTTCGTGTCATTAGGGGATAAAGTGTGTGTCACTCAACGTCCCTGTGGTTGGGGGTGGCGTCAGCGATTGGTGTAGTGGGGCTCTTAGCCTTAGGCTTGGTGGGCGGAGTTATTGTGGGGGTGATTGTTGTGCGCAAAACTGCGTCCCTCCCTGTCCGTTGCGGTTGGGTAACCGTGTTACGTGTCAGTTCTTCCGTGTACTTAGCACTGATAATCAGTGTAAGATTAAAGTAAACTGCTTCCCGCACCCCCCAAGCCAGAGAACAAGTTAGTTTCTATCCCCCCCCCTTCCACCCTCCGTGTCCGTATGCATGATACTGCAAGCCCACGGCACGATACTTTGTCTGCTTGTCATGAACTAGTTATGGAAATTGAATTACACGCAATCAAAAGAACATTTGAGGACAAAGAAACAAACCTGAATCAATTTACCTCTTCCTTACTACTCAGCCCTTCTTCGTAGTCACAGTCAGAGCCACACGTCTCTTCTGCCTGCGATTTTGATTCCAAATTGTCCATCGGGCTTTCATTGTCACAGTGATGCCGTCTTCGCTTTGAGTCAAGTTCAACCTGAACAGTTTTAGGACGTCCTCGTTTTCCAGTGAGAACCTTAATTTTGACAGACGGAATTGCTTCGAATCTCTTCGCGCGCGACATTATCACGTCAAGCTTTTTTCATCACCGGAAATCGCGTCCGGTAATGGCGACGTAAATTCTTGATTGGAAATTAATAGTAAACGATCGATGAAACAAAAAACGGGATCCGAAAGACACAAAAACTCAAAAGATCAAAATGTAAACTGAATGTTTTGCTAGTTTGGCTTTATTTTCGATTTGGCTCCATTCACTGAGTTAACCGCAGCATCCATCGCTATATATAGCTTCAGCGCGGCTACAGGGGCCTATCATCGCAAAGCAACCCGAAGACTGAGCTACACAGCCTCTCCGAGTACAAAGTACCCTTCTCACACGGCTGTCCAGCCTGTATTCAAACATACTTTGTAACCGCTATGAGCGAAGTGCAATGGGTGGTGTGTGTGTGTGTATGTGTGTGTGTGTGCTACGAGTTTTGATAGCACTTTTTGGTGAAGTCATATGTGCACGTTTACAACATTGAGGCCGCACTGTCACAGATACAAAATTTAGTGATCCGGAGCGAACCAAAGAAAAGAGGGAACGCTGTTTCATTTTTGAAAAACGGAATTTGATTCACAAAAGAAATACGTCAAACATGTTACTCTTTTTACATTTAGTCAAAAAGTTTTGACTAAACGTTTTAACATAGAGGGGGAATCGAGACGAGGGTCGTGGTGTATGTGTGTCTGTGTGTGTGTGTGTGTGTGTGTGTGTGCGTGTGTGTGTGTGTCTGTGCGTGTGTGTGTCTGTGCGTGTGTGTGTGTAGAGCGATTCAGACCAAACTACTGAACCGATCTTTATGAAATTTTACATGAGAGTCCCTGGGAATGATATCCCCGGACTTTTTTTTTCTTTTTTGCGATAAATACTTTTGATGACGTCATATCCGGCTTTTTGTAAAAGTTGAGGCGGCACTGTCACACCCTCACTTTTCAATCAAATTGATTGAAATTTTGGCCAAACAATCTTCGGCCGGACTTCGAAATTGTATTTCAGCTTGGTGACTTAAAAATTAATTAATGACTTTGGTCATTAAAAATCTGAAAATTGTAATGATTTTGTTTTTTATATAAAACGATCCCAATTTACGTTCATCTTATTTTACATCATTTCCTGATTAAAAAAACCATATAAATATGTTATATTTGAATTAAAAACAAGCTCTGAAAATTAAAAATATAAAAATTAAATTTCCGAAATCGATTTAAAAACAATTTCATCTTATTCCTTGTCGGTTCCTGATTCCCAAAACTTATAGATATGATATGCTTCGATTAAAAACACGCTCAGAAAGTTAAAACGAAGAGAGGTACAGAAAAGCGTGATATGCAGCACAGCGAAACCACTACCGCGCTGAACAGGCTCGTCAGTTTCACTCCGTTATGCACAAGCGGCGGACTACGGTCATTGTGAAAAAATGCAGTGCGTTCAGTTTCATTCTGTGAGTTCCACAGCTTGACTAAATGTAGTAATTTCGCCTTACGCGACTTGTTTTTTTTTAACCGAACTTATAAAATGAACAGTTCTTTTTACATTTAGTCAAGTTTTGACTAAATGTTTTAACTTGTTTCTTTTTGTCACACAGACAGACACACAGACAGACACACAGACAGACACACAGTTTTGACTAAATGTTTCAACATAGAGGGGGAATCGAGACGAGGGTCGTGGTGTATGTGTGTGTGTGTGTGTGTGTGTGTGTGTGTGTGTGTGTGTGTGTGTGTGTGTGTGTGTGTGTGTGTGTGTCTGTCTGTGCGTGTGTGTGTGTAGAGCGATTCAGACTAAACTACTGGACTGATCTTTATGAAATTTGACATGAGAGTTCCTGGGAATGATATCCTCGGACGTTTTTTTCTTTTTTTTTCGATAAATACCTTTGATGACGTCATATCCGGCTTTTTGTAAAAGTTGAGGCGGCACTGTCACACCCTCATTTTTTAATCAAATTGATTGAAATTTTGGCCAAGCAATCTTCGACAAAGGCCGGACTTTGGTATTGCATTTAAGCTTGGTGGCTTAAAAACTAATGAATGAGTTTGGTCATTAAAAATCGGAAACTTGTAATTAAAATTATGTTTTTATTAAACGATTTAAAAATAATTTCATCTTATTCTTCGTCATTTTGTGATTCCAAAAACATATACATATGTTATATTTGGATTACAAACAAGCTCTGAAAATTAAAAATATGAACATTATGATTAAAATTATTTTTCCGAAATCGATTTAAAAACAATTTCATCTTATTCCTTGTCGGTTCCTGATTCCAAACACATATGACTAAGTGCCAAAAGGTGCTCACAGAACAGAAGACGACTTTGTTTTACAATAAAAATGTTTCTAAAAACGTGTGTCTGCTGAAAATTGGTGTGTGTGTGGATGAATGTGCGAAGAGATAGTGGACATAATTTCGTGTGTCTGACTTGAACGGTTTTGAAGTTATCTTTGTTTAAAGTCAAAAATAACGCCAAAACCGGCCATCTGAAAACGGACATCGTGATACCTCGTGTTTTGAATATGCCACAGAAAAATAACAAGAAGCACAAATGAATTGCATTTAGTTTGATTGAATGCCTGAAACATCGCTTTACAGACGAGACCAAACGTCAAATCTAAATCTCGAGAGAATTTTTTTTTTCGATAACCGAATTTTAAGGTGTCGCACGCAAGATGTGTCGTCATCACGGCATACATTTTTCAATCGCAGATATTTACTTAATTTCTTTTTCAAAAACTCTGGAATTGATGTCGACACGTCAAGCGATAACGGTGTATCAAACTGCTGTCTTTCAAGTAATCCAGCAAAGACTGCAGAACTTTTGAACAGCATTTTTGAAAACGATTTGAAAATTTCGTCATATCTTGCGTGCGACAAAATGTTCGGTAATTAACGGTTATTTTCTTTTAAAAACAAAATTTACATGTACAAAGATCAACTTCATCTACGGAACCACGTGACACATTCTGTGTTCAAAATTTGTGAAGAAATCACGAACCACGAATGCGCTATCAAGTGTTGAAATTATGTCGTCAACATCTTTTCAGATCTTGCGTGCGACACCATCTTGCGTTCAACATAAAATGTCACTACCTTATCGAGTTTAATGGGTAAAACTATTTGTTGTCTTAGTTTAATCTTCTTAATTAAAAGCGTAATAAAACCGAACTTCCAAGATGAATTTTAATTGAGATTAGCGAAAGAGCGGGCACGCAAGTCGACCTTAAAGTAAAAGAATGATAACACGAGCGTGTGTCGTGTTGTCTTGCGTGCAACACATTGTCCAAAAAGGAAAATGTATATTTTTCTCAGACGTTTTTTAAGTTGAAACCTTGAAACTTCACACACATTTGGGGTTTAATCGCCCCCATGCATGGTAAAAGTCTTGTTGACCCTTGTCAGATTTCAAGGTCACGGCTGGGTCACATGTGGTTCAGAAAACGGATGAAACATATTTTTTCAGAGATTTTTGAAGCTAGAACCTTCAAACTTCAAACAACGCTTTTGCTTAATGATTGTTCAACATGGAGAATTCAAGGTTGATCCTTGAGAAATGTGAAGGTCATAGCAGGGTCTCGTGTGGGTAAAAAAAAAACCCATAACCTTTTTCTCAGAGTTTTTCAAAGCAAGAACCTTGAAAGTTCACATTTTTGGGCTTAATAGCCTCCATACACGGTTAAAGTCTTGTTGACCTTTGTGAATCTCAAGGTCACATATGGGCAAATCAAAAAACGAAAATGCATCATTATCTCAGTTGTTTTTAAAGGGAGAGCCTTCAAACATCACACAACTCTCAATGATTCTCCGACTTAAAGAAGTTAAGGTAGATCCTTGTCACATGTCAAGGTCACAGAAAGGTCTCGTACGGGTAAAACAAACAAAACAAACAGATAATATTCATTTTTTCAGCTTTGTTGTTAGCTAGAATAGAGGCACATGCCACCATTCCATTCAACATGACTCATAGAAATACTATAAAACTAGTTGAAGAAATTGACAATTTTTCAAAGTTTAAGCCAGATGGCACTGCTGTGACCTTGAAATTTGACAAACATTAACCAGGCGGTCACCTTTTTTAGAAAATATCCTTAAAGGATCTTTAACCTTACTGTGACCTTGGAATTTGATGAGGTTTAATTTAACTTGCGTAGTGTGCCAAGTTTCAAGGCCCTAGCTTCAAAAACATATGAGAATACCTCGTTGAAAAATGTATATGTTTGACCTCAACGCGACCCTGCTGTGACCTTGACTTTTTCAACCAGACTTTAATCGTGTGTGAACATTATACTCTATAACTGTGTGTATTTTCAAAGCTCGTGCTATAAACGCGCTGAATAAATTGAAAATATTCCACATTTGGACCAGATGTGACCCCGCTGTGACCTTGAACTTTGACAAAGATTAACCAGCAGGTCACTTTTAATGAGGTTTTATAAAAATGCTGAAAGTATGTGAAGTATGTAAAGTCTAACTGATCTAGTATTAAAACATGTAAGACGTCACTGTGACAACGACAATTTTCCAGTTTGCAAAGGAAATTTAACCTCGCTGTGACCTTGAAATTCAATGTTGTTTAATGTGATGTGCACCATACCTGGAGGTCATTATACTTTGGTTGTGTGCCAAGTTTCAAAGCCCTAGCTTTAAAAACGTGCGAGATAACCTTAATGCTATGACTCAGTGCCGTTTTGAATGATATAACGAACAAAATTATCGTTATTTGTAAAATCATTTGGGTAAATTTATCTTTTCTTTTCGTAATTGGGTTCCAGCATCTGTTGTCTTAACAAAAATCACAATATCAGTCGTGTTTGTCAACTTTTATTTTTTAGCCCCTTTGTCCGCTTTTCGTGCGCACCTTTTGGCACTTAGTCATATATATATATGATACTAGAGGAATACCCGGCTTCGCCGGGGTGAATCGCGAGACAGAGACAGACAGCGAGGCGGTTCACCACAATCACTTTTGAAGGCGAAGTCCTGTCAAACGGGATTGAGAATTTTAGAGCTTATTTCTTAGCCTTATATTATCTGTTGTGGCTTCTCAAATGCCAGAACATACAGACAGACAAAAGCCGCTAGACCCCATCACAAACAGAACTCTATAATCCACAGGTGTTGCTTACACACACACACACAAACACACACACACACAGAGAAGCCGTATATATATATATATGTATATCTATATCTATAAATATATAGAGATAGGTGACAGTGTATTTTTCGCGTGGCTATAAATTGATTCGACCTTTTCACTTTGACAGTAAGAACAACTTACGGGTGCAAGGGAAGCGTTCTGGACAGCGCAGTGACATTCTAAAAATAGTAACGTAGACTGAAACGGGAATATGGATTGAAGCCACACGAAGGAAGGGAGATAAACGCAAAACACTGGAGAAGATAAGGAAGAGTTACTGGGAATGGTGAAATGAACAGAAAAACCATAATCGGTTCAGCGCTGCGCGCTGAGAGCACGTGTTGAAATATCTCATCGATGATATTGTGTCCGGGGTGTAGCTGAATACGGTGTCCAAATTTGAAAAAGATCCACCGAGAACTTTGGCGTTGTGATGTGGTCTAGCGGCTTTGGTGTGTCGGTATGGGGGCCCGGGTAGCTGAGGTGGAACCAAAATCGGTTCAGCGCTGCGCGCTGAGAGTACGTGTTGAAATATCGACCAGGTGTACCTGAATATGCCCACGAAATTTGAAGCAGATCCATCGAGAACTTTGGCCGTGCATCGCGCACACACACACACACACACACACACACACACACACACACACACACACACACACACACACACACACACACACACACACACACACACAGACAGACAGACAGACACAAGTCGTATATATATACAGATGTTTGGATTAAAAAACAAACTCAGTAAGCTAAAAAGAATAGACATACAGGAAAGCGTGTTATCCTGCTTAGCGCGACCACTACCGCACTACTCTGCATGGCTTGTCGATTTCACTGCCTTTGCCACGAGCGGTGGACTGACGAAACGACGAGTATGTGGTCTTGGTGAAAAAAGCAGTGTGTTCAGTTTCATTCTGTGAGTTCGACAGCTTGACTAAATGTTGTTATTTCGCCTTACACGACTTGTTTCTTTTTGTCACACAGACAGACACACAGACAGACACACAGACAGAAAGACACACACACACACACACACACACACGGACACACACACATATACACACACACAGACATGCATAAACATACATTTACAGACACACACGCACACACACACACACACACACGCACACACACACACACACACACACACACACACACATACACACACACACACACATCGTCGGATTTGACATTACAATTCGCTATCTGTGGCTCATTCCCTCTCTCCCTCCCTCCCTCTCTCTCTCTCTCTCTCTCTCTCTCTCTCTCTCTCTCTCTCTCTCTCTCTCTCTCTCTCTCTCTCTCTCTCACTCTCTACTTTGCTAAAGCTTTTGACCTAATTGACCATAAACTCCTTATCAAAAAGCTTGAAATTTATGGATTGGCAACTGATTCTGTTAACATTTTAAAATCTTTCCTGTCAGAGAGACAGCAAAGTACTTATCTGAATCAATCCTACTCTTGTAAACAAACAGTAAGGTTTGGAGTTCCGCAAGATTCTATTCTATTCTATTCAAAATGCATTTAGAGTCGGTGAATTGTCAGATACTCAGAAAAGAGCAGTTATCACGTTAATTCATAAGGGTAAAGATTTGCCGAGAGATAGCCTTAATAGGCTAGGCAGATTTCATCAGATTTCACCTCCTGTGTGAACAAATTGCTATAAAATTTATTTCACCTTTTTTGTACTCTACATGCATCCATTGATCAGGTAAAACCGAGTTGGCCAACGTTTTCCCATGCGAACTATATTTTTGAAGCTTTTAAAGAATGATGACAACTGCGCAATAACGGTATTCCGAATATGCTCCGTCCCTCACCTCTCACGTCTATAACATGTCTTATTTTAAGGGATGTGCCATATGTCACTCATATAGTATGTAAGAAAAGCACATTCAGTTGATAAATAGGTTCAATTGCATTTATTTAGCGCGAAATAACGTAGCCGAAGCTCAAATCTAGCGCATTCGGTGTGGTTTCACAGGGCGCGTCTCCCGGGTCGCGTTTGACAGGTATGTGAGTTGACAATTACTGTGCTGATATTCTCCCTCCTTTACCCGTTACTGTTGCATTACACATGTGAACATGCACACGCACACTCTATTCAACATGACCTCGTACTTACGCTAAAGCCCGTCTTCATCGTCTGATGTACCTACACAGGCAACCTCGGTCACAGTGTTGGCACAGCTCTCCCCTCTGCACTCTCTACAGCCAGACGTACACACGAGGCCGTGTTTTCGGCATGAACATCTTGCTGTTCGACACTCTGTCTTGCAATTGCATCGGATGACATCGAGTAGATCACCAGGAGCAGCAGCAATGTCAATGAGAATAGGAAGCATGGCGCCTTGAACAATCTCCCATCCCCAGTCCATCGGATCCAGGAGGAACTGTTCTTGATGCAAGTGCATCCATTCTTGCACCTGGAAGTATGTTCTCATGGAATGGAATTTAGCTGCTGCTGATGTAGGTGGGAGTTTGCAGGGATGAAACGATGAGGTACATGTAGAGACTTTCTGCATGTACTTGATGTAGCGGAGGAAGTTCAAAGTGTCTCTTCCCTTCCCCCCATAGAGTTCTACAAAGGCCCTTTCTCCTGCTCCTATCAGCTCATTAGTGTGTAACCGAGTGCCGAAACACTACGATCACCTCGGGAGGCGAAGTGCAATCAAACAGGATTGAAAATGTTAGAGCTAATTTCTTAGCCCTATAAAAACTGTTATGCAAACCCGAAGGTTTCCATGAACATACAGACAATCGGAAACCACCAGATCCCATCACAAACAGAATTCTACAATACACCGGTGTTGACTTTTAAAGGCCAACAACTCGGGTGCAGAGTCTGCTGTGAAAGGAGCGGAAGCCTCCCCTGTCACAATCGCCCCCGTTTGAATGAACTTCGTCCCGAAGTTCCGTACCGGGGGACCACTGTCCATTCCAAGTTCGCAGAATGGGAACAGCACGAAAATGTTCAGTGGTCATATTATGCCATTACCTGAACATATCATGCCGAGTCCCATCCCTGCTCGCAAGCACCAGATGTAACCGAGTGCCGAAACACTACGATCACCTCGGGAGGCGAAGTGCAATCAAACAGGATTGAAAATGTTAGGGCTAATTTCTTAGCCCTATAAAAACTGTTATGCAAACCCGAAGGTTTCCATGAACATACAGACAATCGGAAACCACCAGATCCCATCACAAACAGAATTCTACAATACACCGGTGTTGACTTTTAAAGGCCAACAACTCGGGTGCAGAGTCTGCTGTGAAAGGAGCGGAAGCCTCCCCTGTCACAATCGCCCCCGTTTGAATGAACTTCGTCCCGAAGTTCCGTACCGGGGGACCACTGTCCATTCCAAGTTCGCAGAATGGGAACAGCACGAAAATGTTCAGTGGTCATATTATGCCATTACCTGAACATATCATGCCGAGTCCCATCCCTGCTCGCAAGCACCAGATGTAACCGAGTGCCGAAACACTACGATCACCTCGGGAGGCGAAGTGCAATCAAACAGGATTGAAAATGTTAGGGCTAATTTCTTAGCCCTATAAAAACTGTTATGCAAACCCGAAGGTTTCCATGAACATACAGACAATCGGAAACCACCAGACCCCATCACAAACAGAATTCTACAATACACCGGTGTTGACTTTTAAAGGCCAACAACTCGGGTGCAGAGTCTGCTGTGAAAGGAGCGGTAGCCTCCCCTGTCACAAGTGTCTCTGCAAGGACTGGCGCTGAAGACATGGGCCTGTGACTGGGTCAATTTCGTTAAACACATTGGTTTTCCAATCCCGAATGGACTGCTAATTGTATCGCATCCACCAAAGGCGTGCGCAAACAGGATGTTCTCACAAACTTGAGATCCAAGAACAGTCTGGACTTTTCTGATGTCCCACACTTTTGCAGCTGATTTTGCTGTCGATGATCTCACTGATGTGAAGAAGACGGGGCAGTGATCTGGCGTAAGATGGTACAACAGAAGGATGAGCAGATCGGTGTCCTCGCCAACCAGAATCACGTTTCCCTTCCTTGCCAATTCCAGAGAAGTCTTTACGACGAGCCTATCAGCATCAGCAGTTGTATGGACAGTGTCAAAGCCGTGCTGTGAAAAACGGGAACTAAGGAGGTTGATGAACCGCTGTTTGTTGTTTGGATTCGTCAGGAAGCGCTCCTTTGGTTCGCACAGGACCATGTCACCCTCAAAAGTGATGGCACATACTGTATTGGCTCTGCTTGTTCTTCGCAAATGGGCTGCATCTTTGGTGGTAGGTCCGCAGCTGTATCCATCAAAAACAACAGTTCCTTTGCCAAAATGACGAATGAGAAAGTCTGCGTAACTCGGAGTAAGCTGGTTGTATGTTGAACCACGGCACCAGGGCAGAAGGTGCAACAGCAAGCCACCATCGATGACATATGTTACATCATCAGGAATAACACCTTTTACCTGCTTTGTTGAAGTCCAGATGTAAGTTGCCAGTGCAGCCTTGGTACCTTGTCTTGGCAGACCACCCGAATCAAACAGCGATGCTGGGACACTGCACATCTCAAAGGCAAAAGCGTCCTCATGACATCCGTTGGTGTTCTTCACAGTTGTCACTAGTCTCTGGAACAACAGCATGGAGTGAACATGTACTAGATCATCGTGCAGATTGGACGACTTGGCTTTCAGAGCCATGGTTACAGCTTGATCCTTCTTTTTAAAGGTGAAATCCACAACATTATTTCCGATCATGCTGCTCAGAATCTTGTTTCCTACGCCTTTTGCTTGTTCTGCATTCACAGTAGCTTCAGCTTCTTTTCCGCTTGAAATGGATCGGAGGGCTGTATCCACAGTGAAAGGGTTCCTATCAAGCAGATATCTCAAGATCAGCTGAATGTCTTTGTGATCTCGCTTCTGCCTTGCCACGCTCAACTCTTTGTGCTGCGTTTGTTGCTCGCTAGAATGGAATGCAACGTCTGTGACAGACTGCATTGTGTCGGGGATTTCTGCACAGGCAGGCATACACAGTAGTAGGTGGGAGATCAATGCCATATGATTGCGCAGCATTCAGTTCAAATTTCCGTACCTCTGTGTAAGAACAGCTACAGCCAAGGTGGCTGAGGGTATCGATCAGAAACCGTGAACCGAATGATCGGTGCATTTGCACGCCAAGTGCAAACTGCAATGGTGCAATAACAGTGTTTGGCCTTCTGAGCTGAATGATTGCTTGTCCTATTGCACTGATATAATATACGTTATTTGCGTGTTTGACCAAAATATGACATTTTACACAGATCGAGACAGTCATTGTTCTCCGAGACCGCGCTAGCGGTCGAGGTGAACAATGACTGTCGAGATCTGTGTAAAATGTCATATTTTGGTCAAACATGCAAATAACATTTATGTATCGATCGAATTCCTTTCAGGTACTTATGACTTTGTTGTTGTTTTGACGATTGAACGAGCACACACACACATGCATGCAATCCACATGTATGCAATCAAACACATAAGCTTCATATTTGGGCGTTTCAGGTTGACCGAAACTTCAAAGGAACTACAAAACACACGTCATGTACTCACTTTGTTGTTGTTTTGACATTGAACAGCACACACACATGCAATCAAACACATGACGGTTTTGTTTTTTAGTTCCTTTGAAGTTTCGGTCAACCTGAAAAGCCAAATTATAAAGTTTTGTCGGCCTCTGACGTCACATGACTCAAAGAAGGGAAATCCAATCTCCAATCGATACATTGTTAGATAACCTTGAAAGAAATACATGTACGTATCCACTAACAAATGCACAGATTAATAAATAAACGCAACGTAAGTAGGTGAAGCTGAACATGGAAAAAAACTTATTACCTAACAGTCACATGCACGATCCACGTTGTTCTCAATGGACATAATTTCACAAGGCACATAGACAAAGACTGAATCTGCAATCGCCTAACAATCATTATAATGCGAGCAGTGAAATGCGCCCCTGGGAAACAAACAAATATATCTATACATAGATGAGACCAATAAACTGCTTACGCCATGCTGATTAAGCTATCGTGTGATGTTATTGAATAGTTTCCTTGGGTAGCTTGTGAAAAACTGTCGCTCCGAAAACTAAAATAAAATGTACGATATTTCGGACTCATCGCATGGTTTTTTCCCGGCCAACTCGATTAGATGTGTGCAGGCACACTGAAATGAATCAACTGCACCTAAAATGAATTTTATAGCAATTACTTCGCACACATCCAAACGCTTCCCAGCCTATAAGAATTGGAGACCTATATCTGTAACCAATACAGATTATAAAATGCTGGCAAAATGTTTATCGCAGCGCTTATCTGGTGTTATTTCTGACCTCGTGTCGGAAGATCAGACAGGATTTATTAAGGGAAGAAAGGCAAGTAACTTGATTAGATTAATCGATGATGTCATTAATTACGCAAATGAAAGAAATCAACCCGGTATATTACTTGCCCTTGACTACGCCCGAGCCTACGATTCCATCTCAAAAGACTATGTGGTCTGGTCCTTTAAAAAATTTGGTTTTGGCGAAAAATTTGTGAAATGGATTAAAGTTCTAATGACAAACACCACGAGCTGCATAAATTATATGGGCTGGATTTCGGAAGAAATAAGTGTGAATTCCGGAATCCGTCAGGGATGTCCCCTCTCACCTTTGGCCTTCGTGCTTGCTGTAGAATTATTAGCAATCAAAATCCGAAGTCACCCCAATATTAAAGGATTTGCCTTACCAGATGTAGATTTTGCAGAACAAACATCGCGTATCCTGAAACTGGCTATGTACGCCGATGATATAACTGTTTTACTTCAAGATAAAAACGACATGGAAACGGTTTTGGAAATCATTGATGATTTCTCCAATATATCTCGCTTAAAATTAAATAAAAGTAAAACGGAAGCAATGTGGTTGGGATCGCGTAAAAACTGTCAAGAGAAATATTGCGATATTAAATGGAATACCCAGGTTAAAATCATGGGAATTATTTTTAAAAATGACATCCCGGCCTCTGAAATTATGGAAAATTGGTCCAAAAGACTTGAAAAAGTTGAACAAATCATTTGCAGATGGTCAAGAAGGAATTTAAGTATAAGCGGCAAATTGTGTATTATTAAGTCCTTCTTAGTTTCACAATTTGTTTACGCTATGCAGGCGCTTCTTGCCCCTGTTAAAGTTCTCGATAAGCTGAATACTATTTTGTTCAGATTTCTCTGGAAAAGGAAATATTCAAATACAAAAGCCTTTGAAAAAGTTAAACGAAATGTATTGTGTAATGTGGTGGAAGAAGGTGGTATTAACATGATAAACGTCCACGATATGCAGACTTCTTTTTTACTCACATGGGCAGCAAAACTTCAACAACGAAAATATGAACCGTGGACAACGATTCCATTAAGTCTTTATCAGGTATTGGGAAGAAATTTACTTTGTTTTAAAGCCACAACACCACTAAAACTGTTTCAAGGTATTGAATGCATTCGATCAAACTTTTGGAAAGAAGTTCTCTTAAAATGGATCCATAATAAAGCATTGATTTATGAGAGAGAAGATCGCTTTGGTGATCAATGTTTATGGAACAATATAAATGTGATGTATAAAAATAAAAGCTTATATTTTAAAAAATGGATAGAAGCACACTTAGATACGGTGAAAGATATTTGGGATAACGGAGATATGATTCCTTTTAACCAGCTGTGCACAAAGATAGGATACAGTCCCTCTAGATTTTTTGAGTACGGCGCAATGAAGACCGCTGTGCGAGCGCTTGCACTTCGCAAAAACACAGCCAGCCCGCGAGCAGGCGAACACAATAATGACCTTGACACGCGGAACCCTGTGATCACTAACCCTTCCGCGAGAAAGTTTCGCATACTGATAGTCCAGTCTAAAGCGAGCGAGCCTTGCGCTGTTACATTTTGGTTACATAAATATCAGGTTAAACTAGATCACAATTATTGGCTGTTAGCAAGCGAATGTACAAAAGAAGAAAGATTGAGATTGTTACAATGGAAAATTTTACATAATATTTATCCCACGAATATATTATTAAATAAAATGAAAATTAGAGAAACAAAATTATGTACATTTTGTAAACACATTGATTACGTTGAACACTTTTTTTGGCAGTGTGAGAAGTTGACGTGCTTTTGGGAAAATGTTGTCCATTATATTTTTAGAAATACAGGATTAAATGTGCACCTCTCAGAACAAGATATCTTGTTTGGTTATCAACCTAATAATATATGCCAAAATAATAAGGTAATTAATCACATTATTTTGATTGCAAAAATGTGTATTAGTAAATATAAGTATGGTGATAGATACGATTTGAATAGTATATTGGAAAATGAAATGTACATTAGAAGATTGTGAGTACTGTATAAGTCGAGACGAGGTGAAGTTTGTTCATGGAACGTTTGATAATTTGAAAAAAAAAAAAAAAAAAAAAAAAAAAAGTATACATTATAAATGATACCACCACCATCATTACCCACCCCCACCCCCCGCCTCTCTCTCTCTCTCTCTCTCTCTCTCTCTCTCTCTCTCTCTCTCTCTCTCTCTCTCTCTCTCTTTCTCTCTCTCTCTCTCTCTCTCTCTCGTCTGTCTGTTGTCTTAATGTTGTATATATATATTTATACTTGCCATTTATGATACATGTTGAAGGATGAATGATGATACATTGTAGACGGATGCATGTTACTGATTAAAAGCCCCACAATGATGTGCTTGGCAAATACAAACAAAAAAAACAAAAAAAAAAAAAAAAAGTAAGGTTTGGAGTTCCGCAAGGTTCTATTCTTGGTCCTTTACTATTTTCTATCTATATTAATGACCTACCATTATTTGTTAAATGTATGTGTGAACTATTTGCAGATGATACTACAATTCATTCTAGTCACAAAGATCTAAGTGAGCTAGCAATAGTCCTCCAAGAAAACATTGATCGATTGCTGGAATGGTCAGAACTAAACCATATGTCACTGAACCCAAATAAAACTAAATGCATGCTTCTAACCGTTAGACAAAAACGACATTCGTGTGCGCGAGATCACTTATTGGCATTATCCCTTCGCCCGCATCCCATTTTTGCGTACGAGATTTTTACTGGAAGTAACAACAAGTCGCGTAAGGCGAAAAATTAATACAATATTTAGTCAAGTAGCTGTCGAACTCACAGAATGAAACTGAACGCAATGCCATTTTACTCGTAGCATCGTCAGGCCACCGCTCATGGCAAAGGCAGTGAAATTGACAAGAAGAGCGGGGTAGTAGTTGCGCTAAGAAGGATAGCACGCTTTTCTGTACCTCTCTTTGTTTTAACTTTCTGAGCGTGTTTTTAATCCAAACATATCATATCTATATGTTTTTGGAATCAGGAACCGACAAGGAATAAGATGAAAGTGTTTTTAAATTGATTTGGACAATTTAATTTTGATAATAATTTTTATATATTTAATTTTCAGAGCTTGTTTTTAATCCAAATATAACATATTTATATGTTTTTGGAATCAGCAAATGATGGAGAATACGATAAACGTAAATTTGGATCGTTTTATAAATTTTTATTTTTTTTTACAATTTTCCGATTTTTAATGACCAAAGTCATTAATTAATTTTTAAGCCACCACGCTGAAATGCAATACCGAAGTCCGGGCTTTGTTGAAGATTACTTGACCAAAATTTGAACCAATTTGGTTGAAAAATGAGGGCGTGACAGTGCCGCCTCAACTTTCACGAAAAGCCGGATATGACGTCATCAAAGACATTTATCAAAAAAATGAAAAAAACGTTCGGGGATTTCATACCCAGGAACTCTCATGTCAAATTTCATAAAGATCGGTCCAGTAGTTTAGTCTGAATCGCTCTACACACACACACACACACACGCACACACGCACACACGCACATACACCACGACCCTCGTTTCGATTCCCCCTCGATGTTAAAATATTTAGTCAAAACTTGACTAAATATAAAAATGGGGAGTAAACATTTCGTGGAGGGAGTAATTTTTTCGTGTCTTGGGGAGTTCTTTTCTCGTACGAAAAGTGTACTCGGAGTAAGAATTTCGTACGAAATATTTACTCCGGAGTAAATTTTTCGTGGAGTAAAAATTTCGTCTTACACCGGGACCCAATCTTTATATGTTTCGTACGTCCCGGGACCCCCTCCATGAATGTCTAGTATGTGATTTCGGCTTCCAGTGCGTATATGACGCAGGGACGTATATGACGCAGGGCGTATATGACGCAGGGACACACACTTTGGGGAGCCCTGACTTACCCACACGAGTGTGTTGAGAGAGCCAGAATAAACGCTTCTGTTTACGATTTACATGACTTACAATATACAATTTACTAGGCTAGTATGTTGTATTTTCTTGTGTTTGAACTGAGTGTACAAACAATACATCTGGATAAATATCAATGCGGCGGGTGCATATCGCAGATTTCGGTTCAAACAAAAACAGTAAAAATCGAATTCGAGAGGTCATTGCATGCACTGTCCTTCAGAGGTGAGAACTGGGCGACTCTTCCAAGCGGGACGCGAGCTCCGAAGTGTCTCCAATGTGTGTGATCTTCATTTCACTCTCGTTGCCCTTGCTGTCTGATTCGTTCCTGCAACGTAAAGTAAATACACCTCACACTAATGCACCTCATTTCATCATGTTCTTTGGAAAAGAAAACGACGATCACTGTAATGTTCACTCTTAACATTTCCGGTATTTTACCTGTGGCTATAGGAACATATGAGAAACACAATTGTCTAGCTGTAAGTCCTACCGTTAAGATCGAGTTCGACAATTAACAAATATATATTTTTTTAATAGCAAATTAAAGCTACAGCGTTGTCAATACAGCATAGTTTGACCCGTGATAGAGGTCGTGTTTTTTGCTCTCTCGAATAATTCCTTTTACTTTTTGGTTTGGGAAAAAACAATAGAAAAATAACGGATTCGCACAACCCGATTAACGCTGTTTTTTTTCTTTCTGTCGTCTCTATACGATTTGCCATACAACTAGACGACATGATTAGAAGACATGATTTGGCGCTCCATAGCCACGATAAAAGAGGCGAGGGAGACCCATACCAAGGGGAATAACCACGAAAAGACATCAAGCGGCAGTATTGACCTCCCTTGAAATCAAATAAAAATGGCTGGGGAAAAGAGCAACTACCTGCCAACCTACTTTTGTTGTTGATGAAACCCAAAACCAACATCTTGTTATTTTCTCTAAAAACCGGACTACAGAACATGTCGCGCGATTACTGTACCACATGCCACAACGTACTTCCCACACTCACTCCTTGAAATTGACGGCGTCTTCCATGGTGTCTGGCAGCTTACGGTGCAGAGTCTCTGGCAGGAAGAGTGAGGACAGACCGGCCAATATCCCCAGCCCCCCGAACACCACCAGTGGCACTGTACGGCTGAACCGTCCCTCCACTAACAGAGCCTGCAAGAATTGTGGTTCATTTTGTGAATTTGATAGACACACCGCTCTTTTTCATTAGGCTTGTCTGGTCGAAGTATCAGTCACTATCGGCACACTGACCAAAAACACGATCGTTCACGACCGGGTCAGTGGAGGATGGAACTCTGAACGGATGTTGAAGTTTGACATACAGCGCATACATATATCTGAGTGTGCACACTAACTCGATCTCTGTGAACAGTTTCTGATCTATATAGTACTATCTATCAAAGGCTTTCAAAAGATAAGTAAAGTTAAGTTCTTGGTCAAACTGCCCTAAAGTTCTTGTCGTTTTGGTAGATTCGTGTGTACATTTTCTATTAGACAGTTCTCAGACTTTTCAGATATTTTCTCGTAGCTGAAAGCCTCTTGAATATTGAACTGTATTTAGGTGGTAGTAAGTAGATGTATTGAAAGGGGAATCAAAACCAGTAGCACATGTTAACTGGTTTTAAAATCATTTGCTTTCTAAAGATGTCATCACGTTTTCATTACTCTGAAACATCCCAAAACGGCAATTAATCATGACAGCAGCTGGGCCATTTGTCAAATGTCAAAAAATACTTTCTATTCTATCGTGTGAAATACGCTTTGGATATAAAAAGAGGTCAACGTATCTTTCAGGGTTCGTTTTACTTTCAAACAGCAATTTGATTATCGAAATCTTCTATCTATACTATATATAAAAATGGATGTAAGTGTGTGTGTGTGTGTGTGTGTGTGTGTGTGTGTGTGTGTGTGTGTGTGTGTGTGTGTGTGTGTGTGTGTGTGTGTGTGTGTGTGTGTGTGTGTGTGCGTGCATGTGCCATACCTCAGAGACGGCAAAAGGCAAGGATGAGACTCTGTGTATGCACACTGCCTAGGAGCCGCAGGTGTGCACCTGGGTTTTAGTTTCTCGATTTATTGTTTCCTTCCTCAGATTATGACCCTCCCCATTGTTGAATACAGCCCATACAGTTCAAGGGAGGTAACTCTTGCTTTCTTATCCATGGAAGGGAGATAACTCTTAGCATACCAGCATTCCGTGTCATTCTCATTCCCCCCGGCAAACGTTTGATTTTGAGTTTTTCTTTGAGGGCTTTGCTAACACCCGGGCGAAGCCAGACCTGACTGCTTGTATTATTCTATAGATACATGTTTGAGATAAATCTCTGTCGACATAGAATCGAACCTCACCAGGTCAGCCACATAGGGAGACGCGACACTGCCCACTCTGCCAATAGCGGAACTGCATCCCATGCCAAAGTTCCTCATGACGGTGGGGAACAGTTCAGCAGATATCAGGTAGATGGAGGTGAAGGATGCTGAGATTCCAAGCTTGCCCACCATCGCTAGTGCTGTCGTTGCCCATTCCAGCTCTGTGACATTCAAATACATTCCTAAACTTCAAGCGAAATTCAGGAATATCGAAAGGTCTTCGGTTATTTTGATATAGTTTTTCGTCCATTTTCTTTGGTTTTCATTGTTTTTCTCTCTTTATTCTTATAATTATGGGGAATAAGTCTTTCAGGTCAAAACGTCCACTTCATCATGTCAAGCTAATTGTAAAGGTGAACCTCAAAGTTTAATTGCTTTTGTCTTGTAACCTACTCACCAGCAGGCATTTGTTTTGCAAGTCCTTGTGTCATACTGAGCCTTTATTCTTTTTACATTTAGTCAAGTTTTGACTAAATGTTTTAACATAGAGGGGGGAATCGAGACGAGGGTCGTGGTGTATGTGTGTGTGTCTGTCTGTCTGTGTGTGTGTGTAGAGCGATTCAGACTAAACTACTGGGCCGATCTTTAAGAAATTTGACATGAGAGTTCCTGGGTATGATATCCCCGGACGTTTTTGTCTTTTTTTCGATAAATACCTTTGATGACGTCATATCCGGCTTTTTGTAAAAGTTGAGGCGGCACTGTCACACCCTCATTTTTCAATTAAATTGATTGAAATTTTGGCAAAGCAATCTTCGACGAAGGCCGGGGTTTGGTATTGCATTTCAGCTTGGTGGCTTAAAAACTAATGAGTGAGTTTTGTCATTAAAAATCGGAAACTTGTAATTAAAATTATTTTTTTATTAAACGATCCAAAAACAATTTCATCTTATTCTTCGTCATTTTCTGATTCCAAAAACATATACATATGTTATATTTGGATTAAAAACAAGCTCTGAAAATTAAAAATATAAAAATTATGATCAAAATTAAATTTCCGAAATCGTTTTAAAAACTAGTTCATCTTATTCCTTGTCGGTTCCTGATTCCAAAAACATATAGATATGATATGTTTGGATTAAAAACACGCTCAGAAAGTTAAAACGAAGAGAGGTACAGTAAAGCGTGCTATGAAGCACAGCGCAATCGCTACCGCGTCAAACAGGCTCGTCACTTTCACTGCCTTTTGCACTAGCGGGGGACTACGTTCAGTTTCATTCTGTGAGTTCCACAGCTTGAGTAAATGTAGTAATTTCGCCTTACGCGACTTGTTTACATTTAGTCAAGTTTTGACTAAATGTTTTAACATAGAGGAGGAATCGAGACGAGGGTCGTGGTGTGTGTGTGTGTGTGTGTGTGTGTGTGTGTGTGTGTGTGTGTGTGTGTGTGTGTGTGTGTGTGTGTGTGTGTGCGTGTGTGTGTCTGTGCGTGTGAGTGTGTAGAGCGATTCAGACCAAACTACTGGACCGATCTTTTGGAAATTTGACATGAGAGTTCCTGGGAATGATATCCCCGGAAATTTTTTTTATTTTTTTCGATAAATACTTTTGATGACGTCATATCCGGCTTTTTGTAAAAGTTGAGGCGGCACTGTCACACCCTCATCTTTCAATAAAATTGATTGACATTTTTGAAAAGCAATCTTCGACAAAGGCCGGACTTCGGTATTGCATTTCAGCTTGGTGGCTTAAAAATTAATGAAGGACTTTGGTTGTTAAAAATCTGAAAATTGTAATACATTTTTTGTTTAATATAAAACGATCCAAATTTACGTTCATCGTATGGGGGAATCGAGACGAGGGTCGTGGTGTATGTGTATGTGTGTGTGTGTGTGTGTGTGTGTGTGTGTGTGTGTGTGTGTGTGTGTGTGTGTGTGTGCGTGCGTGTGTGTGTCTGTGCGTGTGTGTGTAGAGCGATTCAGAGTAAACTACTGGACCGATCTTTATGAAATTTTATATGAGAGTATCTGGGTATGATATCCCCAGACGTTTTTTTTCTCATTTTTTGGATAAATGTCTTTGATGACGTCATATCCGGCTTTTTGTAAAAGTTCAGGCGGCAATGTCACACCCTCATTTTTCAATTAAATTGATTGAAATTTTGGCCAAGCAATCTTCGACGAAGGCCAAACTTTTGTATTGCATTGCAGCTTAAAAGCTTACAAATTGATTCAATGACTTTGGTCATTAAAAATCTGAAAATTGTAATTAGAATTATTTTTTTATAAAACGATCCCAAATTACGTTAATCTTGTTCTTAATCATTTTTTGATTCCAAAAACATATAAATATGTTATATTCGGATTAAAAACAAGCACTGAAAATTAAAAACATAAACATTATGATTAAAATAGAATTTCCGAAATCGATTTAAAAACAATTACATCTTATTCCTTGTACTTGTCGGTTCCTGATTCCAAAAACATATAGATATGATATGTTTGGATTAAAAACACGCTCAGAAAGTTAAAACGAAGAGAGGTACAGAAAAGCGTGCTATGCAGCACAGCGAAACCACTACCGCGCTGAACAGGCTCGTCAGTTTCACTCCGTTATGCACAAGCGGCGGACTACGGTCATTGTGAAAAAATGCAGTGCGTTCAGTTTCATTCTGTGAGTTCCACAGCTTGACTAAATGTAGTAATTTCGCCTTACGCGACTTGTTTACATTTAGTCATGTTTTGACTAAATGTTTTAACATAGAGGGGGAATCGAGACGAGGGTCGTGGTGTATGTGTGTGTGTGTGTGTGTGTGTGTGTGTGTGTATGTGTGTGTGTGTGTGTGTGTGTGTGTGTGTGTGTGTGTGTGTGTGTGTCTGTGTGTGTCTGTGTCTGTGCGTGTGTGTGTGTAGAGCGATTCAGAGTAAACTACTGGACCGATCTTCAAATTTTACATGAGAGTATCTGGGTATGATATCCCCAGACGTTTTTTTTTCTCATTTTTTGGATAAATGTCTTTGATGACGTCATATCCGGCTTTTTGTAAAAGTTGAGGCGGCACTGTCACACCCTCATTTTTCAATCAAATTGATTGAAATTTTGGCCAAGCAATCTTCGACGATAGCCGGACTTTGGTATTGCATTTCAGCTTAAAAGCTTACAAATTATTTAATGACTTTGGTCATTAAAAATCTGAAAATTGTAATTAGAATTATTTTTTTATAAAACGATCCCAAATTACGTTAATCTTATTCTTAATCATTTTTTGATTCCAAAAACATATAAATATGTTATATTCAGATTAAAAACAAGCACTGAAAATTAAAAACATAAAAATTATGATTAAAATAAAATTTCCCAAATCGATTTAAAAACAATTTCATCTTATTCCTTCTCGGTTCCTGATTCCAAAAACATATAGATATGATATGTTTGGATTAAAAACACGCTCAGAATGTTAAAACGAAGAGAGGTACTACAGAAAAGCGTGCTATACAGCACAGCGCAACCACGCTAAACAGGCTCGTCAATTTCACTGCCTTCTACGGACTACGGTCATTGTGAAAAAATGCAGTGCGTTCAGTTTCATTCTGTGAGTTCCACAGCTTGACTAAATGTAGTAATTTCGCCTTGCGCGACTTGTTTTATTTTACATACAGAAAGTATTTTTCTTCTTCTTTTTTGTTCATGGGCTGAAACTCCCACGTTCACTCGTGTGTTTGCACGAGTGGGTTTGTACGTGTATGACCGTTTTTACCCAGCCGTACGCCGCTTTCGTGGGTAGCATGCTGGGTATTTTTGTGTTTCTATAACCCATCGAACTCTGACATGGATTACAGGACCTTTTTCGTGCGAAGGGGAATAAGGCACTAGCAGGTCTGCACATAAGTTGACCTGGGAGTTCGGAAAAAATATCCATCCTTAACCCACCAGGCGGCCGCGGCCGGGATTTGAACTCACGACCTACCGATGTCTTAATTATCCAAAGAAAGCTCAAGAAAGCGTTAAGATAGAAAGGAAGATCTTGAAATTTTAATAATGTTTAATGTCGTTCACATATATAAATTTTTTATAAATTATATACATATGTATATATGTCGTGCCGAATTCACGGAATTGCCGAATTTGCGGAATTGGCAACATGTTTGCCCATTTCGGCAAAACACTGCCTATTACGCGAAATCGGCAGCGTTTTGCTGAAAATGCGTAAAGGCTCTTAAAATTTGTCCATTTCGCAAAAGTGACAGCCAGTCTTTACTTATTTTGTCACGAGAACATTACATTAACATTACTTTACCTCCCTATTTTGGTTTTTATGGGCTGTGTTGGTCTGTGTCAAGCATAACTCCGGTAATGCACGAAAACGACACTTTTTGCCATAACTTCCCATAACTGATCGATTATTGCAACATTTATCCAAAAATGTACTGCCGATTTCGCAATTTTACAAGCATTTACGCGTTTTCAGCAAAACGCTGCCGATTTTGCGTAATGGGAAGCGTTTTGCCGATTACGTGAAATGGGCAAAAATGTTGCCGATTGTGCGAATTCATTGTTTTTCTCTCGTTATTCTTATAATTATGGGGAATAAGGCCTTCAGGTCAAAACGTCCACTTCATCATGTCAAGCTAATTCTATATATATATACATATATATATATACGAGTGTATATATCTACGGGAAGGTTATTATAGTACAATGGCCAGTCCCCAAAAAGCACAACCTAAGGCATACGTGGAGGATTGCGTCTCTCCTAATCCATGTATGCCCCGAACCACTGTAGGTTTTAGAGAAACATACACATTGGCTACTCGTTGCTCACCTTTGCCCCCAAAAGCCACGGTGAATATGGTGGCCAGACAGGCGAGCCCTGCCACCAGCATGAAGCAGCAGTGAGATCTTTTCCTCCCCAGTCGTTCCAGCAGAAACCAGGCCAGCAGGTAACCAGCCAGCTCCATCACGCAGGATATCAAAAAGTTATCGCGCAAACTTCCACCCAGGTTACCCACGTTGAGGCTCAGGCCGTAGTAAGTCATAGTGACCACTAGCCTGAGTGACCAAAACAAAAATCGTAATATGTTTCTACTTGTGGGTACAACCGCTGCACTCCTAGAAAAACAAGTCTAGCACCATAGACGAGTTTGGACTTCAGTGTTATCTTAATTGCCACTGTTATTGTCTTTCTTAGATTTAATCAGCTAGTTTGTAACTAAAAACGGCCGTACACTGAAAAGCCCACTCGTTCAAAACAACGAGTGTACGTGTGAGTTGTTGGCCACCAACGCAGAAGAAGATGAAACTAAAATGTAAACTACTCACCAGCTAAAGAAAATGATGATGGTTCTGATCAGGAGTTTAGGATGCTGCACCAACTGACGAACAATGTGAGAAGACTTAACTTCTGCTTCACGTGTTTCTGAACTCTTCTCCAGTGCTGATTTCCAAGAGGGCGGGAGTGATATTTTGTTGACTTTTGCTACTTTCCGAACCACTTCCAGTGTTGGTTTGGCGCCTTTCTTCAACAGTAGCCATCTCGGTGACTCTGGCAAAAGCCTGGTTCAACACGGGATGTAACGGTTAACTAAAACTTTGCTACAACATAATGCAAGACACACAAATGTATTATGAGGTTTTAACACCATGTACCAAAGTAGTGGGCGAATAATTCCGTCTAATTAAAATTTGCAAATGATATTTTGCCTCACCTATTTTCGGTTTTGACGGGTTTTATCATGTGTGGGTAGTGGGAAGGGAGGGGGAAGGGATGACTGCAGAATCTTTTCCTGCCAAATGACACACATAAAACTAATGGGAGTACCCCATACTAGGTATAGCTTTATTCATATTCACGTTCGGAAAGCGAACAGGTCAAGTTATGCGAGACGGGAGAAAACCACGTCCGTTTCTTCAAAAAGAAAGAAATTCATGATTCTATGGTATTGCTTGCACCTACAAACCCGTTTCATTAAAACAAAAATATATAGATTGAGTTGATGAATGCAAAAATTAAAAGTAGATTTTCGCGATAAAGCGAATTCTGAAGTAACATAGATCTATCTATTTCAATGACGAATTTGCATCAGCTGCCACGGAATCACGTGGTTCTCTCCGTCTGCTGAATAGGTAACCTGCCCTGAAACGTAATTCTAGGTTGGTTGGTCGCGATCGGTTGGTTATTCTTTGTATCGTCTCTTTAGCTGTCATTCTAGGTAAGGCAAAAAAAAAAAGCATAGCAACAACAAAAAAAATAGGGTAGGAAGGTAGGCAATCACTTTTTTTTTAAACTTTTTTTTCTAATGTGTACAAATTAAACCTACTTGACAGGGAAATAAGTGTGCGACTCGGGCGCTTTCGCTTTCATTGCGTTTTCTGCACTCGTTTTCTTGTGTTTTTTTGTGTTTATTTTGACAAATGTAATAAAAAGTGATAGGGTCGGCCCCTAAAAATAGGGTAGGTCGGGTTACCGTAACCACACCTATTTTGTTTTTTGGGGGGGGGGGGGGGGGGGGGGCTAATGTTGTAAAATGGAGTCACCTTGAGGCCTTTACGGTATGGTTCTGCATGGCGTGCTGCTATTAGCTGCATGTATGTAACAAAACTTGTGTTCAGGTGTTTTGAAGAGTGTGTTGGATAAAAAGGAGATTCCACTGATCGTATATGCACTTACCACCAGTGCCCCAAGCACAGAAGAAGCGGAACGGCACTGATGAGTTGTACGTGTTGCCAGTGCCGTACAACGTAGGACAAGCCGGCCAATAAAAACGGGCCAACCAGCCATATAATTGTGGTCAGGGAACCAGCAGCTGTGCGATACTTTGGGCCAACGAATTCCACCACTGAAAATAGCAGTGGATATGGTAAAACACTCAGAAATACTCCAAATAATAACAAGTCGCGTAAGGCGAAATTACTACATCTAGTCAAGCTGTGGAACTCACAGAATGAAACTGAACGCACTGCCTTTTTTCACAATGACCGGAGTCCGCCGCTCGCACAAAAGGCAGTGAAATTAACGAGCCTGTTTAGCGCGGGGGTGGTTGCGCTGTGCTGCCTAGCACGCTTTTCTGTACCTCTCTTCATTTTAACTTTCTGAGCGTGTTTTTAATCCAAACATATCATATCTATATGTTTTTGGAATCAGGAACCGACAAGGAATACGATGAAATTGTTTTTAAATCGATTTCAGAAATTTAATTACTCTTACCAGTTCGGGGGTTTTAGGGCATATTTTACAGTGCTGTTGGTGCCTACTTGCCGAGTGGCTATCTGGGGTCATATTCTAAATGAAATATAGAAAGTTATATATCAAATGAAAGGAAAATGAATAAGCTTTTCATATTTGCAAAGAGAATTGTGCTATCTTTAAAGGTAAAAATTTTATGGGGGTGACAACATGATTTTTGTTGAAATTTGTACGCCCACTTTTTGGAACACGTGACAAACACAAAGAAGAAATTTTTTTTGTGTTCAGTTTATTTTAGATATGCTGCTAACTAGTCTGTTTGGGCATTCATTTTACATAACATAGCAAAGTTTTATAGAGTTTTGCTGATAAACAAAAAAGTTATTGTCACCTGAATACCCCAACCCAAATTTCAAAGTTGGACGTTTCATGCCTAAGGCCCCCCCCAAAAAAATATTCTGTTTACGGTATCCTGACTGACCCTATTTTTTCGCGCGACCCTAGACTTTTGTTTGGCATTTGGTAAAAAAAATAAAATAAAAAAAAAAAAAAAAAAAAAAAAAAAATTGGAAAAAAAAAAATTGAAAAAAAAAAAATTGAAAAAAAAAATTTGAAAAAAAAAAAAAAAAGGGGGCTTTGTTTTTTGGCAAAATAACTTAAAAATATGTTTTGTGGAAATAAAAAAAAATTAAAAAAAAAGTCCCGACCTACCGACCCTTTTTTTTGGGCCTATGTTACCGTTAACAGACTTTTTTTTTTTTGTGCCTAATAATGCATTTCTATAACTAACTTATAACAAAAACCCAGCTTGTTTCAGTCATAAAGTGTGTCTTAAATATGAGTTTATCCACTGTCCGACCCATCCAATGTAAAACACAAAAAAAAAAAAAAATTATAATTAGATAATTGGTCAGTGGAAAACTACAGGGGGGGCATCGTAAGCTTGCTTACGATGGGCAAGGGAGCGAACTGGTAAGAGTTATAAGTTTTATATAGGGCGGGGATGTAGCTCAGTCGGTAGCGCGCTGGATTTTGTATCCAGTTGGCCGCTGTCAGCGTGATCGAGTTCGTCCCCACGTTCGGCGAGAGATTTATTTATCAGAGTCAACTTTGTGTGCAAACTCTCCTCGGTGTCCGAACACCCCCGTGTGTACACGCAAGCACAAGACCAAGTGCGCACGAAAAAGATCCTGTAATCCATGTCAGAGTTCGGTGGGTTATAGAAACACGAAAATACCCAGCATGCTTCCTCCGAAAACGGCGTATGGCTGCCTAAATGGCGGGGTAAAAAACGGTCATACACGTAAAATTCCACTCGTGCAAAAAACACGAGTGTACGTGGGAGTTTCAGCCCACGAACGAAGAAGAAGATAAGTTTTATATTTTTAATTTTCAGGGCTTGTTTTTAATCTGAATATAACATATGTATATGTTTTTGGAATCAGAAAGTGATAAAGAATAAGATGAACGTAATTTGGGATCGTTTTATAAAAAAATTATTTTAATTACAATTTTCAGATTTTTAATGACCAAAAGTCATAATTAATTTTTAAGCCTCCAATCTGAAATACAATACCAAAGTCCGGCCTTTGTCGAAGATTGCTTGGCCAAAATTTCAATCAATTTCATTGAAAAATGAGGGTGTGACAGTGCCGCCTCAACTTCTACAAAAAGCCGGATATGACGTCATCAAAGACATTTTTCGTCTGGGGATATCATACCCAGGAACTCGCATGTCAAATGTCATAAAGATCGGTCCAGTAGTTTACTCTGAATCGCTCTACACACACACACAGACAGACACACACATACACTCTTCAAAAAAAGTTAAGGATCGGTTGAAAAAACGGATCTAATTATAAAAAAATTGCCAAAAAATTAAACATCCACATGATAACTAAAAGATTACTGTGTTTGAATTAACAAATGAACAATGAGTCTTGACCTAGAATTTTGTTTGGCAGGCAGAGTTATTTCCCTTTGTGGGACTTCTCAAAAGCTTCTGCATTTTGGAAGAAAAAGAGTGTTTTTTATTGCCCCATAAAATTTGCGGAACGCATGCCAGGGCAAAAGGTTGTGATGCACGTGCTACAACAGGGTCCTGGCTATGAACATCGCAGAACCGCGCGAGGTGACATGCGACTCATTTCGTGGTGGAGGGTCACATTTCGGCTTTGTTGCAATCGCATGAAAGCAGAAACAAGTTCGGTGAAATATTGACGTACATTAACATATTGGCGTCGTTGGGCTTCAATGCAGATTTGGTCGGGGCGTCGATTCACGATCATAAGCTCAAAGTTTCAAATGGAAGCCTATCAATATGTAACTGACCTCGTTGTACTTTCTCATTACTATTTGCATCTTAATACTGACCTAAAACAAAGCCAGACATGTAGATGGCAGAGCCGGCTGCTCCAATCAAAACTCGGTAGAAGAGAAATACTTCTGGAGTCGGTGGAAAGGCGCCCGCTATTCCAATCACCAGTGTCAATATGTTAGCAAAGTAGAACACCGTCTTTCTTCCTACCCTGAAACCCAAAGATAGCCATGTGCTTGTTAACACTATAATACACATCTAGAAGGGCAAGATACAGAAAACAGCAATATTGAATAAAACACATGTATGCAACACATCAACGTGTCTTTCCGCTCAGTTCACATAATCGCCACTTATGCCGTGTGCATGACTAGACGAATTGAATGCAATTCAGGGAAGTCAAACATGATGCTGTCTAGAGCTACATAACACTTTAAACGACAGAATATCATAATAATGGTCGCATTCAGGGTCTCTTGTTGCTGTGGGCTTTTCCCCGCAATATTTTGCATTCAGCGTTACTGTGTCGTGTTTCTTGTAGCCAATTTTGGTTCGTGTAAAACCAATCTGCTCAGACCTGTTAAGTAGTTTACTGACGGAGGTTTAAACAGATGCCGCATCACAACTTAACTGACGATGTTATGTTCTTGCATCAGGCAGATACATCCTTTTAGAAGAAGAAGAAGAAGAAGAAGAAGAAGAAGAAGAAGAAGAAGAAGAAGAAGAAGAAGAAGAAGAAGAAGAAGAAGAAGAAGAAGAAGAAGAAGGGGAAGAAGAAGAAGAAGGAAGAAGAAACATGTTCACACATGTTTTAACTCACAAGTCGCACAACAGTCCCGTAAGGGCGCTGCCTATTAAGTTTCCAAGCAGAAATGCCATGTTGAGGTGACTTCGGAATGACTTCCGCTCACAAACCAGATGAAACTGGCGTGGAAAAGAAAAGACATAGTTAAACCTTGTGCGCGTCGTCACCAGAAAACACGAGGGCATGAAAAACAAAACAGTTCGATTACGATTATAGCAAAATATAAAACGAATCCAATTGTTATAAGGAACATTTTGCGCTTGCTGTTGCAATGTCAAGTTTCAAGTTTCAAGTTTCAAGTTTATTGGTCCATAACCCATGGGGGCATTTTGAACAATAAATACAATCAATACAATCATGATATATGCTAATATAATAAATAAATAAAAAAATAGAAAATAAAAAAATAAAAATTATGAAAAACTGTTACAAATTCTATTAATAAAGTCCAAAATATTCTTTAGCAATTTCTTTTTCTTAGTAGCAAACAACTTTTTAAATTTAAGTGCATTAGGTTTTTTCCAATAGTAAGGTGGTAACAACTCAGCTCTTTCTTCTTTGAAAAAATCACAGACAAATAAATAATGGAATTCATCACCTATGTCATGCGATACACATTTGGTGCAAGTTCTTTCTGACCTCGGGATGTTAAGATAACGTTCTTTCTGTACAGGTAAATTGTTGTTTAATGTTCTAAACTTCATCATTGAAACACATTGCTGATATGGCAGGGTTGTGACGTAGTCTTCACATGCAAAAATATCTTTGAACATTCGATAATTCCAAAACATATTTTTTGTTCCAATTTCTGTAAACCATTTATGGATATACTGGTCATATAGACTTCTTTTTACTTTCTTTTTAAACCATGTGCTTGAGTATTGAATATTTTCTTGAGAAGTCCAAAGGCCAGAGAGACCAATTTCATTTAAGGTTTTTTCAATGAAACATAAGTACTTGGATTCAATCATCTTGTTGATATACAATCTATAAGTAAAGCAATACACAATACTTGAAAATTTATTTTTATGAATAGGACTAATCAGTTTATACCAATAGCAAAGCATTCTACATTTCATATTAACATCTAGTGGATATCTTCCAAGTTCACCAAATATCATAGCATTTGGAGTTGATTTTTTTAGTTTGAAAACAATTTTATAAAAACGCAATTGAAGTTTAGTAGCAAGTTCACAGGAGCCAAAACCCCATACTTCACATCCATACAATAAAATTGGAGCAATCATTTTATCGAACAGGTCAACTTGTATGTCCACAGGTAGTGACAATTGTCTACAAGTGCGCAAAAGAACAAACATTGCCCTTGAGGCACGATCATATAGATTCTTCTGTGCGACTGAAAATGTATTATTATAATTAATCTTAAGGCCCAAGTACATTACATCAAACACTACTTCGATTAAATTGCCATTGTACGTAAACAGTGGTTTATTTCTAATTTTACCTCTGGAAAAAACTATAACTTTCGTTTTGTTTACATTAATATTTAGACGCCATTTTAAACAGTATTCGTGCATTTTGTTTAAACATTCTTGCAGGTTTTTTTCCGACTCTGAGCAGATCACAGTATCATCCGCATACAGTAATAAAAACATTTGAAACAAAGCATTTACATCCGTATCATCCATTCCAGCCACAATAGCCTCTCTTGACATAGATTGTAAACCATTACTGTTTTCCAACAGAAAAGGCTTTAGATCATTTAAAAATAGAGCAAAAAACAACGGTGACAAGTTTTCCCCTTGTCTAACTCCACACAAACTGGGAAAATATCCAGAACACTCACTATTAACTTTAACACAAGATTTGGCATTTTCATACAAATTTCTTACAGTTTTTAAAAACTTCCCATTAACATCAGAACTAACTAATTTCTCCCATAAAAATGCACGGCGAACTTTATCAAACGCTTTTTCATAGTCTACAAATGCACAAAACAGTCGCTTCTTTTTGTTGAGAAAAAATTTTAATATACAATGCAAAGTAAAAACATGGTCTAGTGTTGAAAAACCTGTGCGGAAACCTGTTTGTTCTTGACCTAATTTGTTATTACTCTCCAAAAAGTTTGATAACCTATCATTTAAAATTGCACTGAAAAGTTTTCCGAAGCAGCTGAGTATAGTAATTCCTCTATAATTTGTGGGGTCAGCTTGAGAGCCTTTGTTTTTGTACAATGGAATAATTTCACCTACGGCCCATTGTGTTGGAACCTTTCCTGACTGCAAAACAACATTAAACAACAATACATAAATATCAATCATTCGATCATGTGACGCTTTTAAATACTCATTAATTATTTTATCCTGACCGCATGCCTTATTGTTTTTTAGCTTGTCTATACATTTGATAACTTCCTCCTTTGTAAAAGGCGCATTAAGAAATTCATTACTTGCTTCATTTAAATGTTCATTACTATCATGTCAGTTAGACAAGAAAGTGCAATTTTCACTTGGATTCGATTTGTTTTGAATTTTGAATTTCTGGTAATAATGTGATTGAAACCTCTCTAAAGAATCAATTGTTAAAAATGTTCTGTATCACATGCGTTCTCTATCAAATCAATAACACATCTTATTAGAAATGCACAGTAGACCTGGGTTATGAAAGAGGAATCCAATTCAGTCAAATCGTAAACCCATGACTGGCATGACATGGTATCTTCATCCACGCCAACAGTATTATTACTGCTTGTCCCGTTTTCGTTGCTTGATCCTTGGGTTGTGTTCCAGTGTGTGAAGACGGAGCACTCTGCATAGCCGTGTTCTGTGTGCTCATCCTTGGGAACTGTCAGGTTCACCAGCTGTCTGTGGTGCTCGTTCTGCATGATGTAGGTGTCGTTGTGTAGACCTGGAACCTGGCACCTAGGAAGAATTGTTCACATCCGTGACAAAACAAGCCGTCTGTAAATGATCGAAATATATGACAAACTAAGAAATGAGTTTTTGTTTGATCTTGACATAAACTAGCTGCACGTGCACAGGCGTGCGTGCGTGCGCTCGCGTGCACTCGCGCGCGCGCGTGTGTGTGTGTGTGTGCGTGTGCGTGTGTGTGTGTGTGTGTGTGTGTGTGTGTGTGTGTGTGTGTGTGTGTGTGATCTATGCTTATATTCAAACAATACCGTCACACATTTCACATTTCAATTTTGTAGATGATAATTTGATCGACGTCTTATTGTAATGAACATTTAATGGTGGCGACGATGATGATGATGATGATGATGATGATGATGATGATGGTGATGATGATGATGATGATGATGATGATGATGATGATGATGATGATGATGATACTAAGGATGAGTCTATATATAGAAATTGAAGAAAACATCATTGCCCAGATACAACAACAATAAACTTACCTGTGAGCGGGCACATGAAACGCAATAACGGCTAGCATGGTCTGAAATCCTTTTAGTATTAGGGGCAAAGCCATCAGGGCAAACAGTCGTCTCTGGTAAAGTCCCCATTCTCCCATATACTGGTACAAGTAATTGGCAGTCATCTCTCCATTTCTGAAATGAAAAGACATACGTTTTTTTTTAGTTGAATGTTTTCGTTTCTTGACACAGATTGTGTTCGATAATGGAAACAAAGTTTTCCTAATGGCTTTTCTCTTTTTATTTTCTTTTCTTCTTTCTTTCAGTTCAATACGGTGGGTTTTTTCAAAAAGATTTTTCGCCATATCTTGGTTATAAATTATACCGCCATGAAATAACAGGTATGATTATGTAAGCACTCACTATAAGTTTTAAACTTGTTGTGCTCCTTTGTAAACATGTTGTTATATTATCATGTGTGCGTTTATGAATAAAATACTGTTTAAACCAAAGGACATACGACGATTGAGTGAAGAAGAAGTTCAGCTTTTTCCGCAAGAAGTTTAACTTGTTCCGACTGAGTCGTCTCTCGTTTGGATCCCATGCACAGGAAACATCGGTAATTATCTCGACCTTGCTCGAGTGGAAAAGCATACGACTTTGCACGGTTTTTCTCCGAAAACGATTTGGTTAGGGTTTATATACGCAATGGAAGAGTCACATTCCCCGAAGGACACACCATTTGGACCGTGATTTTTTCCTTCGAAAACATGCCAATCGGAGCTCATTGTTAATCGTGACACTTGTGGCGGGTTTGTGTCTCGACGGAACTTCAAGGATTACAACTCTTTCAGAGTGCATGGGGAAAAAAACACGACAGAGTGAAATCCAAACTTTGTTCATCGATCTTGCAAAAAAGTTGAAAACTATAATTATGACTTAAGTCGCACAAAGTGACAAGAAATTTGGTTGATTAAAATCAACAGGGGTCGAAGCCGTGTTAATAATAAAAGAAGCAGTGATGTACGGATACATGTGAAAGTAAGCCGTTGTCCCTCGATTGTTCTTTATGAACATGTAAGAGCTGTCATGCAAAGATGAAGTGGTATTCATATTATTAGTATCCTTTGCAACAAATTCTACTTTGTCTTCCAGTTGCAAATGGAGATCGGATTTTCATGTAGATTGATGCATCTTGTCTGAGAAGTAACTTGTCATATGCTTCTGCTGACTGAAGCAAATAGGGGCCTACATCATATCTTTTCTGAACCGAGAGTCTACATTGTAAAGTCTGTTTCGCAAGTACACGTACATTGAAAGCCATATTTTTCTGTCTCTTGCATGTCACTGAATCCATTTCTGCCCTCAGCAAAAAGCCATGAAAATGCAATTTCCTCTCCATTTTCAATCTCGTATAATTATATTCACATGGCTATGTTTAGACCTCTGGACATACAACATAGGTGAAGTGTGTGTAACTCGTTCAAGGCTTGACTGAGATGCAGAGTTATCAGCAGAAACCATAACTTCATGTTGTGTTTCTTTAAAGTTTTGTTCAAAATCCCAACAAACACTATCACCATGTGACTTGCTTAGCTTTGATCCAGCGTTGTGCAAGTCCAAGTCTGCGTAGATTGGATTATTGGCTTTTAACCACTTTAAAGCGAATAAAATGTTAGCAGGTGAAACTTGATGTTAGGAAATAACTCTAGTATGTCCATTTTCATAACAGATAGATACGTGTTCGGTTTTTAGTTTGATGCAGAGGAAGCTGGTTAAGAATATCTGACACATTCACAGGTAAATGCAATACACTGCCACGCTCACAAAACTGACTACCTGGCAGTCAGGAAAATCTGAAGTTTGCAACTTGAATTAACTTTTTTTCAGAAAATGTGAGACATTTGAGAACCTCTGGAATAGGATCAAGTGTTATTTCTATGAAAACTTGCATGCATTGCCCCTTTTGACACCGGCACGGTTGGCCTAGTGGTAATGCGTCCGCCCCGTGATCGGGAGGTCGTGGGTTCGAACCCCGGCCGGGTCATACCACAGGCGGAAGGTATCGTCCACTGGACTACTACTATCACAGAAAGACTACAAGGTTTGTCACTCACCTTCGAGTCTTCTGTGTTCTTGGAGTCGCTTCATGGGGAAAAATATTGTTCAAGACGGTTTGCCTCTTCAAACAGTCTGTGTAAGGTCAAATAAATACAGTTGAATGATTGTTTGAACTGTATGTACCTTTAATTTTCAGCTTCCGTCCGCTGCAGGTTGTTTTTAACCATCATTTGGACGAATCTTCGTTTGCGAGCCGCCAGGTTCCACCTTGCGTCAAATCATGCAGTCCGCACCGAATATGCATACCAGCGCTCATTGGTCTAAAACATATGTAAATATTGTGCAGCAAGGGAAGCTACCCACGGGAGTTTTCACTTTCGGTATTAGTGAAGAACCGTTTGCCACTTCATTCAAAATGAGGAAAACGTCATCGACCAATGAAAATAATCATCGAATATCCTGTTATTAACCAATGAGCGGTGGTATGCATATTCGGTGCCGGATGCATGATTTGACGCAAGGTGGAACCTGGCGGCTCGCAAACGAAGATTCGTCCAAATGATGGTTAATAACAACCTGCAGCGGACGGAAGCTGAAAATTAAAGGTACATACAGTTCAAACAATCATTCAACTGTATTTATTTGACCTTACACAGACTGTAGGAAGAGGCAAACCGTCTTGAACAATATTTTTCCACAGGAAGCGACTCCAAGAACACAGAAGACTCGAAGGTGAGTGACGTACCTTGTAGTCTTTCTGTGATAGTAGTAGTCCAGTGGACGATACCTTCCGCCTGTGGTCATACCTAAGACTTTAAAATTGGCAATCTAGTGGCTGCTCCGCCTGGCGTCTGGCATTATGGGGTTAGTGCTAGGACTGGTTGGTCCGGTGTCAGAATAATGTGACTGGGTGAGACATGAAGCCTGTGCTGCGATCTCTGTCTTGTGTGTGGCGCACGTTATATGTCAAAGCAGCACCGCCATGATATGGCCCTTCGTGGTCGGCTGGGCGTCAAGCAAACAAACAAACAAACAGGTGTAAATGACATGTTAGGCACGAGACAGTATTTTTGTCAAGTCCTAAACTTTGCCTGAATGTATCCATACTATATTTGCTTTTCCATGAGTAACACTGTTTTTCAAACAAAAATCTGTGACAGGAGTGGCAATGGAAAGATGGCCTTTGTCTGATAGCAACTTCATAGTTATAGTTATGCAGAGGGGAAGTGAGAAAGCTGTCCTCTTCGTTTGTTTTAACTTCACAACTATTTGCTACTTGATCCAGATCAAAAATAATGCATGGTTCATTTGGAATATCACTATTTCAAGTGAGAGATTGGCTGCTTTCGACTTGATTTGATTTACTTTGCGTATCGGCTGCAGAGAAAAGTGAGAATGTTCCCGACCAATGCCGGGTTGCAAGTCTTCGTTTGCTGTGTTGTTTACACTTTCTACTGTTGCCAGTACCACTGACTTCAGGCGAAACAGAAGATTGTGAAACATGCACCTAAAAATAGGATACTTCTACAGATCGACGCAACCTCCTGTGACTGATGTAGTGTGTCGTAGCAGTGTATGTAATTTCTGGGGTCACGCGGCGCTAGCGGCCGACCTCGCCTCGGCAGACGATTAAAAAAGCGGACGGAAGAACACTTGAAAGAGGGGGGGGGGGGGGGTAGTCTTCATGTTATGACAAAGAGTATCAATGTCGAATAACTTTATTCTGTATGGTGTTTGATTACACATTCTAACACAAACTATATGTATTTGTAGATTTCAGATACGGTCAAACTGATAACTCAGTATATTGCTATTTCATATGTTACGTGGATTTCCATTGGTCAATTGGGCAAAACTGAGCTCAGTGCAAAAGTGATATCGACGACATTTCCGAAAACTTATGTTTGACGGAAAAAGAATAACACCAACCCCGTTCTCCTGAATATAACTGAAAGACACATTTTCTTCTTCATTCAATTTCTGTTTTCAAAAGCTTTGTCAACTTTCCACTTACACGACAAGCTCCCTTTACCAAGCTTCAATTAAGAACCCTGAATACGAAAGGTCAAAACAAAACAATAGGTACTACTTTCACTATCGTCGTCTGCAACGAAAACCGAAAATGGCGAAACGCTTTGCTACGTACACAGAGGACGAAATTTCAAATAAAAGATCGAACCTTACACCTGTGACCAGGAAAAGTTGCATAGACAGTTCCGTGCGGATCTCACCACGTATCAACGTACATCCGATGCTCAGGACCCACAGATAGGTGACGCTTTGGCGATTGAGGCTTCGTCTTCAGCTCTAACACGCACGCAGACAGTCAGGCAGGTCTAATCTGCACCAGCGGTGTTGGAAGGTTTTGATTTAGAAACACTCGAATGTTGCTTCGACGAGATAAACGAACCAAAAGTCAAAAGTGTGCCCCAAATTCGGAAAATATTCTTTCAAAACAGCACTGTAAAAACCATCAACATCACTGTGAGAAAATAAACAATACAAACACAACCAGTTCCCCTGTGGAACATTTCGGGTGGACTTTCCCACGACCTGACCTACAAACATCCTCCGTGTTCGTTCGCGGTTTGCATTCAATCTGTGTTAGTGCGCGTGTGTGTTTGTGTGTTTAGCTTTCGTTGGTATGTGCTGTTTGGTTCAAAATAAGTTTATATTTTTTCATTGAAAGATTCAGAAACGTTGGTTGATACTTTGTTGAATGCATTCAACCAGAAAAGACACGAAACGCATTGAATCTATCTTCTGCGCGCATGCGTGTGTATGGTATGTGTAAAAGGGCAATTGTGTTTTTCAGTCTTGTTTTGTGCCTGTTATTTCGTCCCCCAAAATTCATTTATGTCTTTATATGCTGTGAGACATAATCGCTATTACGAGTAGGCCGTGTGACATAGAGTTTTCTTGCACACTCGACTGCTGCTGTCTCACTTCGGCTACGCCGTCGTGAGACATCTACAGTCTCGTGTGCAAGAAAACTCTCTGTCACACGACTAACTCGTAATAGCGGGTACTGTCGTCTGCTACACTTTGTCCGCTTTTGCACATAGATTCGTCTGTTTTACTGAGGCACTGAAAAGGTTTGGTCAAGTAATCTTCGACGAAGGCCGGACTTGGGAACGAATCGCTTTGGTGGATTGGTCAGTCTGCCACATGGTGTGGGGCCCCTTACGTGTTGAAAGAGATACTGTTGTGGGTTTTTTCCAAACCTTCTCGAGTGCACTGCCGTTCTCACGAGATCAGTTAGGGCCTACTTCTGTTTTGTTTCGTTTTTTCCCCAAATTGACACCTTGTATGACAGATGAAACAGAAAAACCTGTTGTGAAAATGCACAAATTAAGAGGGAAAAACAAAACAAAACAAAAGTTAACTGATCTCATGAGAACCGCAAACAACGACACATGTTCACCGCTCTCACCCCATTGAAGAAGAGGGGTCGTCCTCGACCCCTCAAACAAACAAGTTGCTCCTGATACTGACCTCATTCTCCCATGAACTTCTGGTCCGTAATGACCTATTCTTTGCTGGGATGAAAGGGTATGTTAAAGTGTGCCACATGGAATATGTGTTCGTGCGTTGGTAATTGTCGTGTGCGTAATCTCAGTTTGCAAAACCAACACTCAGTTGGCCCACAACTGACCTTAATGTTGCATGCCCGGTGCGTGTAATGTACTCAAGATTTTCTAGAGACTATTTGTCGTCTACAATTTTGACTTATGCACTTTAGTTTGTTTAGCCTCGTTAAGAAGCGTGGGTAATCTGGAACTAATCCAGGAATGTAGCAAAACAACGGCCAACTGTTTATACAGGGAAAACAGTTCAACAGGCCATGTCGAAAGGAGGCGCACAAATGCATACTAAGCACGGTGCATATTATGAAAGTTATATGGGAGTATTGACCGACACACAAACCGACACCAGGGCCGGACCAAATGAGTTGTAAGGGGGGGGGGGGGTCCTCCTTTTTGGGGGGGGCAAATCAGCGAAGTGGCGAAGCCACAAACGCGCGCCTGCTGGGGGTCCGGGGGCATGCTCCCCCGGAAAATTTTTGAAAAACGGTTAAAATCTGTGCAATCTGGTGCATTCTGGGCCTTGTTTTGGGGGTTAAGGCCTGTCAGTGTGAGTTGGTGGGGGGGGGGGGGGGGTACCTTTTTCTCATCGGATTTCACATTGAATAAAATTTGTTAGAGACACACACACACAAAATTTATTAAAAAAAACAACAACAAAAACACTCAAAACAAGGTACATGCTTTTTCCAGGGGTGGGGTTCCGGAACCCCTGGAACCCCCCCCCCCCTGGGTCCGGCCCTGGACACAGTGCGTTTATTTGCGTGTGTGTGTGTGTGTGTGTGTGTGTGTGTGTGTGTGTGTGTGTGTGTGAGTGTGTGTGTGTGTGTGTGTGTGTGTGTGTGTGTGTGTGTATGTGTGTGGAGGTATTGCACCTCGCTCATAGCGAATTGAAAGTATGTCAAATACACGGCTGAGTAGCCGTGGGTAAGTATACTTCGATACTTCGACTTGACTTGACTTGAAAGTGTACCTTGGTCGGGCTGTCTGCGGAGCATCCGCCTACCGGCTTGCACATCTCGTCTCTACAATGCACTTTGAAAGTGGACTCTGGTCCAGCTGACAGCCTCCGACACTCGCAGCCAATCAAAAACTGCAGAGCGTCTGCAGAGCAACTGACACGCCCCCTTGACGACAATTCCCCCCCCCCACCCCCCTCCCCTTTCCACCGTCCGTCCTACAAAATAAAAGCAAAACAAAGTCACTCTTTGTCAGATCATGATATTAGACAGGATCGCCAACTCCGCGCGTGCGCTAGGGCGGCAAGTTGCCGAAATAATTGTGCCGCCCAGTTCGTTTTGTTTACAGGCAAATCAAGAAAAACAAAAACAAGAGTGAGACATGTTTAGCATGAACATATACGTATACTTTTTAAAAGGGATATACCGTTACATTTCTTCTGCTGGGGCAAAACATTTTAATATGCAATGTTTTGTAATGGTTTCCCAGTGAAAAGACGACGCAAGGGAGTTAACTACCGTAACCGCGATTGAATGCACAAACATTTTTTCCTTTTAATTAAATTATGTGTGGTTGCGTGCCAACGCACACAAAAACACCAGTCATAGATAAATGTCTTACACTTCATATTTAATTGAACTTTTTAAGGTATATGTCATACATGCACCATATCTCGCAAAACGAACTGTGTTGTATACGTGTGTGTTTTTATATTTAGTCAAGTTTTGACTAAATATTTTAACATCGAGGGGGAATCGAAACGAGGGTCGTGGTGTATGTGTGTGTGTGTGTGTGTGCGTGCGTGCGTGCGTGCGTGCGTGCGTGCGTGCGTGTAGAGCGATTCAGACCAAACTACTGGGCCGATCTTTATGAAATTTTACATGAGAGTTCCTGGGATTGATATCCCCGAACGTTTTTCTCCTTTTTTCGATAAATGTCTTTGATGACGTCATATCCGGCTTTTCGTGAAAGTTGAGGCGGCACTGTCACGCCCTCATTTTTCAACCAAATTGGTTGAAATTTTGGTCAAGTAATCTTCGACGAAGCCCGGACTTCGGTATTGCATTTCAGCTTGGTGGCTTAAAAATTAATTAATGACTTTGGTTATTAAAAATCTGAAAATTGTAAAAAAAAATAAAATTTATAAAACGATCCAAATTTACGTTTATCTTATTCTCCATCATTTGCTGATTCCAAAAACATATAAATATGTTATATTTGAATTAAAAACAAGCTCTGAAAATTAAATATATAAAAATTATTATCAAAATTAAATTTTCCAAATCAATTTAAAAACACTTTCATCTTATTCCTTGTCGGTTCCTGATTCCAAAAACATATAGATATGATATGTTTGGATTAAAAACACGCTCAGAAAGTTAAAACAAAGAGAGGTATAGAAAAGCGTGCTATCCTTCTCAGCGCAACTACTAAACCGCTCTTCTTGTCAATTTCACTGCCTGAACGGTGGACTGACGATGCTATGAGTATACGGTCTTGCTGAAAAATGGCATTGCGTTCAGTTTCATTCTGTGAGTTCGACAGCTACTTGACTAAATATTGTATTTTCGCCTTACGCGACTTGTTTGTTGTTACATTTAGTCAAGTTATGACTAAATGTTTTAACATCGAGGGGGGAATCGAGACGAGGGTCGTGGTGTATGTGTGTGTGTCTGTGCGTGTGTGTGTGTGTGTGTGTGTGTGTGTGTGTGTGTGTGTGTGTGTGTGTGTAGAGCGATTCAGACTAAACTACTGGACCGATCTTTATGAAATTTGACATGAAAGTTCCTGGGTACGAAATCCCCGAACATTTTTTTTCATTTTTTTGATAAATGTCTTTGATGACGTCATATCCGGCTTTTCGTGAAAGTTGAGGCGGCACTGTCACGCCCTCATTTTTCAACCAAATTGATTGAAATTTTGGTCAAGTAATCTTCGACGAAGCCCGGACTTTGGTATTGCATTTCAGCTTGGTGGCTTAAAAATTAATTAATGACTTTGGTTATTAAAAATCGAAAAATTGTAAAAAAAAATAAAAATTTATAAAACGATCCAAATTTACGTTCATCTTATTCTCCATCATTTTCTGATTCCAAAAACATATAAATATGTTATATTTGGATTAAAAACAAGCTCTGAAAATTAAATATATAAAAATTATTATCAAAATTAAATTTTCCAAATCAATTTAAAAACACTTTCATCTTATTCCTTGTCGGTTCCTGATTCAAAAAACATATAGATATGACATGTTTGGATTAAAAACACGCTCAGAAAGTTAAAACAAAGAGAGGTACAGAAAAGCGTGCTATCCTTCTTAGCGCAACTACTACCCCGCTCTTCTTGTCAATTTCACTGCCTTTGCCATGAGCGGTCGACTGACGATGCTACGAGTATACGGTCTTGCTGAAAAATGGCATTGCGTTCAGTTTCATTCTGTGAGTTTGACACTACTTGACTAAATGTTGTATTTTCGCCTTACGCGACTTGTTACATTTAGTCAAGTTTTGACTAAATGTTTTAACATAGAGGGGGAATCGAGACGAGGGTCGTGGTGTATGTGTGTGTGTGTGTGTGTGTGTGTGTGTGTGTGTGTGTGTGGGTGCGTGTGTGTGTGTGTGTGTGTGTGTGTGTGTGTGTGTGTGTGTGTGTGTGTGTGTCTGTGCGTGTGTGTGTGCGTGTGTGTGTGTAGAGCGATTCAGACCAAACTACTGAACCGATCTTTATGAAATTTTACATGAGAGTTCCTGGGAATGATATCCCCGGACGTTTTTTTTTCTTTTTTGCGATAAATACTTTTGATGACGTCATATCCGGCTTTTTGTAAAAGTTGAGGCCGTACTGTCACACCCTCATTTTTCAATCAAATTGATTGAAATTTTGGCCAAGCAATCTTCGACAAAGGCCAGACTTCGGTATTGCATTTCAGCTTGGTGGCTTAAAAATTAATTAATGACTTTGGTCATTAAAAATCTGAAAATTGTAATAATTTTGGTTTTTTTATATAAAACGATCCAAATTTACGTTCATCTTATTTTACATCATTTCCTGATTCCAAAAACATATAAATATGTTATATTTGAATTAAAGACAAGCTCTGAAAATTAAAAATATAAAAATTATGATCAAATTTAAATTTTCGAAATCGATTTAAAAACAATTTCATCTTATTCCTTGTCAGTTCCTGATTCCAAAAACATATAGATATGATATGTTTGGATTACAAACACGCTCAGAAAATTAAAACGAAGAGAGGTACAGAAAAACGTGATATGCAGCACAGCGAAACCACTACCGCGCTGAACAGGCTCGTCAGTTTCACTCCGTTATGCACAGGCGGCGGACTACGGTCATTGTGAAAAAATGCAGTGCGTTCAGTTTCATTCTGTGAGTTCCACAGCTTGACTAAATGTAGTAATTTCGCCTTACGGCGCAACTTGTTTCTTTTTGTCACACAGACAGACACACAGACAGACAAACAGTTTTGACTAAATGTTTTAACATAGAGGGGGAATCGAGACGAGGGTCGTGGTGTATGTGTGTGTGTGTGTGTGTGTGTGTGTGTGTGTGTGTGTGTGTGTGTGTCTGTCTGTCTGTCTGTGCGTGTGTGTGTGTAGAGCGATTCAGACTAAACTACTGGACCGATCTTTATGACATTTGACATGAGAGTTCCTGGGAATGATATCCCCGGACGTTTTTTTCTTTTTTTTTCAATAAATACCTTTGATGACGTCATATCCGGCTTTTTGTAAAAGTTGAGGCAGCACTGTCACACCCTCATTTTTTAATCAAATTAATAATAATAATAATAATAAAGTGTATTTATATTGCGCCTATCCCTTACAAAAAACAAAAATATTTGGCTCTAAGCGCATTACAACATGTGAAGGACTTGGTACAATCAAGTCTGACAAGTACAACAGCACAATATACAGTCGGTCTCTTAGGTAAAAGCAGCTTCGACAGTTAAACACTTCTACTAAAAGATCCTCTAACAATTTACAAACATAGTTAAAGAACATCGAGTTAATAGGAATTAAAAAAAAAAAAGGTTCTTATAATAAAACTATCTAGCGAACGACGAAGAAGAAGAAGAATAAAACTATCAATGTCAATGTATAACAAGTCATTCAACGTAAATGGCCAAAGAACAACAATAAAACAATGGTGATAAAACAGTTATACTCAATGGCTAATAACGAGGCAGAGTTAAATAGTATCGACACAAGATTAAAACAAAACATATTTCTGGAGACGAATTAACAACAATAAAGCAATGGTGATAAAACAGTTTTACTCAATGGCTAATAGCGAGGCAGAATTAAATAGTATCGACACAAGATTTAAACTAAACATATTCCTGTGACATTTTGGCCAAGCAATCTTCGACAAAGGCCGGACTTTGGTATTGCATTTAAGCTTGGTGGCTTAAAAACTAATGAATGAGTTTGGTCATTAAAAATCGGAAACTTGTAATTAAAATTATGTTTTTATTAAACGATTTAAAAATAATTTCATCTTATTCTTCGTCATTTTTTTATTCCAAAAACATGCACATATGTTATATTTGGATCCAACTCCCGCATTCACTCAGGCACTCCACATCTATGCAATCATTCAAAACCTCACTCAAAACACACCTCTTCCCTCACTAGTCCGTTAATGACCACCCATCCCCCTCTCCTGCTGGTCCTTGATCTGTCTCTTTCTTTCTCCTTCTTCTTCCCTTTCCAGTTCTATTCTTCTTCTCTCAACCAACTTTATGTATCCAATAATTTATTTATTTATTTATTTACGACTGTTTTTCCGTCTAGAATGAGTGAGTGCGTCGCGTTCTCGCTGTGCGCCTGTCTGCGAGTGTATGAGTCCGAGTGTCTTGGTCCTTGTCGATTTGTGTTTCGTATAATGTTCACTATGTATCTTATATTTTGTAAGCGCCTAGGGCTATATTTAGATTAGGCGCACACATGTTCATAATAATAATAATAATAATAATAATTACAAACAAGCTCTGAAAATTAAAAATATGAAAATTATGATTAAAATTAATTTTCCGAAATCGATTTTAAAAACAATTTCATCTTATTCCTTGTCGGTCCCTGATTCCAAAACCACATATATATATGATATGTTTGGATTAAAAAAACAAACTCAGTAAGCTAAAAAGAATAGACATACAGGAAAGCGTGTTATCCTGCTTAGCGCGACCACTACAGCACTACTCTGCATGGCTTGTCGATTTCACTGCCTTTGCCACGAGCGGTGGACTGACGAAACGACGAGTATGTGGTCTTGGTGAAAAAAGCAGTGTGTTCAGTTTCATTCTGTGAGTTCGACAGCTTGACTAAATGTTGTTATTTCGCCTTACACGACTTGTTTCTTTTTGTCACACAGACAGACACACAGACAGACACACAGACAGACACACAGACAGACACACAGACAGACACACAGACAGACACACAGACAGAAAGACACACACACACACACACACACACATATACACACACACAGACATGCATAAACATACAAATACAGACACACACACATACACACACACACAACACACACACACACACACACACACACACACGTACACACACACACACATCGTCGGATTTGACATTACAATTCGCTATCTGTGGCTCATTCCCTCTCTCCCTCCCTCTCTCTCTCTCTCTCTCTCTCTCACTCTCTACTTTGCTAAAGCTTTTGACCTAATTGACCATAAACTCCTTATCAAAAAGCTTGAAATTTATGGATTGGCAACTGATTCTGTTAACATTTTAAAATCTTTCCTGTCAGACAGACAGCAAAGTACTTATCTGAATCAATCCTACTCTTGTAAACAAACAGTAAGGTTTGGAGTTCCGCAAGGTTCTATTCTTGGTCCTTTACTATTTTATATCTATATTAATGACCTACCATTATTTGTTAAATGTATGTGTGAACTATTTGCAGATGATACTACAATTAATTCTAGTCACAAAGATCTAAGTGACCTAGCAATAGTCCTCCAAGAAAACATTGATCGATTGCTGGAATGGTCAGAACTAAACCATATGTCACTGAACCCAAATAAAACTAAATGCATGCTTCTAACCGTTAGACAAAAACGACAAAATCTATCATCAACATTTCCTAAACTACAAATACAAAATCAAGATGTAACTGAAGTTGATAACCATAAAGTCTTGGGAATAACCATTGATAATAATCTGTCTTGGTCAAAACATTTAGATACACTTTGTAAAAATATTTCTAAAAAAATATATCAGTTACCAAAAATTAAACATTTTCTAGACCTACGCACACGGAAACTGTTTTTTTCAGGCATATATTCAATCAACTATTGATTATGCGTCCACAGTGTGGGACTCTGCAAGTACAAACACTTTGAAACACTTATGCACTTTACATAGACGAGCTGTTAAATTAATTCTTTTAAAAAATGCATCTCTCTCTACGTCTGATTGTAAAAAAATTACAGATTCTTCCTATCAAATCAAGATTTACCTATAACAAAGGTGCAATGATGCATAGAATTATGTCAGGGAATGCACCAACATTCATTGCCTCAAATTTCAAACTGAATAATTCAATAAAACTAAACAAATTAATTATCCCAACCCCTAGAATTGACCTTTACAAATCAAGTCTTTCTTATTCTGGCGCCTTATTGTGGAACTCCATTCCTGATTTAATTAAAATGCAATTCAGTGAAACTTCCTTCAAAGAAATGTACATGTCGTTTCTCTTGGAAACAAGTAAATAATTATATGATAATATTACATCATTGCTTGATATTCATAATGCATTTTGAAATGTCTTTTTAATTTTTTGACATGTTAATTATATAATTTGTATTGTAATTAACTTAACTTCTATTTCTTCTTGTTATTAATCGAGTTACCCTCAATGGGCGAGGGCCAGACGAAAAAAAGCATGTATACTTTGCTTATTCTGTTACCCTCGATAAATAAATAAAAGTTCAAAGTTCAAAGTTCTCTCTCTCTCTCTCTCTCTCTCTCTCTCTCTCTCTCTCTCTCTCTCTCTCTCACACACACACATACACACGCACACACACACATACATACGAGCGCGCGCACACACATACATACACACACACACATACACACACACACATACACACACACACACATACACACACACACACACACACACACACACACACACACACACACACACACACACTGATCTACAGATTTTTGTCCGAGTGTAAAACTATCAAGTTAAGCACTCAAAGTATTACTTTTTCAACTGAGGTTGCTAAAGACCCTGCTCCCTCCCTCTCAGCAGGGGCGGGGACGTAGCTCAGTTGGTAGCGCGCTGGCTTTGTAGCCAGTTGGTCGCTATTAGCGTGGGTTCGATCCCCACGTTCGGCGAGAGATTTATTTCTCGGAGTCAACTTTGTGCAGACTCTCTTCGGTGTCCGAACACCCCCGTGTGCACACATGCGCACGAAAAAGATCCCACGTTCACAGCAAAAGTCTCAGGGCTTGGAAAATACGAAGACACGCATGCATCGTCTCTCGTCTCTGATTATCATGATCGTATTTCGTAACTTTGACGAGACAAACATAATGCTGGTATGTCGAAGAAGACAGCCACAGCGGGCTTGTTCGAATCAAAGCATCACACCATAATTATCTTCAGCGTATTACCAATACCTGTCCCAATATAAAGCAGTTGGTCTAAGAGGACGTTAAACCCTAATAGTCAGTCAGTCCTCTCAGCACGGTGTGTATGATTCGAGTGTGCATGCGTGTGTGCGTAGGTGCGAACATGCGTGAATATGTTTATGAACTCGCGCATGCTTGCGTTCGTGTCAATGAGGTAATTTATTTTTTTTCATATTTACTGACAAACATAAATTTTGATCACTACGACGGCTTACTAGCGCATAAACTTGAGGTTACCAATATCACGTAAACATTTAAATTAACACGTGTTCTGTGTAATTCACAGCGGTAATTATGTTAACTACTAATTGTTGTGTCCTCGGCTTACTAGCGCCAAAACCATAATCAAACATGCACGTCTAGTAATTAGACATGAACATATGAAAATTAAGCATGATTACTTAATGACGAAACATGATCACTTGATAATTACAATTTTCACAAGAAAAAAAATAATGTTCAGTTCTGGCTCATTTCCATACGGTGAAAGCCAAAACTGAAAGTTAAACGTTATCTGGGGGAAAAAACGAGAAATTGCCGCTAATCATTTTAATTTTTCCGTACACATTTTAATTTTCACGTGAAAATGTGAATTATGTTGTTTTGGTGCTAGTAAGCAGTCATAATTATATCACTCCCCTGCAATAAAGCCTGATATCCGGCCGGAACAGTGAAATAGAAAGGTTACACAGCTGGTGCGCTGACTGGAGCAGGCATGGCGTCACGCTTCATGAACTCAGGATCAAATTACAAGGCTAATGACACTTCGCCAATATCTTCTCTGATTTATGGTACCGGTAATTAATTTGACAATTGGGCCGTTAACGACCTAAGCTCCAGGAATAAATTCAAATATATCAACCCGATTCCGTCATAAGCGTAAAACCAGGGGCCCTCGGCTATTGCGATACAGTGGAGCCCCCATTTTAAGACCACCCAATTTAAGACTTCCTCCTTTCTAAGACCTTGCTTTTCTTTCTCTTTTTAAAGATTTTCTTCCCAACGCGGGTTAGGGGGAAAAATTTACCCGATGCTCCCCAGCATGTCGTAAGAGGCGACTAACGGATTCTGTTTCTTCTTTTACCCTTGTTAAGTGTTTCTTGTATAGAATATAGTCAATGTTTGTAAAGATTTTAGTCAAGCAGTATGTCAGAAATGTTAAGTCCTTTGTACTGGAAACTTGCATTCTCCCAGTAAGGTCATATATTGTACACTACGTTGCAAGCCCCTGGAGCAATTTTTTGATTATTATTTATTATTATTCTCTTTATTTATATAGCGCCTTATCCGAAGTTCAAAGCGCTTTATGCCGTGTGAGATGGAATTTTTTACACAATATATCACGCATTCACATCGACCAGCAAACCTCAAGCCTGTTAGGCGAATGTTCACCTTTCGCGGCCTTTATTCCAAGTCACACGGGTATTTGATGGACATTTTTATCTATGCCTATACAATTTTGCCAGGAAAGACCCTTTTGTCAATCGTGGGATCTTTAACGTGCACACCCCAATATAGTGTACACGAAGGGACCTCGGTTTTTCGTCTCATCCGAAAGACTAGCACTTGAACCCACCATCTAGGTTAGGAAAGGGGGGAGAAAATAGCGGCCCGACCCAGGGTCGAACACGCAACCTCTCGATTCCGAGCGCAAGTGCGTTACCACTCGGCCACCCAGTCCGATGCATGCGTGTCTTCGTATTTTCCAAGCCCTGAGACATTTGCTGTGAACGTGGGATCTTTTTCGTGCGCATGTGTGCACACGGGGGTGTTCGGACACCGAAGATTAGTGCTTTTGTGAACAAGAAACAATTAACAAGTGGCTCTATCCCTTTCCCCCTTTCCCCGTCGCGATATAACCTGCGTGGTTGAATAAAGAAAGATGTTCTCTTCATACGCGCCGTAAATTGACCTTCATCTTAAGACTCCCTCTTGTTAAGACCTGATTTGCTCAGATTGTTGAAGGTCTTTACAGGCCTTCCAATGTAATCAAATATGTAAGGATGTGTCAGCTTCTCTGGACTTGGATCGCTGGCTTGATTAGTGGTCAGTGAGTCGGAACGAACCAAAGAAAGGATGGAAAGCTGTTGCAGCCAACAACTCTTTGGGCACAGATTTCAGAGCCAAAGGCACCCAATATTGAACTCGGCACATGCATGCGGGAAGATGAACATTTTCGATCTTTCCGGTGTATGTTTGGCAACAAAACACTAACCTCGGAAATCGTAAGACACGCGGGGTAAAACCCTTATTTCTTTTTGTTCTTCTGTGCAAGTGCAGGCTCCGAGGCTAAAAGCAACTTTGAGGCTGCAGTAATCAGGGGCGGATCACATCGGTTTTAAGGGGGGGGGGGCGGTTCCAAATTTCTTTTAAGGACAGATCGACGTCGCGATGGGGTCCGGGGCATGCCCCCCCCCCCCTCCCGGAAAAAAGTTGATAAAAACAAGGAAAATGGAGCAATCTGGTACAACTTCCGCCAACAAATTACCCAACTACCTTCCAAAAGCGTCATGTAGAAATGTTTTGATAAAAACAAGGAAAAGTGATCAATCTGGTGCAATCTGAGGATTGTTTTCTTTATTTTCACATTTATTTTGTTGTTGTTTTTCTTTATTTTTTTCCCTTTTAGGCTGGGGGGGGGGGGGGGAGTCCGGACATTCCAGAAACCCCCCTGGATCCGCCCCTGATAATCTAGCCTGCTCCAGCCTGCCCATATGTGGTCTTCTTCTTCTTCTTCTTGTCGATCACTATAATTATGTGGTCTTACCCAAACGAGTACTCCGAATGACCTGCGCCTTGTCACATGATGCCTCCGCTATCAGTTCCCACCTACTCGAGAATTTCCAGCCGCTGGTTAACGCTCAGTTTGATATGACTAACTCAAACTAATTCGTTGGAACCTATCAACATTTGGTCATACCAAAATAACATATCTGTCAAGAATAAGATTTGCCATTTGGTTCCCGCTGAAAAGCGTTCGGTCAAGTCAAATGCAAGACATTTGTGTTTGTTGTTGATTTGCCTTGGCATGTTAAACACACGATGTATTGCGATGTCCGTTTTCAGATGATTAATTTCGGCTTTCAAATTGACTGTTAACATAGTGCAAGTAACACATTTATAAGAAAATATTTCCACTATTGCACATACATGCTCACATATACCAATTTTCTGCAAACATAAGTTTTTGGGAAAACAATATTTGGACAAAAGACCGTCTTCCGTGTATTGAGCACCTTTTGTCACTCAATCATAATTATGCCTTTCCAGTCGTATTATTGGATTTACAATAAACGATCACATTACAAAGATCTGCACTGAAACGTATCTGCTTAGTTTTGTGCATGACGGGTAGTATAGAACCATTGCCCATTACCGCCCACCTGACAATTCATGATATATTTGTAGAATAGTTTATATCATATAGAACTCACGGTATAGAAAAGACATTTATAGTTTAGTTTTGGAATCTATTCTGTGCCGGAACATTATTTCAAAGTAGGGCCTATATTGTAAAACAGATGGCGCCTCATAATCGTCTGCAATTGAACAATGTAGCGTTGTCATAGCTGTGTCCTACTACTATTGTGGTTGCTCGTACTTAGTTGGTTTGTTGTTGCGGGTGTTGTTCTTTCATTTACCCGCCTTTGGTTTCTTGTTGTGCGATCTTTCTAAAAAAAACGGGCTTGATTGATCTCGTGATGTTTTCTCCTTGCTAGGGCTAATCAAGCGGTTTTTGCTGTTTGTTTATTGGGATGTGGCATATTGCGATTAATTATGAGTGAAACAGATCTGCGAAGAACAAAATAATGGTGAATAATGTACACACAAAGCCAGACTGGAATGAATACCCTACATTCTGAGCACCCACACATTCCTTTTTGTTACATTTAGTCAAGTTTTGACTAAATGTTTTAACGTAGAGGGGGGAATCCAGACGAGGGTCGTGGTGTGTGTGTGTCTGTGTGTCTCTCTGTGTGTGTAGAGCGATTCAGACTAAACTACTGGACCGATCTTTATGAAATTTGACATGAGAGTTCCTGGGTATGAAGTCCCCAGACGGTTTTTTCTTTTTTTCGATAAATGTCTTTTATGACGTCATATCCGGCTTTTCGTGAAAGTTGAGGCGGCACTGTCACGCTCTAATTTTTCAACCAAATTGGTTGAAATTTTGGTAAAGTAATCTTCGACAAAGCCCGGACTTCGGTATTGCATTTCAGCTTGGTGGCTTAAAAATTAATTAATGACTTTGGTCATTAAAAATCTGAAAATTGTAAAAAAAATAATTTTTTTATAAAACGATCCCAATTTACGTTCATCTTATTCCCAATCATTTTCTGATTCCAAAAACATATACATATGTTATATTTGGATTAAAAACAAGCTCTGAAAATTAAAAATATAAAAATTATTATCAAAATTAAATTGTCCAAATCAATTTAAAAACACTTTCATCTTATTCCTTGTCGGTTCTTGATTCCAAAAACATATATATATGACATGTTTGGATTAAAAACACGCTCAGAAAGTTAAAACGAAGAGAGGTACAGAAAAGCGTGCTATCCTTCTCAGCGCAAGTACTACCCCGCTCTTCTTGTCAATTTCACTGCCTTTGCCGTGCGCGGTGGACTGACGATGCTACGAGTATACGGTCTTGCTGCGTTGCATTTCGTTCAGTTTCATTCTGTGAGTTCGACAGCTACTTGACTAAAATTTTTAATGTTGTATTTTCGCCTTACGCGACTTGTATTCCTTTTGTTGTTGTTGTGAATTTTCTTTTGTTCCCTTCAAGTCATATTGTCCGAGAGCCCAAAAGAAACCTTGGAAAACATTGTGTTGTGCGTGTAGTATTCCTGGCATTGCTGCTTTCTGTGCGTAGGCACGCACAAAACGTTATCACAGGTATATATTATGATCTTACAAGTTAGGCCTAGTATCTCCCTTCTTTGTCTCTGTCGACGCCCGTGGTGGGTTTTTTTAACCGCTTGCTTCCCTTTATATAATAAACCGAGCATAGGTCGTCATCGTACAAAAAGAAATCTTTAACATCTCAAAAATGCAAACCCGTTTGGAATTCTGGGTATTGAAATCCTTTTGTGAAATGTGACCCTCCACCACGAAATGAGTCGCATGTCACCTCGCGCGGTTCTGCGCTAGGCTTAATATAAGTCCGGTGAGTGTCTGGTAACAGTGTGAGGGTCACCTTTGTCACAGGCTTATAACTCAAACAGTTTTCGCTCTTTTCTAAAACGGTTTTCACCACTGGATAGAGCATAACAAACTCTTTAGGAAAATGTAAAAAATATAAAAATCATGCAAAGGTGACATGTGACTCATTCCGTGGTGGAGGGTCACAAATAACGTCAGTGCCCTTCGGCGATTGGTTAATGCATTTTAGTGCTAGAATGCAAACATAATGTCGGTCACACTTGATGTTAATGCTAATTGAATTTGCTTTTCAAACTGATACGAAGTGAATGGGACAATGGGGCAAGTTATCAAGGTAACTTCACTCGGACACTGAGATTGAAAGAGCGTATTGCACACAAACACGAACGGAGTGACTCGGAAACCGACAAATCGTTAACTGATCCCCATGCTCGACAACTAACCAGCAACTCTCGAAGTCACAATTTCTCAATTTACCCTATCGTTGACAATGTGCCCGGTTAGCTCAGATGGCTTGACCGCCAATCCATTAGTTCGGGTTCAAATCTCAAAGCTGCAAAACAAAAATTAGTTTATTTTTATTTTGTAACTTTCTTTTCTTTTCTGAACTCTAACTTCTTGTATTTTATTCCCTTCTTCATTCCAAAGCTTTTGAGTAGTACGTGTCTAGATGATCGATTTAATCAAAGGGTTGCATAATAATCGAGTACTTCTAGTGAACGATTTCCCAGACATTCCTATTCTTTTTCGTTTCAGGAACAAGCCGCTTGTATCACCGCGCGTCGACTGGTGGTAACGGTGGTTGATCACTTCTAACTAATGAACTTCTCACAATTCGTAACGACAGTACACATAGCATTTCCATAAGTTTTGGCACTAACACACTCCATCTGATATGATACGTTGGCATTGTTATGGCCATGCTGGCAATTTTACACCGCAGTTCTGTTTCATTTTGTGGAGAGCAACATGTGTGGGTCCACCGATTAACCAGCGCTTATCCTTGAAGGTATGATCTCACAAAGGTTTTTTGAAAGGACGACCTTGGATTGGAAAATTTAAGGTATTACAGGCTTTGCAAAATGTAACTAAAGTTCTCTTCATTTTTCTTTTCTTTTCTTTAAAAAAAATGTGTATTCTTTCTTCTCTCTCGTTCTGTTTTCTCTCCCGTTTTACATGTATTATTTATCTTTTTCTTTTTTTTCTTTGAGTAATAATAATAATAAGAAGAAATGAGCATTTATGTAGCGCAACATCATAACTTTACAATTATGCTCTTTGCGCTTGACACATTTAACATTAAAACACAGTTATACAAGCATTTACATCTACATTCATAGTCAGCAACGCTTAGTTAAAAGTGTGGGAATCAGATTTCTTCTGAATTATAATGGCCAACAAACGTCGATATGCAAGTCTGTTTTTGTTCATATTACACGGCAGTCTACGTGTTTTAAATGATTTACATGTAGGTCTTTCACTGTAAAAAAGATTTTTTTTTTAAAAGCTAATATATCTTCTCACTTAATTGTTACTTTATATTTTGTATAAATTGTGCAAGAATAACAACTGAATAAATGGTATAAAAAGCAAATGCAAAATCAGTTCTTTATAAATGCATGTCTATTTTGTTCTTTCTTTTTTTCTTTAGTTTAAAACAGGTTGATAGGGCAAATTACCTATTTCAATTTTACTTCGTAGTCTCAAGGCAGACTCCAGCCTTAAGTCGCCAGTTACGTAATTGATTTGGTTTGATTGTTGTTGCTTTTTGGGTCCAGCGGACCATATAGGCCAAATCAGGACCCCAGTTACGTAATTAGTTAAGCAACAATTCCCAACTGTTCACAGAAAAGAGCCACATTGTACACACGTTACAGAAAGGGTGTTCAAAGGTGGAAGACTTAAGTTAAGAGTGTTAATTTGTGCATGTGTGCAAATGGAGGAATGCTCATATCCCATGTAACGTCCTAGACAGATCTGTGGTATTTGAAGTTATTGTTTGCACGAGACGGGGGTATCTTTAACCTTCATTCAACCATCTTGGGCAGAACTTTCACCAATCATAATTATGACTTTAGACATGCGAAGTCGTGATTGTTTTGGACGTGAGTATGCAGTGCTATGAGGGGTTTTAAAATTGTTTCCAGAACATTGCATTACATTTGAGCAAATACCTGGAACTATCCGACATTTTATTTGAAGTACATTCAGTACATAGACATAACATCATGAAAGTTCCAATTCAGGCAACCGCGTTGTTGTGGAAATACAGCGCTTTTTGTCATGGTACCCCTCAAAATTGCCGCAAAACCTCCCGTTTTTGACCCTTTATGCGGTCGACACCTGCATAAGTAGGAATAGCACAACACATGAGATATGCAAGCCAGGTAAACAATACAACATCTTCTGGGTAGATCATTGATTTGATTTTCTCTCTGTATGTAGAAGTTACCAAGTTGTTCATATTATGATTTGTTTGTCGATTTGTAATTGGTCCCTTCCGTTTTTGTCACGTTGATTTTGGGGGTGCACTTATTTGAGCGGCGGTCACGTGATCCCTGTTAAGCCTGTCTTACACTGTGCCGAATATCCTTGCGAATATGAACATGTTGTATTCGGCCAGAAAAGAGACGAATGGACAGGAAAAAATATTGAAAATTCGAAGCTTTACCGATCATTGCGAATGCTTTTCTTTCTTTCTTTATTTGGTGTTTAACGTCGTTTTCAACCACGAAGGTTATATCGCGACGAGGGAAAGGGGGGAGATGGGATAGGGGAAAGGGGGGAGATGGGATAGAGCCAATTGTTAAGTGTTTCTTGTTCACAAAAGCACTAATCAAAAAATTGCTCCAGGGGCCTGCAACGTAGTACAATATATGACCCCACTGGGAGAATGCAAGTTTCCAGTACAAAGGACCAAACATTTCTTACACACTGCTTGACCCAAATCCCTACAAACATTGACCATATTCTATACAAGAACCACTTAACAAGGGCAAAAGGAGAAACATAATCCGTTAGTCGCCTCTTACGACATGCGGGGTGCAGAGAAATAAGGATGTGGAAAAGAAGACTTTTGGTAAGTGAAATAAAGGTGATGGATCCAGTCAGGTAGAAATAAGACAACAAGAAAAGAATAGGAAAACTGCAGGGAATAGTAGGGAGAGTTTTCTTGGAAGGAAATATAGGTGAAAGGACTGGTAAGGCAGAAATAAGACAAAAGAAGAGAAGTAAAGGGGTGGGGTAGCCCTGTTTAAACGCTCCCGCCGCGTGAAGGCGACCCCATGGGAGCATTGCGAATGCATACAAATCCATATACGAATGTCTTGCGGATGTATTACGAACGTTGCGAGTGGCCTTGCGAGTGTTGCGAGTGCTTGCAAACATTTTACCAATAAAGCGATTATGCAATTCGCATTGTTCGTAATACTGCTCTTACACTGTGCCGATATTCCCTTGCGAATATAATTCACCAATAATTCGTAATGATCGGGACATGGTCGCAAGACATTCGTAAATGTTCTTAACCATTCGCCACCATTCGTCTCTTGTTGCGAATATTAGCAACATGCTCCTAATATTCGCAAGGAATGCATATTCTTCAGTATTCGCAAGCCATTCGTAATCATCGTAAAGGTATTCGAAGCGCTCGCAAGGCATTCGCATTGATCGGTACACATTCGCAAGCACTCGCAGCTATTCATAAGACATTCGCAAGAAATGTGTATAATTATGAACATGTTGTATTTGGCCCAACAAAAAGAGACTAATGGACAGGACAAATGTTGACAATTCGAAGCCTTACGAATCCTTGCGAATGTCTTACGAATGGTTGCGAGTTCTTGCGAATATCTACTGATCATTGCGAATGCATACGAATCTATATTCGCAAGAATATTCGGCACAGTGTAAGACAGGCATAACGAATGTTTGCGAATGCCTTGCGAGCCTGACAAATACATTGCGATGATTACGAATGTTCGCAGGGATATTCAGCGCAGTGTGAGACAGGCATAACGAATGGTTGCGAATGCCTTGCGAGCGTTACGAATACATTGCGTTGATTACGAATGTCTTGCGAAATCTTACAAGTACGTTGCAAAAAAGTTGAGAATATGACTTCTTTGCGAATATTAGGAACATGTTGCTATGTTCAAAACAAGAGACGAATGGTGGCGAATGGTTAAGAACATTTACGAATGTCTTGCGACCATGTCCCGATCATTGTGAAGTATTGAAACATTCTATTCGCAAGGGCAATTCGGCACAGTGTAAGAGTAGCATTACAGAAATATTTGATGCGAACGGTGTGCCAGATAGTCAAGTGGACGGCCTTAATTGGCAAAGAAAGTTTGAGTGAAATGACACGGGAGTTAATGCTTTAATCAGTGTGCAAAATGTGTGCGAAAAATAATTTTATACTATTGTCAAGTGCGGATATCAGCTCGTGCTTTGGTTTGTTCTGACTTCTTGGCAAGTTCCCATGACGTAGCAGTTACGAATGTCGTTGTGTCCCACACGAGTGAACCGAATGAAGCGTGCTGTTTATCTAGACTTCAACTGTGTAGCCACAGACAGCTGGGGAGATAAGGTTGGGGGAGGGGGGGGATTGCAAATGAAAAGCAAACTCGTACACTATAAACGAGTGGTTCTAGTAAGTTTCAGCACGCGTACGTGAAAGTAAACGAAGTCAGCGACCGGATCATATTATCAGTCTAATATATACAAATAATACATGTACACATTTTTATAAGCTTACTTCTCTTTCACGGTTACTTTATTCTATGGGCAGGGTGAAGCGGACTGAGAGTTGGTTTCAACGCGGGTGCTGCACAAGGGCTGCAAAGAATACAAGTGTGCGCTGCGTGTAACCAGGTAGGCAGAAATTATTTGAAGTTTTCCGTTTCAGTGTCTCTGATTTGCAGGTAAAGCGAATAATCCACAACGTTAGGATTTCTGTTTAAGCTGACCTGTTCCAACACTCATTCAATGCTGGTAAATAGCCTCTAAATGTTTCTTCTAAATTTATGTCACTGTGGGGTGTTTAAAAAAAAATAAAGGTCATAATATAAGATACTTTCCTTCTCTTGTAAGGCCCCTAACACACACTGGGAACGATTGTAGGACTGTGTGTGTGTGTGTGTGTGTGTATGTGTGTGTGTGTGTGTTTGTGTGTTTGTGTGTTTGTGTGTGTGTGTGTGTGTGTTTTGACATGAGATGGAGCAGTGGAGAGATCTATTATACACACAGATGTTGCACGTATTTCTAAAGGTCAATATTTTGCAGAATTGATGATTCTGCAAAACAAGGTATTGGGATGCGAAACTCAAGGAAGATTTAGATTATAACTGCAGACATAGTACGTGTAAGATCGGTGCGTGCATGACGGCGAATCGCCATCCAGCAACATGTTATAGCCACTGATGTTTTGTCAAGACATTTTCTCTCCACACACAAGAAGAAAAAACCACCATATTTATGTATACTTGTGTAATGTGAGGACATTCCTCCTTGCTTTGTTTTTTTCCAACAACTTGGCAAGTTCCCCTGACGTAGCTGTAATACATTTCTTGTTGCCTCCGACAGTAGCGCTCAGATAGGGTGAGTCTTGCGATATACGAAAAGTATTCAAGGGGGCAAAAATCCGTTCGTCACCGCCCATTTGACAAAGCCCCCGTAGTATGTTCACAGACAAGCGTTCAGCTCATTTCACGTCAATCAAAGACAATCTCGTGAGTTCAAGTACTGCTGACAAGTTTCTGCATTTGTACACCATCTTCTCCTTCTTCTTCAGCGTTCCAGAAATTCTGGTGACGTGTGAGCTCGTTTGCCCATTTGGGTTCCCCACACTATATACTCTGAGAGCATAGTCAGCTTGACTCCGCTTTTGTTGGGTAGGCATGCTGGGTATTTTAGTGTTTCCATAACCCACCGAACTCCGACATGGATTACAGGATCTTTTCTGTGCGCACTTGGTCTTGTGCTTGCGTGTACACACGGAGGGGGTTAAGTCACTAGCAGGTCTGCACATAAGTTGGCCTGGGAGATCGGAAAAATCTCCACTCTTAACCCACCAGGCGGCAGCGACCGGGATTCGAACTCACGACCTCCCGATTAGGAGGTCGACGTCTTACCACTGCGCCACTTCGCCCGTCGTACACTTTAAAAAATGTGCCGTTGAAGTACTACTGCACATACACGTGGTGGTTAATAGTCAATCTGAAAGCGACTGCAAGACGTCGTATCGACTCAAAGGTCAAAAAGTGTGTCAAGGCGGTTAAACAAAATAAGTATCGATCCTTTTCAGCTGCAAATCGCTATCAAACTAAGCCTGTTTGTCAAGAGAAAACTGAAACTAGATAAGTGAACTTTCTGTTTTGTTCATTTTTTCTCTCAAATCCAGCGTTTAATGCGTGGAAGAGAACTACCTTCGCGCATGAATATTGTTATGCGGAAGGTCTTGGCGAGAGGAAAACAGGCATCAGCAAGATTGTGTTGAACAAGTTAGTAGGTGGTTTTTTTAGTGTTTATTTCTAATAAAAACGTCGGCGGAAAATGGATAAATAGGTTACACACCTCGCCAGAGTCTCGGGAATACCTGAGCATCGACCTTCGGGAAAACATGCCAGCTATCCAGGACTCGGAGGTGTGCAACCTATAAATATTGCATACACATGTTCAGAACATTTTCCATTTTTCTGTCCGCACCAGGAGATGGCTAAGGATGAGCTGCACCTGTTCATCGGAGAATGGGGACCCTACCAGAGACGCCTGTTTTTCTTGCTGGCACTGCCACTCATACTGAAAGGCTTTCAGATCATGCAGTCTGTGATAGTATTCCATGTGCCAGATCACAGGTTGGCTTTATTATATACGATTGCAGGCACAGTCCTTCCCATATACACCATTCGGTTCACGATTTCCGATCTTGCATAATCCCCTTATTCTATCAAATGTCTTCAACTCTGCACTGCACTGATATTTTCTTGATTTGCTGTTGTTTTGTATTGTGTTGTTGGCGGTGGTTGTGGTTGTTGTTGTTGTGGTGGTGGTGATTTTTTTGGCTCACGTAAGTGTAGCCTATGCGATGCTAACTTTTGTCTTTTGTCTGTCTGTGCGTGCGTGCGTATGTCTGTGATAGAAACTTTAACATTTGACTGAACACCGAAATACTAATTTTACCTGGTTATTGTTCAAGCAACAGCTTCAAAGTATTGAAGCAATGATCAACATTTCGTCGGAAAGAATGTAGTTAAAGTGTGTATCCAAACAAAACGGGTGGTGGGGGGTTTTGGGGGGGGGGGGTAAAAACAGGTGACTGGTTTGTGTCGTGTGTGGTATGTAGACCAGGTCAGGGGTCAAGGTTAGGTCAGATCGCGTGAAGGATTGTGGTAGACACAGTTATCACCGAGCTGCAGTTCGGCGATTCGGAGAAGACGATTTCACATTGTTCGGTTTCGTAGCTCCAGAAAAATAGATCAAGAAGATACCAAAGGAGATTTTCTACAGGTTAATCTGCACAGCGTGTTTTCAGTGTCTGCGCGAGGAAGCGCTGTCGAAAGCGCAGTGTCGATCTGGCCATCTGGCAGTCGTGTCCCCGTAAGTAGGCTATACTGAGACAGACATATCTAGATCTAGTGTCTCGCACTCTTGCATCGTGTCACCTATGCTTACTGTGTGTGTGTATGTGTGGGAGTGATTGAGTTTGCGTTACTGTTTGTTGATTTCTTACGTGAGCCTTGAAGGCTTCGCCTCTTGTCTTTACATGAGATAAGGCCGTCCCTCTACTCTGACACGTACCGACAACCAACAGCCTAGATGCTTCCTGTGCCGAGTGGGACTGTTTTGATAACGTTATCTATTAACGGACATTACAACAATCTGTCAACAAATCAAACATTCTCAATCTGCAGGGGATTAAGTAAGACTGTAGATTGTTGGGTATCCACATGGATGAGTTCTGTAACCCCATATCTTTGGTAGCGTCAATTAAGTGATAACGAAAGTGGTTTCCCACTGATTTAGTTTCGCCTCTTGGCTAATTATATGTTTTTAGCTAATACTTAAGGACTTCTCATCCTGAAGACCCACATACTTTAAAGTAGTGCAATCTATTTAGGAAATGTTCTGTTTGAAGCCATTTTTGGTGGATTTGAGAGACACTCAAGGGTGACTAATTTGTGACCCTCCACCACGGAATGAGTCGCATGTCACCTTTGCATGATTTTCTTATTTTTACATTTTCATAACGAGTTATTTATGCTCTATCCAGTGGTAAAAACCGTTTTTAGAAAAGAGCGAAAACTGTTTGAGTTATAAGCCTGTGACTAAGATGACCCTCACACTGTTACCAGACGCTCCCCGGACTTATATTGAGCCTAGCGCAGAACCGCGCGAGGTGACATGCGACTCATTTCGTGGTGGAGGGTCACATTTGAGGACCTATCTATGTCTATTGACACCATTCAGAGCTGCAGAAAGGAAAGAAGCCACGCATTAGACCAAGACAGTGTGTGGGGGGGGGGGGGGGGGGGGAGGGAGCACAGCGAGAAATGTCAATGTCTTACTTCAGCTGATACCCGTTCATGAGTCATAGTTTATAAACAGGGGTACTTTTAATCCATTGCTTGATATATTCCTCCTGCGGCATAATTTTGTCGCAGACACAACATAATACCATGGCATCATGCGATTGAGGTACTGCTTCGGTTTCATTGTGCAAAATCTGTAAGGCTAAGTTCTGCGTGCAACCCCTTGCATTCATCCATGTTCACGATTTCATCATTGGATTCGATGGGACTTTCTTTTTCTGACGGCTTCGCTTTATTTTAAATTTATTCATAGGCTCGCCAGAATGCCCTCCAGTTGTGACAGGAGTGACCCTTTTATCCGTTTTAATCAATCTATATTTTTCGAAAAAAAGGAACGACAATTTCGTTTATTTCATCTTTACCCTTTCATTTTGTGGCGTGAAATCGTGACGTATCAAGATTTGGAAACGGTACTGATGTCTGGTTTTTCTGTCTTAAAATATTGACAAGCGAGGCTAGAATATTTGCAGTGTTATAGGTTGCATCATTTGTGTCCTTTCTTCAATTGTCTTTCATACTCGTTACCACTATGGCAAACGTCTTTGGCAAAAAACCACTGTTATTTCAGTGGCTGGTTTCTTCCCAGATAAATGGTATGTTACCTGTTTGCAAGGCACAGTTAATGAGCACAAGCCCTTTGTCTCTGCAAGCGCAAACATCCTCCGCGAAAATGTTACTCCTATTGTATTGGTTGAGTTACAAAACCAAGCGTTTCAAAGAAATTGTTGAACTTACATCTTTGTTGTTTTGCAAACACACGGACAGTTGTTCGTCAGAATAATAATATACGTGTTGGATGTACTTAACGTATGATGTACTCTTGTAAAAGCCGGATCTCTTATTATAAACCCCGGAAGGACTGTGCCGTTAAAGATACTTTTCATCCCGTGTAAACTGTCATGAACACAACAACAGAGATGTCCATGATTTTACATTGGATTTTTGTAAATCGCTATTTCCACATAATTATGCCTGGCTCCAGATGTACGTACAGTGTTCATTTTTCAGATGCCAGGTTCCAGGTCTACACAACGACACCTTCATCATGCAGAACGAGCACCACAGACAGCTGGTGAACCTGACAGTTCCCAAGGATGAGCACACAGAACACGGCTATGCAGAGTGCTCCGTCTTCACACACTGGAACACAACCCAAGGATCAAGCAACGAAACCACATCCAGTAATGGAACCGATGAGTCGATGGAAGACACGGAATCTTGCCAGTCGTGGGTTTACGATTTCACTGACTTCGACTCGTCTTTCATTACACAGGTATTTCGCGCTTTTTGCAAGTAATTTATGAAACTATTCCCCATTGCCTTTAGGAAGAATATTTTGATACCAGAGAAAGCCACGAGCTTTTGAATTATCATGTTTGGCTCTCATCTATATATAATATTTGTTAATTTCAATTAGTAGGTTCCCGTGTAAAATGGAACAAATGCTTTCTTAGTCAGAAGTGTGTCACACTAGCTATCAGCATCCTTTACACAAAGACATAACAAACTGTTTAAACCAGACTACTTTTCGTCAAGATTTTTATGTTTACTGTATGAAAGTTCATGATTTTACCAAACAAGAGCAAGGGTTTACAATGTTTTTGAGTATTCCTAA
>NC_090246.1:55262510-55327510 GCF_037325665.1 Littorina saxatilis | reverse complement strand
GTCCCTTATCAGAAAGTTCAACCTCATTCGTTTGATGTTTATTAAGCACATTTTCATATAAAGTTGGCGCTTCATACGGAAAAATGGCTTTGAAATTGACCCAAATCCTTCTTTGGGCTCTGTAAATGTCGTTTGGGGGTATGGTTGTAAAATGGTATCTACTGGTCACCCCAATGTATAAACTGAAAACTATTTCTGCACCAGAACACGCAGAAAGGATTGTATCTGCCTGATGTCTGATGCTTTTCAAAATCCCCAACCACTAACACCTTCAAAACGGACTTTAACTGACACTGTTGTTTTTCCCTATATAATCCTTACTATTTTTCCGAGACGTCGTCGTGTTGTGTATTTAGCTTGCCACAACCTCATACATGGTCCTAAAAGTTAAAGTTGAAGAAAATACTAAAGATAAATGAAAAAGCTGACGCAGTGTCATTCGCACCGTGAATCCCCCCATGGGAACATACTAAAGTCTGGTTCCAAATAGGCTCAATTTCCTTCTATTTCTTTGTATTTCTGCCTCGTAGGGGTAGGGGTGTTCAAACCAAAGGCACCTTTAAACCAAAATTCAAATCACACATCTTACAATACTAAGACACTCAGCAGTAAAAGGGTGTCTGCTGGTAAAAAATTCCAAACAATCCTAAAAGTACTTCACTACTAAAAGTGCTTTTAAAAAGAGCCGTTATTTTTCCCTCTATATTCAGTATTGTGTTTTCTGCGAACATGTAGTCTATTTAGATGGTTGTCGTGTGCACTTGAGTTGCTAAAGCGTTTTCAGTTGGGCATATGTCGAAAAGCAAAGAATTAGCCCTTTGAAAACCATCAGAACTGTCACACAAAAATAACATTTACCTATCTCACCAACTGACCAAACATAGGGCTTTTCCTTGTGTATTATGTATTGTCGTGTTTTTTGTAGCATACTTGTGAAAACAGCCACCACTGTTGTAAATGATACTTTAAAGAGCATTATTTCATTTTTACAGTTGAAGGACAACCTGGACTGCCGTATATTACAGCTGTTTTACAATCAGCCAAAATTTTCTTAACAAACGTATGTTAAGAACAACTCCCATAGTGAAATTGAAGGAAAACAAATTGAAAATCCCCCTGCCATAGAGGAGCTAAAGAATCAACAATAAACGACTGCATGGATAGCTTGATGCACGAATGCATTGCGGACATGTTTGTCTCCAACCAAGAGAAAGTTCCAAAAAATCCCTTTTGTGCTTCTTATTATACAGTGACGTCAAAGACAGCCTTTTCTGCTGTTCATACATTCAGGGGTTATGGTTACACTAAACGACGTAGTTGTAGCCATACTGCCATCCAGATTTATTTTTTCCTTGCGAGCAGTCACAGGGTGTTTGTGCTGTCTGCCAACCGTTAGATGACCCCGCCCAAGTCTGTTAAGGGACCGTTTGACCGTTATAGAACGCGTCTTTTTGATTTTTTGGCACAGTTGGAAACGGTTGATTTTTATCCCTACCATTGTTTCCAAACATTATATAGGAATGTTTTGTGAACAACGGATAATAGCCGCTACTCGCATGTGTAGCAAAAGTGAGCGTACATACTCACCCTGGTCGTCCAGCCGTTGTCCGTTGCCCGTCTTTATCTGTCTGTACTGAACATTACCTTTGGATATTTCTCCAACGCTATGAAGTGAAGAAACACCAAATGTTGCAAAATGTTGTATGACCCCAAGAGCTCAAAAAAGATACTTGAGAACCTTGACCTTACCTTAAGGTCAAGGTCACAGGGAGAATGAATGTGGTCTAAAAACTGCAAAATTTCACATTGTGCCAGTTTTCTGGAAAACAAATTAAAAACAGCGGGCTTAGTTTTGTATGGTATACAAGAAAAAGAAAGCCTTATCTTCTGATACCATTTTGGTTGACCTCGCTTCAATGTCAAGGTCACAGGAGTCCTTCAAAGTTGAATTGTATACATGTTTTGAAGTGACCTTGACCCTGAACTATGAAAAAAATCTTTCAAACTTCATAATTGTGTGGGGCACATGTTATATACTGATATTGAGCCACATTTAGTCACATATCATCAAGGTCAAGGTCACTTTGCCCCTTATGAAATGTGACTGAAACGGGCAATTGAATCACTAAAAGTGACAATGTCTCTTTGTAGAAAGTGCCAATAAGTATGTTTATGCTTCCTATGTCTTGAATTGATAGCCTTGTGATGTGTGACCTTTGATGATCTTGACCTTGGCCAAAGGTCATGTGTAATTTGGTAGGAAAAATCTGTAAAACAGTTCTAATAGTGTACAATGTCCTTGCCAGCTTCAGTTGTTAGACCTTCACCTTCAAGGTCACCTGAAGGTCAAGGTCACTTTAAGACAAAGGTCAAGCATGAGAGTCGCATGGGCTTTGCTTTGTTAAGATTTTTTACCAAGACACATGGATTTCTTTACCCGGCTTGGTCACATTTTTCATAGGGGTCAATGTGACCTTGACCCTAACGATATGTGACCAGATGTGGCTCAGTATGAAATTCTAACAAACGCCCCACTCAGTGTTTAAGTTTGTAAGAGATATCGTCCATAGTAAAGTTAAAGGGGCAAGCTCACATCAAAATATGTCTACAATTCAACTTTGAAGGGCTCCTCTGACCTTGACATTGAACCGAGGTCAACCAAAATGGTATCAGAAGATAAGGCTTTCTTTTTCTTGTATACCATACAAAACTAAGCCCGCTGTTTTTAATTTGTTTTCCAGAAAACTGGCAGAATGTGAAATTTTGCAGTTTTTAGACCACATTAATTCTCCCTGTGACCTTGACCTTATGGTAAGGTCAAGGTTCTCAAGTATCTTTTTTGAGCTCTTGGGGTCATACAACATTTTGCAACATTTGGTGTTTCTTCACTTCATAGCGTTGGAGAAATATCCAAAGGTAATGTTCAGTACAGACAGATAAAGACGGGCAACGGACAACGGCTGGACGACCAGGGTGAGTATGTACGCTCACTTTTGCTACACATGCGAGTAGCGGCTATTATCCGTTGTTCACAAAACATTCCTATATAATGTTTGGAAACAATGGTAGGGATAAAAATCAACCGTTTCCAACTGTGCCAAAAAATCAAAAAGACGCGTTCTATAACGGTCAAACGGTCCCTTAACAGACTTGGGCGGGGTCATCTAACGGTTGGCAGACAGCACAAACACCCTGTGACTGCTCGCAAGGAAAAAATAAATCTGGATGGCAGTATGGCTACAACTACGTCGTTTAGTGTAACCATAACCCCTGAATGTATGAACAGCAGAAAAGGCTGTCTTTGACGTCACTGTATAATAAGAAGCACAAAAGGGATTTTTTGGAACTTTCTCTTGGTTGGAGACAAACATGTCCGCAATGCATTCGTGCATCAAGCTATCCATGCAGTCGTTTATTGTTGATTCTTTAGCTCCTCTATGGCAGGCGGATTTTCACTTTGTTTTCCTTCAATTTCACTGTGGGAGTTGTTCTTAACATACGTTTGTTAAGAAAATTTTGGCTGATTGTAAAACAGCTGTAATATACGGCAGTCCAGGTTGTCCTTCAACTGTAAAAATGAAATAATGCTCTTTAAAGTATCATTTACAACAGTGGTGGCTGTTTTCACAAGTATGCTACAAAAAACACGACAATACATAATACATAAGGAAAAGCCCTATGTTTGGTCAGTTGGTGAGATAGGTAAATGTTATTTTTGTGTGACAGTTCTGATGGTTTTCAAAGGGCTAATTCTTTGCTTTTCGACATATGCCCAACTGAAAACGCTTTAGCAACTCAAGTGCACACGACAACCATCTAAATAGACTACATGTTCGCAGAAAACACAATACTGAATATAGAGGGAAAAATAACGGCTCTTTTTAAAAGCACTTTTAGTAGTGAAGTACTTTTAGGATTGTTTGGAATTTTTTACCAGCAGACACCCTTTTACTGCTGAGTGTCTTAGTATTGTAAGATGTGTGATTTGAATTTTGGTTTAAAGGTGCCTTTGGTTTGAACACCCCTACCCCTACGAGGCAGAAATACAAAGAAATAGAAGGAAATTGAGCCTATTTGGAACCAGACTTTAGTATGTTCCCATGGGGGGATTCACGGTGCGAATGACACTGCGTCAGCTTTTTCATTTATCTTTAGTATTTTCTTCAACTTTAACTTTTAGGACCATGTATGAGGTTGTGGCAAGCTAAATACACAACACGACGACGTCTCGGAAAAATAGTAAGGATTATATAGGGAAAAACAACAGTGTCAGTTAAAGTCCGTTTTGAAGGTGTTAGTGGTTGGGGATTTTGAAAAGCATCAGACATCAGGCAGATACAATCCTTTCTGCGTGTTCTGGTGCAGAAATAGTTTTCAGTTTATACATTGGGGTGACCAGTAGATACCATTTTACAACCATACCCCCAAACGACATTTACAGAGCCCAAAGAAGGATTTGGGTCAATTTCAAAGCCATTTTTCCGTATGAAGCGCCAACTTTATATGAAAATGTGCTTAATAAACATCAAACGAATGAGGTTGAACTTTCTGATAAGGGACATTTTAAACCTAGTCATTGTCACTTCAACGTTCCCTTCACTAAAGTGGCTAAGATGCCTGGACTATTAGAGACCAGGAGGACATTTGGACATTCTGTGAAACCTTCACAAAAGCGTTATTTGTCATATCGGTTAGATCTACTCAGAAAAACTGGAGTCGCTACAGATCTTGCTTCAAATTGAGCCAAGCGTACGGTCTTGTCTATTCTTTATGGAAATTGGCAGGCGATTGCAGTTTCAATATCAGCATGTTAACGCAAATTGTGTGCGTCCCGTGACCCGCTCTTTTCAGGCTAAGTGCGTCGTGACCCCTTTAAGCACTAGTCTTCCAGTACGTTTTTGTTTGGTTTCTAGTGCGCACAGGACGCAGGGACGCACAGCTTGGGGAACCCTGGTCCTTAGAGACAAGGACACATACATCCCAACAGACGTACACATATTCATCCATACCGACGTGAATCTTACAACTGCTTCCACAAAACAACGACATGAAAGAAATTTTGCATCCCGTGTATTCAACCTTGTAAACCGTCACAAATAGGTTAAGGTCTTCGTAAAGGATAAGCAATAGATGCCAGTTATTTGGACACCTCTAAAACCAACAACCAGCCTGATCCCTGTACATAGTGAGGGTTTCTTGATGAACTATTGTCACAGATTGATACCTTTGTTTCTTGGCCCCTCCAGTTAGTAGTATAAATATACAGCAGCTCATTGCAAAGTAAGGCTTACCCAATTATAAAGTAATGCTAAAGGAATGCTAAAGTATACTCTGTTCAAGATACCATCTTGCTTGCTTAGTCCATCATGTAAATCACGATAAATATGGTTATTACATGGCACAACATATTTTACGTGAAATAAAAGCATCTTCCACTTGGAATTATACCAAATATCAGCAGTCTGATTTCTTTCTGTCCAAAGGGCGAGTTTATTCCTGAATTACTGTCGTAGGAGACATCTTTGCATATGTCATGACTCATCCAAGCTATATTGATGTTTGGTAGCCTATGTGCCCAGGGAAATTATGCTGTTTTTTCCCATGCAAAAGCCTGCACGGATCCATGATAACGTACATGATCGTTTGCACTGGAAGGAATGTATCTTTGAATGTATTCCGTTTCATTGTCATATCAGGTGTGTGATCAGTATGACTTACTACGGCCTCAGCCTCAACGTGGGTAACCTGAGTGGAAGTTTGCGCTTGAACTTTTTGATCTCCTCCGTGATGGAGCTGGCTGGTTACCTGCTGGCCTGGTTTTTGCTGGAACGACTGGGGAGGAAAAGATCTCACTGCTGCTTCATGCTGGTGGCAGGAACCTCCTGTCTGTCCACCATATTCACTGTGGCTTTTGGGGGCAAAGGTGAGATGCCAGCAGACCGTACGTTGTGTTTAGTTTTGGCAAAACGGGGAGAATACCTTCAGCTTGCTCAATCGCTGTTTTCCTTAACTGGCTTTTTTTCGAGAAAAAGATCGCAATGCTTCTTACTTTAAATCTATTTTTACTGATAATTACCCCAGATCTAGCACTTATCCTCGGCTAAGGGGCGTGTTCTAGGCACGGTCAAGTCATCCGCGTCTATTGTTGTAGTTATTGTCAGAAATGTCCGTTTTTAGCTTAATAGTTGTTGAATTTGGCTTGTTGGTACATTAACAGTTTTCCACTTGTTGTTTCTACTTGTTCATGTGTTCTTGTTTGCAATAGATTTGAATCTACTTGTTATCCTTTTCCTTCTACACGCATATTAAATCATCCGGTTATTTCCGCTTGTGTTCTTTCTATACACGTCTTCCCTGACTCCTAAGATCTTGGATGGGCGACGACAGCTCTGGCGATGGTGGGCAAGCTTGGAATCTCAGCATCCTACACCTCCATCTACCTGATCTCTGCTGAGCTGTTCCCCACTGTCATGAGGAACTTTGGCATGGGATGCAGCGTCACCCTGGGAACCATAGGCGGTGTTATGTCCCCCTATGTTGCTGACCTGGTGAGGTTCAAATCTTGCAGACAGAGTCGTCTCGGAATCTTTAATTTATGATCATGTTTGACGGTGAATTTGCAGTTTACAATGTAAAAGGCTGTGTATTCACTGTTCATGATAAGAAGCAACCTGCGTCAGGTAGGACGAAGCTTAATTTGCAAAACCAGATAAATGAGTGAATATGATGAAAGTTTACAAAAATGTCTGGAAGTTTCTCCAAAAGAAGAGCACGTAAACGTTGAGAAAACAATTTAGTCCGCTCTCTATTTGAGAACAGATCTTGAGAGCGCTGGTTGTACTTGAGCCATGTTGCAAGGTTGTCTCTACAAATGTATTGTTTCTATCTTTGTGTCTTTACTTTACCTAATGACCTCGCCGGCACTTTGCAACCGAACCACGCGATCTTGAGATAAGTGTTTTGTTTTTTATCTGCTTCATAGGTGTTTGTCTGTCTGTCTGTCTACTTCAAAGAACGTTGGGTCGACGTACTAGTAAATGTAACGTATTGTTTTGTTAATAATACACGTTTCAATTACCTACCGTTCTTGTTTTTTTAATTCTGTTTACCATGGGGGTTTCGGGAACGTATTACCAAATTCTTCATTACAGGCTCTGTTGGTGGAGGGACGGTTCAGCCGTGCAGTGCCACTGGTGGTGTTCGGGGGGCTGGGGATATTGGCCGGTCTGTCCTCACTCTTCCTGCCAGAGACTCTGCACCGTAAGATGCCAGACACCATGGAAGACGCCGTCAATTTCAAGGAGTGAGCGTTTATTTCTTGGCATACCTATAGTCGTTGAATTTGGGTTCGCTTGGCGGATAGACAAGTAAATATGTCGAGAAAAAGTGTGACTGTTCAATTTTAATTTCAAGTTGTTTTTGTAGCGTAGAAACGCAGAAGAAGAAGATGAAGTTTGTGAGAAAAAAAATAGAAGAGAGAGAGAGAGAGAGAGAGAGAGAGAGAGAGAGAGAGAGAGAGAGAGAGAGAGACTGAAACAGAGAGAGGGACAGAGAGAGAGAGAGAGAGGGCGAGAGAGAGAGAGCGAGAGAGAGAGAGCGAGAGAGAGAGAGAGAGAGAGAGAGAGAGAGAGAGAGAGAGAGAGAGAGAGAGAGAGAGAGAGAGAGAGATCTAAATCACTGCCAAATTTCTTGACTGTGTTTTCCAGAAGAGACGAAGAACAGAAAGACGCTGAATCCGCAATGAAAACACTGCAGAATAGGGTTGTTCCGGAGCACATTCCGCTCTACGGCAAGTCCGTCACTTCTGCTGCATAACAGACGATGGTCGGAGATAACTCTCTCTGGGGGCTTTCGTGGTTTGAGGCAGAGTTGCACCCCTTGCAATGGAGGAAAATAATCTGACTAATGCTTATGTTTTGTCAATCGATCGTTGGCGTCACATTGAAAAATGAGTTCTGATGTGTATTTTGTGCAGATTAAAGGCACAGTAAGCCTCTCGTAAACCATCACAGATACTGTCAGGCTTTTACACGCAGTACAAACACCCTTTCATTAACACACTCACCGCTTTTGAACATACTAGGTGCCCTCCATAAAGAGCGAGCAATTTTCAAAGAATTTATTTTTGCGTGGTTTATCTTGCCCCTGAGCCATCGCGAACCCGCGTGATCCAGTGTCCTTTTTTTTCACAATGCAGTCGTCAGCTTGTGATTTCAATGCGACTCGCTGTAAGCTTATCTGCAATAGCACGTTATTGTGTACCTCTGAATCGAAACGCAACAAACGGCTGCGATTCTCACGAACTAGAGCTACGAGAAAGACGGTTTGCGTGACACGTTTCTGGGCTTTTCTATTTTCAAACTTTCAAAACTTCGAATTGTACTGATCGTGTCTTGATGAAAACATTTTTTTTTTTTATGATTTAAGAATGTTTGTGTAACAAGCTGTCAATTTATTATCTAGATTTTAAAAGTTAGTTCCAGCGCCAAAACGAGGCGCCTGATTTGCCGATCAGACGGTCCATGAAAATAAATTCTTTGAAAATTGCTCGCTCTTTACGTAGGGCACCTAGGATGTTCAAAAGCGGTGAGTGTGTAAATGAAAGGGGGGTGTTTGTACTGTGCCTTTAAGCTCGATTTATTTTGTCACCCTATTCTTTGAAAAAGTAGGCACATCGTAGCTCTCAATCACTGCCACCATGATGGTTTGGCTGTCCGGTGGAAATACGCCAAGTGTCTTGACTTACTGACGGTGGCCACTGATCGACACTATCATGCCGCCATAGGTAGGACGCCAGCCAAAATAAACTCTGTACTGACTGCTTTCCCGCCAATTTCAAGACGTTTAATTATCCAGAGGGAGAAAAGCATGTCAAGATCTTGCAATTGAAGCAAGTTTTGTTGATATTCGATATATTTTACCCCAAAATTCGATTTATTCGTACCGATCGCGAGTGGTTACGTCCCCTCAACGAGAAAAGAAGATTTTGCGTTTGAGCAGATTTCCAAGTCATTTTTCATCGCGAATTAGACTCTATGAGTGGAATACGGGGTCCAAAATTTGACCAGCAGCACTTTAGAGAGGAGGGGGGATTCATTGCCAGTATGGAGTTTATGTGAGATAATTTAAACAAGGCCGGTCTGACGTCCTACCCATTGCCACATGTCTGATCGACACACGTGGTAACTTTTTATTTTTGAAAATCGCTTATTGGGGGCATGTATTCAATCATGTGTTCAATCACAGATGGAGAAGACTTAAATGGGTGCATGACTCCTGCTTTTCCCTCGAAGGCAACTCCCATCTCAGAGCAATTAATCTTATTTAGTATGATGAATCAAATTTGTGGTCTTGGAGTTGGAGGCTAGGCTAATTGTAGTAAAAGCACCACAGCATGCCGAATGCTGCGTGCCAAGAAACCGAAATGTTTTGTGTGAAACGTGCACGACTAAAAAATAATCGTTGAGATACCTTTCAGTTTACGAAAGTAAATCAGTGAGAGAAAATAAATATCGCTCTCCGTATAACAAAGCGAGGCTGTTTCTTTCCAGTGTGTATTCAAGTCAAAGCATTCCTTAGTAGGCTAAGAGTCTACATTCAATATTCGGCACTGTGCCTGTTGATTTGCAATAGAAGAAAGGCATCTTTGATTGTTAAAGAAGAGCTTTTCAGTTTTGAAAAAAAACCACCATATAGGCCTATATATATATATATATATATATATATATATATATATATATATATATATATATATATATATATATGTATAGGTTACAACACGAGTGGTTTTTTATATGGCTTGTATTTCAGTCAAGACCCAGCGGATGAATATCATCGGGAGACACAAGCCATATAAAAAACCACGAGTGTTGTATATCCCATTCTACCATCAAACACAAAGTGTAGACTACTAGCGGCACTGTTGCGATCTGTGGAGAGTGAAACAGTGGTGCCAGCGAGACTTGGCCCTTTTGCAACCTTAAACTAAGTGACCGTCGCTGAAAAAATAAAATGAATGAGTGCATCGATAAGTACGCGGTAACACTACTTTCAGACCATTTAAAAGCTTTAAGTAAAGGTTCATAAGTTGCAAGAGTAATGAAGTCGTATAGAAATCAATTTAGTTGAAGCGCACAATTCTTTTGTTTTGCGTTTCAGGTCGGCAGAACGGGCGAAACCGGGTTGGCACCCATTTGGCTTACTCGATTCAGAATCGATTCCACGTTGTTTTTCTCGAACGTATTATTATACAATCAGGCTTATTGACAGAGAAGCAAATTTTAGGGAACAAATATGTAGGTTTAGATTTAACCATTTGCTCCCTATTTGAAATGTATCTACGTGATAAACTGTTTTGCGAGTGTGTTTGCATGGATGAACCTAAACTGGTATGGGTGTGAGGAAAACGGGACCAAGTTGGTGAAGTCGCGAATTGCTGACACCAAGTCTGTCACCGCCGATTGATTGCATTTTGAAGGAATATGACTGGATTACGGAAAAATGCACACATGCTAAGTTCATAGATACCTTCATCGCCAATGTGGACTTACTGCAGAGCCAGGCAAAAGAGTAGACTTGCTCGCAAAATACGTGAAACAGCCGATGTTTGATACGAAGCAAAGCCACCCCAAACCATGCAGTAAGGACGCTTCTCGGTCCCGCTACGCATGACACCAGACCGGTTTTGTTGCTTTGAGTTTGACTAACAAACTCGAAACTGTCATTTAAAACATGAGCCAAATGTGTATTGATTGTGTGATTAGTCTATGTGACAGGGCTTCTATTATCTGTGCTCCCTAGCTTCTGTCAGTTCCCACACCGACACTGCTGACAGACCTGTGTGACACAGGGCCGGACTAGGCGAAGAGGAGGGGGGGTTGCCAGTGGTGGCCCAGGGGGATGTCCCCCCTGGCGGCAGGGGCGGATCAGTTCATTTTATGACTGGGTTTTTTCAAAAGTATATTGTGAAGATATGGGTGTGAAGGCGCGAAGCGCCGAGCCGACGGCGCGAAGCGCCTAGCTTGCTAGGGGGGTCCGGGGGCATGCCCCCCCGGAAAATTTTGAAAAAAAGGATGCAAAATGGTGCAATCTGGTGCATTCTGAGGATGATCATTACCAGTTTCAGGCAGCAGATTTTGTCACTGATTAATACCCCAAAAATTGAAACTCAATGTAAAATAAAGAAATGCATACCTCATTCAATATTTTTATTTTTTGGCTGGGGGGGGGGGGTCCGGAAACCCTAGAACCCACCCCCCCCCCCTGAAGCTGACGGGTAGGTCATATTCTGAGATAAGAAAATGGTCGCTCCTTGCATAAAACGGCATAAAATAAGCAATAATAAAAAAAATTTAAATAAGTAAGGTACATGTTTAGGCTAGGGGGGGGGGGGGTTGCGCAACCCCCATAACCCCCCCGGTAGTCCGGCCCTGTGACAGACTCTCAGTCGTCTGCTTCGATGCAAGGGAGGGTACTCGTTTTTTGTTTTGGTTTGTAGCCATGTGCATTGTGATAGTGTTCGACTGTTCAAACTAGTGTTATGCACGGGTTAATAAAACTGCGGATAGAACTCTTTAGCAGCAAAGCAATTAAGAGTGTATTACAATCTATTTGTTTGGCGCAAGGTCAAAGGTCGGGAGGAAAGTAGTTCTTTGCCCAAATCGGAATCTGCACTATCATATATTTTTTGGAGTCCATGATGTATTTATTGAGCTATAAAAATACAACATATATACCCATACTGAAGTAACAGAGACAAAGAAGGGAGGTCATGGGATATATATATATATATACATTTAAATTCGCATGAAAAAAATCTCTTTCATCCCGCATCGTCATGCGCATTGCTCAGTGTACAAGAAAGAGAGAGAGAGAGAGAGAGAGAGAGAGAGAGAGAGAGAGAGAGAGAGAGAGAGAGAGAGAGAGAGAGAGAGAGAGAGAGAGAGAGAGAGAGATGCGTGTGTGTGTGTGTGTGTGTGTGTGTGTGTGTGTGTGTGTGTGTGTGTTTTAGTGAAGAAAACAACTATTCAAAAATGTCTTCAATTTAGCCTGCTTGTGTAAGTTGGCGTATACGTCATATAAATGTATAGTTTCGTTGAATTTTGTTTCATTACTGGTTTTCTAAGATGAACATCATGCGTACAACTATCTAGCAAAATGTATTTCATCCTTTTCTTCACGTCTTTTGCACAATCTATTTTCGTGAATATACCAGTTCAAATTATCAAGCCATGAGCACTTACTCTAATTTTGCACAATGTGTGTTTGTATTTTCTTTATTTTATATTTGATACGTATGGTTCACTTTTATAATGTGTGACTATATTCTGACAATTTGGTTCTTCTGAATATCAGTACATTATAATATGTTATTTACATGTATACCAAAATATGACATTTTACACAGATCAAGACAGTCATTGCTCCGTCGGTCGAAGTGTACAATGTGTAAACTGTCATATTTTGGTCAAACATAAAAAAACACCATTTATGTATCGATCGATTTTTTTTACGATTGAACGCACTCAAATATGCCCTGTTTTGGTCTCGGCTTGCCGACGAATTATGATTTTCTGTCGGACTCTGACGTCACATGGCTCAAAGAAGTAAATTCCAGTGTTCAATCGATACATTTCATTCTCATTTTTGGCTCACGTAAGTGTAGCCTATGCGATGCTAACTTTTGTCTGTCTGTGCGTGCGTGCGTGCGTATGTATGTATGTATGTCTGTGGTAGAAACTTTAACATTTGAAGACGTCACATTATGGCGTAAGAGGGTTAGACGTCACGCGAAGGAATTACTGAAAGTCTCGGTCATTGTTATTTTGAGCGGGCCGAGACTAGTTGGCAGTCGTGTCCCTGTAAGTAGGCTACATGCAGACAAACAGAATCTAGATCCAGTGTCTCGCTTTCTTGCACAGTGTCACCTATGCTTACTGTGTGTGTGTGTATGTGTGACGGAGTGATTGAGTTTGTGTTACTGTTTGTCGATTTCTTACGTGAGCCTTGAAGGCTTCGCCTCTTGTTTCCCAGAATTTGATAATTGATATTGGTGTGGTTTTGCTGTTGTTGTTGATACAACATATTTACTCTAAAATAAACTAATTTCCTCAAACAAACCATAGTCCAATAATTGGTGACACATGTTTATAACTACATCTTACTTGTAGTAATATTCATTCAATAGATTTAATGTTCAAAAGATAATCGCTTCTTTCGTTGTACACATGAGCATGCATTTTATTAAAATGAGATGCTTTGTAAGATATGCAGCCAGTGTGCAATAATGTGACATACTATTGTTATGCTAATTGTGCGTGCAAGCGTACGTTTGTGTGTGTATGTTTGTGTGAGTGTTTGTGTATGTGTGTGTGTGTGTGTGTTTTTTTTTATTTGCGTGCATACGTGCGTGTGTGTGTGTGCATGTATGTGTTTGTGTGAGTGCAAGCGAGCGTATGTGTGTGTATGTGTGTGTGCGTGTGTGTGTGCATGTGTGTGTGACTCTCTCTCTCATTCACTCACTCTCATTCTATCTCCTTTTCTCTCTCTCTCTCTCTCTCTCTCTCTCTCTCTCTCTCGCTCTCTCTAAATGCGCTTTTCGACTTGACGGGGTTTAGGCACTGCCAGGTTCGCAATTACTTTGACTCAAGGTCGACATCTTGAAAAACGAAGGCACCATAGCATTCTAGGTTGTGGAATATTAGTATCAGGCAAGGACATTATTACAAACGTGTAAACGTCTTTCTCTCTTCTGATTTCCTGAAGCAGAAGGTCGACACTGTTGACCTAGTTTTAAACCTCTTTTCTTTTTTGAATGTGTGCGCGTGTATGTACATGTGTGAGCGCGCGCGAACACATGTGTATTCGTGTGTGTGTGTGTGCGTGTGTGTGTGTGTGTGTGTGTGTTTAAAAACAGGATCGAACAACAAGCAGTCTACACTAGAACTGGTGTCACACCACTGCTGTGAAACAATTGACGTTCAAATGATAATGGTTTTAATGCGCGTACTCTACATCAAAACCAGTGATTTTGCTTTACTTATTTTGCCTTACTACTGTGTAAAATACAAACTGTATTTTTTTAAATTATAACTAAATCAGAAATGCAATGATGAGATAAAAACTTTAATAGCAAAAACCAAGGAAATAATTTGTATACTGTCGGTGAGAGTAATATTTGACAACGAGGAACAAGTTTAAGGGAGGGAACTGTTTAAACTGCAGCGGCCACCGCAGGAGGTTGCTTCCTTTGCTACAACTAATGTAACTCGATAAACAACAAAATATTGCAAAGCGATTTGCAAACCTCACCGTTGTTGATCTTGACGAGAAAACACTAACAGTGGCGATGTTTACAGCAAGTGTTTTGAAATCCCGTAAAACGTTTGTTGACCTACTTCCAAACAAATCAGTGACTTCGCATGTATAAAGACAAATAATTGATTTACCTACTGCTAAAATTTCATTTTAGTGTGATTACGGGTGAACATTTTTTTACTCATGTAAACACATGAGAAGAAAATTAACGTCCATGCTGTTCTCCAGAGACGGCTATTATCGCTCAGTGTCTCTCAAAACACGCTGCGGTCATGCTTGGCGGGATGGGCATCGCAGTAGCACAGCAATTATCAAGAAAATGTCAAGCGTGTTTACAGGACTAGCATATTTATAGCAGTGGTCATACTTGGACTATGGGAAGCCATCCCCCCCAGCGTTAAATGTGTGCAGAACACGAATGAAGGATGTTGGTTGGTTGGTTGTTCTTGAACGTCCCTTCAAGCAATATGGCTATGCGGGACCGATGTAAGCTTGTTTTCTTTCTTAGTTTCAAACTACTTAATTAGGCCTACGTTTAGGTCTATAACTGTAAAATCAAGAAGGTTCTACAAAGTGCATGCCTTTTAACACTTGCCACTTAAATATTGCCACTTAAAATGTACAAACATCTTCTCCGGGGGGTCGTCCTGAAAGTCAAATTATGATGGCAAATGGTTGACAATGACTGTTGCTTCAAGGAGCGTGAGGCGGTCATCTTGGTGTGCTGACAACTAAGCGGACTGTTGCTTCAAGGAGAGTGAGGCGGTCATCTTGGCGTGCTCACAACTAAACAGACTGTTGCTTCAAGGAGAGTGAGGCCGTCATCTTGGCGTGCTGACAACTAAGCAGAATGTTGCTTCAAAGAGCGTGAGGCGGTCATCTTGGCGTGCTGACAACTAAGCAGACTGTTGCTTCAAGGAAAGTGAGGCGGTCATCTTGGCGTGCTGACAACTAAGCAGACGGTTGCTTCAAAGAGCGTGAAACGGTATTCTTAGCGTGCTGACAACTAAGCGGACTGTTGCTTCAAGGAAAGTGAGGCGGTCATCTTGGCGTGCTGACAACTAAGCGGACTGTTGCTTCAAGGAGAGTGAGGCGGTCATCTTGGCGTGCTGACAACTACACTGACTGTTGCTTCAAAGAGCGTGAGGCGGTCATCTTGGCGTGCTGACAACTAAGCGGATTGGTACTTCAAAGAGCGTGAGGCGGTAATCTTGGCGTGCTGACAACTACACTGACTGTTGCTTCAAGGAGAGTGAGGCAGTCATCTTGGCGTGCTGACAACTAAGCGGATTGTTCCTTCAAAGAGCGTGAGGCGATCATCTTGGTGTGCTGACAATTAAGCGGACTGTTTCTTCAAAGAGTGTGAGGCGGTCATCTTGGCGTGCTGACAACTAAGCGGATTGTTCCTTCAAAGAGCGTGAGGCGGTCATCTTGGCGTGCTGACAACGAAGCGGACTGTTCCTTCAAGGAGCGTGAGGCGGTCATCTTGGCGTGCTGACAACTAAGCGGACTGTTGCTTCATTGAGCGTGAGGCCGTCTTCTTGGCGTGCACCCATTGCACAACACGGATACAGTCGAAGGACAGCACCACGGCCAACACCAGCGATAGCGAGACGATGGCGAAGGCACCCATGGCAAAACTGGACGAGCGCTCATCTGGAGCGCTGCTGACCTTGCGGACACTGGCGCTGGTGTTGCCCCTGGCAACGGTGAGGTTGACTTTGAGCTCCTCCACCACTGCCACGACTGCCGCCTCCTCCTCCTCTTCCTGGGCCGGGGTCTTTGGGGAGGACGACCTGGGGGTGTTCTGCTTGCAGTAGCAAGGCTGGATCCGCTGAGCAGGCTTTGGAGGTTGTGATGGTTTGGTCGTAGGCGGGCGTTTGGTGGGTGTGGTGCGAGCTGCTGATGTTGTGGATGTAGTGTCCGTGGCTGTGGATTTGAAGACCTGGGAGGTGATAGTGTTGTCCGTTGTTGTCATGAGGGTTTCTTTTGGGGTTTCAGTTCTGATCGTCAGATTCTCTTCGAGAGTGGTACCTTTGATTCCTTCTCTAACTGTGGTGTCTTCTGATGTGATCTTACTGTTTTGGGTACTTTCCGTTTGGAGTTCTCTATTTGTGGTCTCAAAGTCTAATGTTGGTTTGGTCCTGCCATTTTCTGTTGCAGGTTGTTTGCCAACGGTGAATTTGTTCTTGATAGAACTGCTCGTTGTCACTTGCCCGAGAGTAGTGCTACCATCCCACCGAGTTGTGGAAATTGAATCTGAAACGCCAGTGACCTCGGTGGTGACCTCTTTAGCAGTCGTGCTCGCCTTCCAGATGGTTGAAAGATCAGTATAAGTTCCCGAGTTGGATTCAGTATGGGATGTGCCCTCCCCAGCGGTTGTGGACACACGTAAAAGAGTGCTCTCTGTTGTCTCTGTGTACCCTGCGTCCTTGGTTGTGTATGCTGTGTTAACGAAGGTGGTGAGGGCATAGGTAGTGGTCTCGGGACAAGTGAAGATTGGATTCCAGCCGTTAGTCTGCAACAGACAAATAATACAATGGTAAATCATAAATACATAATTTGGTTTGAAATCGGGGTAGCTTAGGGTCACAAGTTGGAACCCAGGCCAGCTCGATCACGGGCCAATTATCCATGTCCACTCTCTTGTCACCGCTGTGGTACGTAAAAGACCTCAGTCATTCTACCAGAAGCGCAAGTGGTTGATGACAACTTGACACGCACACACCTTGGGAGTATGACTCTTCTAATAAAGCATGACAGAAAAATGACAGAAAATTAAAATAATGACTCTGCAGTACAGCGTTTCTTGAGTTATCTGATAAGTCTTTCCATAAGTGCTATAACAACACACATGAAATGCAAATAAATTGTTATCACTTTTATGGAGTGGTAAAAGAGCAAAAATTAAAAAGACAGTAGTGTGTAAACCCCTTGAAGAAGGGGGGTTAAATATGGTGAATATTTATGTATTTTTGTCAACATTGAAGATCGATTGGATGCGAAAAGTTGTTTGTGGTGATTCATGTTTGAAGACATTTGTTATGGATATGTATCCAGAACTAAATAGTGTGAATCTGGTTGGTAGCAATTATATAAAAGTGTTGAAAAATACGGTGAAAAACAAGTTTTGGCAAGATGTGTTAAAGCATTATGAAAAGTTATATGCAAAATGTTTACCTGTTAATATTGATGAATTTTTGTACGAATGTCTTTTTTATAATGATAACATAGTGAGAGGTAAAAGAAGCATTTATTATAAGAGTTGGCATGAAGAAGGAATTGTACACGTGAAACATTTAGTAAATATGGAGGGTAAATATTTGAATTATCAAGAATTTTCTGAATTATTTCCCAATGTTAAAAGTGATATTTTGTTGTATTGTGGAATTGTATCCGCTGTGAAAAGCTATCAGAAGAAATTGAATTTTAAGACATTGAATTGTCAGCATGAATCAGTGGATAGTAGAGTGTGGTCAGTGATAAAAAAAGGAAATCATGTTGTGAAGAAGGTGTTTGTGCAGTCTAACGATATTCCATCCGCGGTTTCAAAATGGAAAAGCACCAGTGAAAGTAATATGAATTGGAAATTAATTTTCTTGAAACCCTTTCAAAGTACTGTTGATGTCAGTTTAAGGTGGTTTCAGCTGCGACCCCTACACCGGATTCTACCTTGTAATAAATATTTATATTTATGTAAAATTAAAAATTCAACGCTCTGCACATTTTGCGGGTATCATGAAGAGACAATTTTTCACTTATTTTGGGAATGTATGATTGTTAAAACCTTCTGGATTAAATTGAATAATGTATTGCACAAAGAATGTTTACATTGTGAACATTTGACTTTTTCAAAAGGATTGATAATATTTGGAAATGATGATAATGTGAACACTGATAATGTTTTAGATTTGATTATTCTTTTAGCAAAATATTATATTTATAAATGTAAACTTCAGGGCTCAGTTCCGCTTTTGAATGTTTTTTTGAAAATATTAAAACAAAGATATTACATTGAAAAGAAATTGAATCTTATCAGGAATAGAAATGTTGAATTTTTGTCAGAGTGGTTACCCTATGCGAATATATGTTAGGTTATTGACCAAGGCGAAGTGTCCATTTCAGCTTAACTTTTTGTACAGTTTAAAATTGTAGGTTTTTATAAGATTTTAGGCAAGAGTGTGTGTGTATGTCTTATGTCTGTCTGCTTCACTTATCCTCTTACCTGTCTGTCACCCTGTTACCCCCTCTCCCTCTCCCTCTCTCTCTCTCTCTCCCTCTCTCTCTCTCTCTCTCTCTCTCTCTCTCTCTCTCTCTCTCTCTCCCTCCCTTTTTTTATCAGTATTGTCGGTATGTTATATGTCCGTCTGTCGGTTAGGTCCTAATGTTGTATGTCTTGTATACTTGCCATTTACATATTTATTATACATGTTGAAGGATAAATGAAGATACATTGTAGACGGATGCATGTTATGGATTAAAAGCCCCACGATGATTGTGCTTGGCAAATACAAAAAAAAAAAAAAAAAAAATTGTTATCACACCTTCTTCTTCTTCTGCGTTCGACAGATTGCACGGTTTAGAGTCTCTCTCCGAGGGATGCCACAAAGCTGGCCGTGCGGCGGAGTTTTTATGCCGTTCCCCAGAGTTTGGTCCGAATGTTATCACACCAACGAACTTATATGTAACTACATACACCAACAACATTATCAGCAGTCTGCTTTTTCTGTGCACAAAGGGATGATTTTACTGACTAACATATATGACAATCAAACAAAATCATGTCCATAAATTGTATCAAATACATTCTCACTTTGCACAGGTGCAGGGTAACCCCTCAAAAAAAGCAACCCACTAAAATGCTAGTAACTTCTACATCTCTTGATCAATATAATTGGTGTTTATTAACTTCAGCTTTGACTGTTATGCCTTTTTCCAAAAAAACAAATCCGAACTCGGACTTATTCAACATGCAGTACGAGTTTTGAAATTGGGCGGTAGACAAACTAACCCGATTTAAGCCCTCCAGATTGTTACCTTTGGGCTAATTTGAAGGATCTAGTATACCCTAACCAACCTTAGACAATCGACGACTGAATTACAGCAATATGTACACTCGGACATTCAAATAGTCCAAAAGGTACAAGTCTTGAGGTTTAAAGGCAGGTAGGTAGGTATGACCATTTTCAACCCTCGTACTGTAGAGACAATCCCCGAATTCGGAACATTTCCTTGAAAGCGCACACGCGTCAGACCATTATTTTGACCTACAAACGTGCTACTTTGTGTACTGGTCACGAATAAGCTGAAGTTAATGCACACCAAATAGGAAGTACGTTGTGTGGATCCAAGTTTGAGGACGTCCTTAAACCATGATACGGAATGTCAACATGTCTAATAAAGTATATCTGTTTACATGGGAAGGAAGGCCCCCTCAATGTTACACACCCCACAATCTAGCTAGCCAAATAACTTACCTCTGGTGCGTCACCGCCAAGAGCGTAGCACAAGCCGTGGGCTTTGCTGGCACCAGTGACATAGGCAGCCATGCGTGTCGTTCCGCTCACTGAACTCAGCGCGTACACAACGCCGCGACTGAGCCCTGTCAGTTCTCCACCAACCAATGCTCTGCTGCTGTTGCTTTTCCCTGCAGAGATCTGTATACAAGATCAAGCCACTGCAGCTGAGTCAAAAATCGTCAAGAACATAATAGTATACATTTGTACGCACGCCTACAAAAGATTTTCTCCGTGTGTGTGTGTGTGTGTGTGTGTGTGTGTGTGTATGTATGTATCGTGTGTCCACCAAAATACCCGTGTGACTTGGAATAATAGGCCGTGAAAAGTAGGATATGCGCCGAAATGGCTGCGATCTGCTGGCCGATGTGAATGCGTGATGTATTGTGTAAAAAAAATTCCATCTCACACGGCATAAATAAATCCCTGCGCCTTGAATAAAAATTGAAAAGAAAAAAATCCCTGCGCTTAGAACTGTACCCACGGAATACGCGCGATATAAGCCTCATATTGATTGATTGATTGGTATGTGTGTGTTGGTGTGTGTGTGTGTGTGTGTGTGTGTGTGTGACAGTGTGTGACTGTGGGTGATAGTGTGTGTAATCACCATGTGTGTATCTCACTCTGTGTGTGGGGTGGGGGGAGAAAGAGAGCGAGAGGGAGTGAGAGAGGTTGAGGTATATGTGTGAGAGAGAGAGAGTGGGGGAGGGAGAAAAAAGTGGGGAGGGGGGGGGGGGGGGTTAGGAGGGGGTTCGAACGACTCACACTTTTCCAGTTTGATTGCAGGTGTTCTCCGTTGATCGTGAGACTGTCTGTCTGAGCTTCTTCCGTGATGATTGTGACGGTGAATTTCAAGCTTGCGCGGTCCCATAGAGCTTTGGTAGGCAGAGCGAATGTCATTGCTGTGGTCCAACGACTTGTGTCTGTTAAGGTCAGCATGCAGGGGTGAAGGACATATCTAGTTCCACGCACCGCCTTGATCACAACGACAGGTTTGTCGCTGACCAGGTAGTGAAAACTGGCTGTGTCCAGGGTCGTGTTTGTCCACTCGTACGCGTCGCTGAGCGTCAGGCGTTGGTCACAGTCAACATATACCTGTAAGAAAATAATAACTGCAAATTCGTTAAAAGCAAAAGGTTTCCTTGATACAAATCTGATTTCATCTTTATTTTTTATAACGTAACTGCAATTATTAAACCGAAATAAAATCGTGGTGGCCATTTTTCTTTCTGCGCCGAGGCCACCAGGGCGTGTGAGCTGTGCTGTGCTATTCATGGTTGAAAGCAACGGATTTAGGATATATGTTACTCGTATAGCGCGTTGTTTTACGTCACAACAAAACGAAATCCATTGTCCTTCCCATGCAAAGGTCACCAAGGCATGTTCTTTGGTGTGCCCCGCGGCGTTTTATCATGTGGATCAACGAAACTCTTTTGTACTGCATACTTTTTCTTCAATACAGAATACAGAATACATAATACAGTATTTATTGAGCCAAGTGACATTAAAAAACATTTAAAGCACAAGGAATTTAGCGTAGTGTTGGTAAAATCACGCACACACACACACACTGACACACACTGACACACACACACACGCCCACACATACACATATTGCTGAAAAGTAAACGTTGTACATGTTCAGGAAAGAAATGTGCGTTTGCCCTATGCAAAGAGCTGGGCCAGATCGTGAAAACACAAACACATGAACAAAGCAGAACAATGGTGACCGCGCAAAATAAAATGCAAACTCGATTAAGATATTACCTTCAAGTGTTCTGTTCAATAGCTTATTTTCATACGGATACACTTCGTCAGCGGTACACTACCACTACTTTCATGGATAAAGGGGTCGATTGATGAGATTTTCAAATAATGTCAGTGTGAATAGATCTTATTATGCAGAAACAGAAAAAGTCAGACTCAGAGAAAGATTTAGAGATTTTGCCATTCTGAATTGAACCCTGCACAAATACAGAAACTGAGACTGAAACAGAGAGTCGGTCTCGTTTTTAAAATAATCAATGTTGAATAAATCAAAGAAGAAGGAAACTCATTCAAATACTTACCACCGTATCATTCTCCGCGGCCGCCAGGTAATACACGTCAGTTGACGAAGGACCCATAGCTGTCGTAGGGAACGTGACGTACTCCTTCCCCCATACTTGCACTCCGGGTAGCTGCACCCACATATGATCCCGGCAGCACCCGCCTGTCATCATGTTTCTGTTGAGGCCGAAGGACAGTGCCAGAGGTTTGTCCGAGCGAATGTCCAGTCCAGTTAAGTCGCCATCGTGGATGGTGCTAACTGTTTGTAGTTTGTTGAGTGTGGTGGTCACCAATCGGCCGTCGCCTGTGGACTGCTGATGACCAGATGACAGTGTTTTATAATTATGTTGTCTGATTGTTCCATAGTGTGTAGTTTATTTTGGAGGGGTGTTGTTTTATTTGCATACAGTATATGTACGTGTGTGTGTGTGGTTGTGTGTGTGGTTGGGTGGGTGTGTGTGTGTGTGTGTGTGTGTGTGTATGTGTTATTGTGATGATGATGCTAATGATGATGATGATGATGATGATGATGCTTGTGTGTGTGTGTGTGTGTGTGTGTACGTGTGTGTGTGTGTGAGAGAGAGAGACAGAGAGACAGAGACAGAGAGAGAGAGAGAGAGAGAGAGAGAGAGAGAGAGAGAGAGAGAGTTCCGAGACGGACCACAGGCGGAAGGTATCGTTCACTGGACCAACACTATCATAAGACTACAAGGTAGTCTCGCTCCACTTCAGAAAAAATTATCCAAAAAATAATTGCCAATGTCGAGGGCCTTTGTAACTTTATACCAGGATAAATGAATGTTCTAGTTATCTGTACCTTTTATGTTTAGCTGCCTGTCCGCCGCATGTTTTTAAACCGTATTCTGTGCGACCAAACGTGTCTGTCGCCGGCAAATCAGTTCGATGGTTAGCAGCTGAAGTCCGAGGAGAGTGTAGTCCGATGCGCTCATTGGTTAATAATCGGATATTCGATGATTATTTCCATAAATAAAAAAGTGAAAGTCCTGTGGGTATCTTCCCTTTGCTGCGCAATATTTACATATTTTTTTAGACCAACGAGCGCTAGTATGCATATTCGGTGCGGCAAGCATGTCTTTCAACACTCTCGATAAACGGTTCGCAAACGAAGAATCGTCCAAATGATGGTTAAAAACAACCTGCGGCGGACGGCAGCAGAAAATGAAAGGTACATGTAGTTAAAACAATCATTCAACTGTATTTATTTGACCTTAAACAGACTGTAGGAAGAGAAAAACCATCTTGAACAATATTTTTTTCTCGGGAAGTGACTCCAGGAACAAGAAGCTGAGTGACATACCGTGTATAGTCTTATTATGGTAGTGTTGGTCCAGTGAACGATACCTTCCTCCTGTGGACGGACAAACACACAGAAGTAGATATATAGCAATAGCAACAGTGACAATTCAAGCTGACCTGTGAAGAAACGGAGGTAGAGGAAAGGTCCACATCAACACCAGCAGGTTTACGAATAACGACTGCAGTGTTGTCTTCTGAAGCCGTCACAACAAAGAACGAGCGCTGGTTACTCGATAGTCTTGTGAAGGGAAGAGTCATCACAGAGTAGCGTTCTCCCAGCTGTGTGACGTCACGGACTAGAATGGCGTCAATATTATAGAGAAAATAGTCGAACGCGTACACGTTGACGACGTCTGATGACGTAATCTCCACCGACATGACGCTCGTATGTAAACTCGTCATCCCGTTTTTCGCAAGAACAAGAGTCAGCGGTGCGCTGTTGTTGTTGATGACGTAGGGACCGTAGGCAGACGGCAACATGTAAGTCGTCACAAGGTCAACAGTGACGTTGTGGGGACGAGTGGTTGCGATAACCAGACTTTGTTCGTAAACGTTGTTATCGAAGTTGACTGCAGGAAAGGAGAAGACATATCTCTGTGGCGCTTCCCTTTGCGTTCTCCAGAGCGGTGTTGGTGTCGATACTATCAGTGTTGGTGGCGTTGTCGCTGTTGTTGAAGAAGTGTTGATGGTGGAGAAACTGGTAGTGGTAGACGTTGATACGCTTGAAGATTGAGGCTGATCTGGAAGGCCGACAACTCCATTGGCAAGGAGCTCTAAAGATACAGCGAAGAGGTATGAACAAGACACAATAATATCAATACAAATAATAATTATACAGTTATAAGAAAATAAAAACAAACACCAAAAAAACAATAAAACATAGTCAGCAGGTCCGTAAGCCAGTCAGCGAGACTAACAGAGGAACAGTTTACCGCATCCACAAAAACGGCAACAACACCATCATCACCAATAACAACAACAACAACAACAACAAAACGAATAATAATGAAGGCCAAAACTTCAACAACAACGACGAGACTCAATGCATTCATAATTTATTATTCTCCTTAATCGTTGAAAAGGCAAACTTCTATACCTGCTGTGACACAGACGCTTAGGAAGAAACTCAAACAAAGAGAAAGAGCTCTGGAGAAACCAACGGCTTTCAGACCAATCGGAGCCATTTCATATTTCAGGAAATGTACTCTCTGATGTTAAACTGTGAACTCCAGTGTGATGCTACAAGCCACAGTCTGTCATCACAGTCTTGTACTGCCAGTTTCTCCAAATAGCATTCAATGAAAAGGCAACACAAGCAAAGGTACCGCGTCTTCTTCAGTCCTGGCCCTATCACACTGTGCTTGAGATTAAACAAGTATAACACTCCACAGTATCTGGCTGTGCAGACCAAGCCAGTCAACGGTGCGCTCTGGCGAATTTCCTAATTTAGGTAAACCTGTACTGATTTGCTTCAAAATGCTCCGAACTAAGCTTATTGATTAAATGAAATGTAATCCACGCGCGGTTTTCTCTTCAGCAAATTCTCTTTAAAAAGGAATCCCGACTTCCGTTCGTTGACATATTTTATTCAGTCCTGATGGGAGCGCATTCCTCGAAGCAGATAAAACCGCCTTGCGGTCTCGGTCGATACAATTGCAACAGAAGACGATACGCTCCCCTCGGACCGACAAAAAACCTGGTCTGACAACAAGCCACCAAAAATCTTATATAACACAGCATTAACATTAACTCTGTCTGGTGTTGGAAAGTATTGTTATACCGTCTGTAATAATTATTATCATTATTTAAACGCATAAATTGGGTCCTTTTCGAACGATGGACCTTGCACTCCAACCGATTTCTGAGCCCTCCTCAACTTCTCCTCTGCAGAAGGGTTCTGCTAAATGCAAACGGCGTGCAGGTCTTGTCGTCCATTAAAATAAGACCGTTTGCCAGAGAACGTTTGTTTCTGTGGGCTTACAGCAATTCAGCTCACCGTCTCAGATCTTGCCAGGGACCGAATACATTCTGTTCATTTGTGTCCGACAAAGTCAAAATGTCGTTTAACTACCGCTCAGTATTTGTTTATACCGCCCGGTAATTGTTTATTTTCCCTCTGTATTCATGTCAGTCTGATAGAAAGTCTGTAGCTACCAGTGTTATTTTTTAGAATAGGAGATTTGCCATGCTTTCTCTTCTCTGCGCATGCGTAACCGACATTTGCGCCGGCGTGTCAATTCCCAAGTCAACATGCCAACAACAACAAAAACAAGGCATAAAACTAATTAGAAAAAACTACAAAAAACAACAAAACAAATACGAGGAAAATTAATAAAGAAAGACAAGCAAACAAAAAAGCCAACAAACAAACAAGCATGAGAAAACAGAATATAGAAGAAACAAAAGGTACGTGTGAGAGAAATGCCACAAAATAAACACCAACTGAGTAGAGGTTCACAGAATAAGGTCAGTGGGGAAAAACATGACAACACAAATGTACCTTCAAGTTCAATTGGCAACCTAGCATTAAAGAAAATTGATTCCAGAACCATAAGTTTAAGTAAGCTATGATTATCTGTCAATATAATTGTTTGTAATAACTTGAAATTAAAGTGAAAATTCCATTTTGATTTTCCAAACAACGTACTCTCTTAACACATGAAGAACAATAAGCAAAATTAAACACATATGAGAAATGATATAACACAAAACAGTATTTTTAGAAATGAGCTGACCGGGATTTAAACTCAACTCATCAGCTTGTGAGGCACAGAGCTTAACTATTCGGCAGCGGTAGCAGCTCAAGTTATCGTGACACTGAGATGAATTGAAGATGTTCGCAAGCTTTGGTATGTTCGAGCATCGGTTGAAATCTTTCGTTAGCAATATTTGTTATGTGTACTGGATTAATCGTTGCTTAAATGATACCATTGTGTGATCATGAGAGACATAACACTATTTGGAAAGGATTCATTCAGAGTTGGCTGTTTGAATAACGTATGAAAGGGAGGGATTATACAGTTCGGTAAAGGAGTTACAGACTGTTCAAGAATAGGGTCCCTAGTAGATGGTCGGTAGCTACCAGTGTTTGTTATTTTTAGAATGGGAGATTCCCATACTTTCTCTTCTCTGCGCATGCGTTACCAACTTTTCCGCCGGCGTATCAATGTCCAAGTCAATTTTGTAAACATGCCAACAACAACAATATCAATAACAGAAGGAAGAAAGACAAGCCAACAAAACAGCCAACAAACAAACAAGCATGAGAGCACAGAATATAGAAGAAAAATATGTTACGTTGGAGAGAAATGCCACAAAATAAAGACCCTTGAAGCGAACGTTCACGAAATAAGGTCAGTGGGGAGGAAAAAACCATTAACATACGAATGTACCTTCAACATCAATTGGCAACCTAGCATTACAGAAAATAGATTCCAGAACATAACTTAATTTTGATATTACTTGCAACGTACACACGAAGAGATATAAACAAAACTAAACACATTTGACAAAGGGTGAAACAATAATAGGGCAAACCGTGCTTTGAACTGGACTTAATGGTTGTCAGGCAAACGCTGTTATAACCGTTCGGCCACGATAATAGCTAATGAAGAAGCGACACTGGAACGAATTATGGAAGACGCTAGCACGCTTTCGCCACAAAGCCGGTATGATCGAGCATCGGTTGAAATCTTTTGTGAGCAATATCTGCTATTTGTACTCAATGCATTATTGCTTAAATGATACAACTGTGTGGCCATGAGGGATATAAACTTAAGAACAATATTTGGACAGGGTTTATTCAGAAGTGGCTGTTTGAATAACGTATGAAATAATGACACGGACAGTTTGGTAGAGTTACCTGACAGGAAGTGACTTTACAGGAGGGGTATCGCTCGGTCCTCAATCTTTACCGGTCGGTATAACACTCTGGTAAGCCCTTATCGGGGTTTCATAAATTCGACTAAACGAACCAAATGGGTGTTACAGTTCGGTATAATGAGTTACAGACTTTCCATAGGTATATGGGCCCTGGCGTGTTACATGGATTATAAGGCCACCTCTCCTTTTTGACACAAACCAAACAAATCTCAATCCTTACTATTTTGTCTCATGAGTTAAAATAAAAAAGATAAATTACTTTCTTCGTCTTCTTCTTCTTCTTCTTCTTCTTCTTCTTCTTCTTCTTCTTCTTCTTCTTCTTCTTCTTCTTCTTCTTCTTCTTCTTCTTCTTCTCCTCCTCCTTCTTCTTCTTCTTCTTCTTCTTCTTCTGCGTTCGATGTTATGGCCGTTAAATCCTCAGTTCGGTGGCTGCCAAGAAGTCCGCAGTCTTCTGTAGATCGCCAATGGGTCCCCAGAGTTTGGTGCCCAGGCTGGTGTCTTCCGGCCAGTTGTGCTGGCGTGCTGTCTCCAGGTGTGGGCATGCCATGTTTGTAGAACGTGCGCAGGGGTTTGTTCCTAATTACTTTCTTAAAAGCTGAAGTAAAGGACAGTTTGGGTATAGAAAGAAGATTATTCCAGCAGAGTGCGTTCCCTTCCATGCAACAGTCATGCAAGAGTAGTTGCCCTTAAAGCGATAAGGTGCAAGCAGTCAGGCTGTGCCCAAGGGGAGGGTTTGCTTTATTCCATGTCAAGTCCTGAACAGATCTCATACGGTGAGTCGAATCGTTTGCACCGTGAAGACCGTGCCTTTAAACACTACAGATTGGCTACACACATCTAAGTTCACACCGTACCCACAGCCCCGGAAAGCACCTGAGTTTGATGTTCGTGGATTGTGTCTATGGAGAAACGAATTCTGCAGGTCAAGTCTGCGTGTAAATAGTCAAAACGAAATGCTCGTTCTTCCAGGTACACTCGCATTCATTATTCAGCTGACTGTTAATAACATTCCTCTGTCTTGCTTCGTTTTACCTTTATGGTACCAGTATCTGGTTTCTATTGAATCTGTTCAAGCGAGACTACATTAATAAATTAAGGTATTCCGTTTCCTGCTCAACAAAGGTTCCCAATTATGTCCAACCACTCAGTTTATACTGTTTTGATTTATTCCGGGGGTGTTTTTACAAATTTCATTTTAAAATGACAGTGGACGAAGTGATTACAAAAGAGTTTGATAAACACGAACGCACATTGGTTTAATTGTCATGGTTTAACACACACACACACACACACACACACACACACACACACACACACACACACACACACACACACACACACACACACACACACATAACTATATACCGATTTGCAACATATAAATACCCTTATTATTATAACTATTATTATTATCACTATCATTACACACACACACACACACACACACACACACACACACACACACACACGCACGCGCATACACGCACTCACTCACTAACGTTAATTCACTTTTTCTCAGAGATAGACTACAAAGCATGTTTTCTGTGAAATCGTGTTTTAAGCGTGGCGACAGGGTCGGATATTTTGACGAGAACAAGTATGATACAGCGAGTCCTAGAGTTTTGATGTTTTTTTTTTTATCTCGACAACAGAATCTGAGTCATGTCTTTAATAGTGCTTTTGTGGAGAAAGGCGGATACCTATATTCAATCTTCAGTCGTTATATTCTAAATAATATGCAGGTTAAACCATATGCCTATATTGTTTATTTCTGGCTCCAGCACTACTTTAATTTACGGGACAAATCCCTTTTAATATTTTTTATGAAACCTTTTACGAGGGTTAGACTCCAGCCTTAAGGCTGTACTAGATTAATTTCATTATTCATGGTTCGACATTACCAGATTTGTAAGTAGCGCGAATGTCTCATTTCCGTGGCAATGAAATATTGATCATCTGGTTGAGTACTTTTGGAAAGGTTTCAATTAACATGTGTGATTGTGTGTGTGTGTGTGTGTGTGTGTGTGTGTGTGTGTGTGTGTGTGTGTGTGTGTGTATGTGTGTGTGTTTGTGTGTGTGTGTGTGTGTGTTTGTGTGTGTGTGTGTGTGTGTTCAGAAGTAAGCTCAGATAGCCTACACTAGTATGTGTGACACAGTTGTGAAACAATTGACGGACTAATGACAATGATCGCAATCTCTGCATCAAAACCAGTGGTTTTGCTTTACTTAGGCTGCCTCACTACTGTGTATAATACAAACTGTATACTTTTGAAATTATAACTAAAACACAAGTGCAATGATGAGATAAAAAAAATGTAATAATAAAAACCAAGAAAACAACTTTTAGACTGTAGGTGGGAGTAATATGTAACAAACAACAAGGAACAAGTTCAAGGGAGGTAAGTGTGTACACTGCAGTAGACGCCACACGCAGTAGATTGCTTCCTTCGCAACTACTAATGTTACTCGATAAACAAACAGGTCGCGTAAGGCGAAATTACTACATTTAGTCAAGCTGTGGAACTCATAGAATGAAACTGAACGCACTGCATTTTTTCACAATGACCGTAGTCCGCCGCTCGTGCAAAAGGCAGTGAAATTGACGAGCCTGTTTAGCGCGGTAGTGGTTGCGCTGTGCTGCATATATAGCACGCTTTTCTGTACCTCTCTTCGTTTTAACTTTCTGAGCGTGTTTTTAATCCAAACATATCATATCTATATAATTTTGGAATCAGGAACCGACAAGAAATAGGATGAAATTGTTTTTAAATCGATTTCGGAAATTTAATTTTGATCATAATTTTTATATTTTTAATTTTCAGAGTTTGTTTTTAATCCGAATATAACATATTTATATGTTTTTGGAATCAGAAAATGATGAAGAATAAGGTGAACGTAATTTTGGATCATTTTATAAAAAAATTATTGTAATTACAATTTTCAGATTTTTAATGACCAAAGTCATTAATTAATTGTTAAGCCTCCAAGGTGAAATGCAATACCAACGTTCGGCCTTTGTCGAAGATTGTTTTACAAAAATGTCAATCAATTTTATTGAAAAATGAGGGTGTGATAGTGCCGCCTCAACTTTTACAAAAAGCCGGATATGACGTCATCAAAGACATTTATCGAAAAAATGAAAAAAAAAGCCTGGGGATATCACACTCAGGAACTCTCATGTAAAATTTCATAAAGATCGGTCCAGTAGTTTACTCTGAATCGCTCTGCACACACACACACACACACACACACACACACACACACACACACACACACACACACACACACACACACACACACACACATACACCACGACCCTCGTCCCGATTCCCCCTCTATGTTAAAACATTCAGTCAAAACTTTTTGAAACTAACAAAAAAAGAATGCAAAGTGATGTGCAGACCTAACTTTTGTTTATCTTGACGAGAAAAGACTTACACTGCTGAAAACCCCCCAAAGGGTAATGCATTTTGAAAAGAACCACGTTCCCAGTTTTATGAAAGTTTTGAAAATGTTGATGGTATACTTCATGACATCATTTCAATTATACTCGGATGATTCGTACTGAATTAAGACCTTAAATATTACATAAGAAAATAATTCACCAGCACATGAACAATTAAGGCATGCAGGGATTACAAAATGTGCGCAAACAGATGTTAGCGCGCGCGAAAGGTCGTGTATGTGTGTGTGTGTGTGTGTGTGTGTGTGTGTGTGTGTGTGTGTGTGTGTGTATGTGTGTGTGTGTGTGTGTGTGTGCACGATCTCCAGCACATGAACAATTAAGGCATGCAGGGATTACAAAATGTGCGCAAACAGATGTTAGCGCGCGCGAAAGGCTGTGTGTGTGTGTGTACGAGTATGTGTGTGTGTGTGTGTGTGTGTGTGTGTGTGTGTGTGTGTGTGTGTGTCTGTTTGTGTGTGTGTGTGTGTGTGTGTGCGCGCGCGCGATCTCGCGCCGTGTGTGTGTGTGTGTGTGTGTGTGTGTGTGTGTGTGTGTGTGTGTGTGTGTGTGGCTGTGTGAAAATAGCGTTATCAAATCACATTTGAATATGTACATAAAGGAGATGGTAGAAGCAGCGCATTAAAGTTTCAGAAAAGAGGAGCCAATGAAGACTTTTTTCTCCAACGCGATGGCAACTAAACAGATTATTCTTTCAAATGGTGTAGAGTCGTCAGCTTGGCGTGCTGACAGCTGAGCAGACTGTTGCCTCAAGGAGCGTGAGGCAGTCATCTTGGCGTGCTGACAACTAAGCAGAATGTTGCCTCAAGGAGCGTGAGGCAGTCATCTTGGCGTGCTGACAACTAAGCAGACTGTTGCCTCAAGGAGCGTGAGGCAGTCATCTTGGCGTGCTGACAACTAAGCGGACTGTTGCCTCAAGGAGCGTAAGGCAGTCAGCTTGGCGTGCTGACAACTAAGCAGACTGTTGCCACAAGGAGCGTGAGGCGTTATCTTGGCGTGCTGACAACTAAGTGGACTGTTGCTTCAAGGAGCGTGAGGCAGTCATCTTGGCGTGCTGACAACTAAGCCGACTGTTCCCTCAAAGAGCGTGATACGGTATTAGCGTGCTGACAACTAAGAAGACGGTTGCTTCAAAGAGCGTTGGACGGTATTCTTAGCGTTCTGACAATTAAGCAGACGGTTGCTTCAAAGAGCGTGAGGCAGTCATCTTGGCTTACTGATAACTAAGTGGACTGTTCCTTCAAAGAGCGTGAGGCCGTCATCTTGGCTTGCTGACAACTAAGCCGACTGTTCCTTTAAAGAGCGTGATACGGTATTAGCGTGCTGACAACTAAGAAGACGGTTGCTTCAAAGAGCGTTGGACGGTATTCTTAGCGTGCTGACAATTAAGCAGACGGTTGCTTCAAAGAGCGTGAGGCAGTCATCTTGGCTTGCTGATAACTAAGTGGACTGTTCCTCCAAAGAGCGTGAGGCAGTCATCTTGGTGTGCTGACAACTAAGCCGACTGTTCCTTCAAAGAGCGTGAGGCCGTCATTTTGTGCTGACAACTAAGCAGACTGTTGCTTCAAGGAGCGTGAGGTAGTCATCTTGGCGTGCTGACAACTAAGCGGACTGTTGCTTCAAGGAGCGTGAGGCCGTCTTCTTTGCGTGCTGACAACTAAGCGGACTGTTGCTTCAAGGAGCGTGAGGTAGTCATCTTGGCGTGCTGACAACTAAGCGGACTCTTACTTCAAGGAGCGTGAGGCGGTCTTCTTGGCGTACTGACAACTAAGCGGACTGTTGCTTCAAGGAGCGTGAGGCCGTCTTCTTTGCGTGCACCCATTGCACAACACGGATACAGTCGAAGGACAGCACCACGGCCAACACCAACGACAGCGAGACGATGGCGAAGGCACCCATGGCAAAACTGGACGAGCGCTCATCTGGGGCGCTGCTGACCTTGCGGACACTGGCGCTGGTGTTGCCCCTGGCAACGGTGAGGTTGGCTTTGAGCTCCTCCAGCACAGCCACGACTGCTGCTTCCTCCTCCTTTTCCTGGGCTGGGGTCTTTGGAGTGGACGACCTGGGGGTGTTCTGCTTGCAATAGCAAGGCTGGAATCGCTGGGCGGGCTTTGGAGGGTGTGAGGGTTTGGTCGTGATGGGTGTGATGGGAGCTGCTGATGCTGCTAAAGTTGTGGATGTAGTGTCCGTGGCTGTGGAGGTGAAGCCCTGGGTGGTTACAGTGTTTTCCGTTGTTGTCACGATGGTGGGTATAGTGTCCGTGGCTGTGGATGGTGCTGATGTTGTAAATGTAATGTCCGTGGCTGTGGATGTGAAGCCCTGGGTGGTTACAGTGTTTTCCGTTGTTGTCTTGATGGTGGATGTAGTGTCCGTGGCTGTAGAGGTGAAGCCCTGGGTGGTTACAGTGTTTTCCGTTGTTGTCTTGATGGTGGATGTAGTGTCCGTGGCTGTGGATGTGAAGCCCTGGGTGGTTACAGTGTTTTCCGTTGTTGTCTTGATGGTGGATGTAGTGTCCGTGGCTGTGGATGTGAAGCCCTGGGTGGTTACAGTGTTTTCCGTTGTTGTCTTGATGGTGGATGTAGTGTCCGTGGCTGTAGAGGTGAAGCCCTGGGTGGTTACAGTGTTTTCCGTTGTTGTCTTGATGGTGGATGTAGTGTCCGTGGCTGTAGAGGTGAAGCCCTGGGTGGTTACAGTGTTTTCCGTTGTTGTCTTGATGGTGGATGTAGTGTCCGTGGCTGTGGATGTGAAGCCCTGGGTGGTTACAGTGTTTTCCGTTGTTGTCTTGATGGTGGGTGTAGTGTCCGTGGCTGTGGATGTGAAGCCCTGGGTGGTTACAGTGTTTTCCGTTGTTGTCTTGATGGTGGGTGTAGTGTCCGTGGCTGTGGAGGTGAAGCCCTGGGTGGTTATAGTGTTTTCCGTTGTTGTCATGATGGTGGTGAGGGCATAGGTAGTGGTCTCTGGACAAGTGAAAATTGGATTCCAGCCGTCAGTCTGCAACAAACAAATAATAATATGGTAAATCAGAACAATAATGTGGTTTGAAATGGGGGTAGCTCAGGGTCACAAGTTAAAACCCAGGCTAGCTCGAACACGGCCAACTATCTACGTCCACCCTCTTTTTGCCGCTGTGGTACGTAAAAGACTTCAGTCATTCTACGAGAAGTGCAGGTGGTTGACACCAACAATATCAACAGCCTGATTTTTCTGTGCACAATGGTATGAATTCACTGAATAACAAGATATGTATGTAATATATGACAAAGTCATGTCAATTTATCAAATACTGTCTCACTTTGCACAGGTGCAGTGTAGCCCCTCAAAAACGCAACCCACACAGAATGCTAGTAACTTCTACATCTCTTGATCGAAATATGTGGTGTTCATTAACTTCAGCTTTGACTGTTATGATCTTTCCAAAACAAAATCCGAACTCGGACTTACTCAACATGCAGTACGAGTTTTGAAATTTGGCAGTAGATAAACTAACCCAATTTAAGCCCTACACATTGCTACCTTTGGGGTTATTTGAAGGATCTAGTATACCATAACAAACCTTAGACAATCGGTGACTTGAATACAGAAATTTGTCATCATTTTCGCAAGTTTTCATTCATAACAAACTGGGTAACAAATAACACTGTTGCCCATATGACAATGACAATGACAATGACAAATCTTTATTTTTCGAGGGTGACAAGAATAAGCATAGATATGCTTTTTTGCATCTGGCCCTCGCCCTAAAGAGGGACTAAACTATTTTACTATAACTATGACTAGGGAAAAAAAGGTTACATAAAAACATTAATGGTAGAACATATAAGTTTATGTACATGAAGCGCATTATGTAGAAGCATTGTAGATCATAAGGTAGTGTTCAAAATTGGGTGTAAAGCAATGAAGATAAACGGAAAGTAACCCAACAATACATTAGCTCAGCAAAACAATGTATTACAGAGCCAAATCTTCGTGATTTTGTCACAATAAACCATAATTCCGATAATGAACAACTGTATACAAAGAAAACATACCAATCAAGTTTATTTGTTCATAGAGTTCATTAAATGGAAAGAATATTTGGTTCTAAAAGAATCTGTGTTGGTGGATTGCCGCAGGGCGTCCGGAAGAGCGTTCCAGAGGCTGCTTCCTGAATAAACAAGACTTGATTTAAATAGGTCTATCCTAGGAAGAGGAGTGTTTAGTTTTATAAAGTGGTGCGAATTCTTCAAAGAGAACTTTGAGCAAATGGTTTCGGGTGCATTTTCTGTCATAATTTTATGCATCATTATTCCTTTGTTGTAATTCATTCTTGACTTCAGAGGTAGGACCCCTATGTTGATGTAGTCTGAGTCGGTGAGAGTAGTCTGTTTGAGTAATACTACTTTTAGCGCTCTTTTGTGTAATCTGCTGAGTAGCTTTAGGGAATTATCACTTGCAGAGTCCCATAGAGTGGATGCGTAATCAATAAGAGACTGAATATGAGCAGTGAAAAATAACTTCCTGGCTTGACAATTAAGGAAGTGTTTAATTCTAGATAAGAGGTACACTTTCTTTGACACTAATTTACTAAGTTGTTCAATGTGAGTTGACCAAGACAGGTTGTTATCGATGTGGACACCTAGAACTTTGTGATGGTCGACTTTTTCCACTATATTGCCGTCAATCATTAAATCGGGACCAGTTGAGGTAAAATTCTGTCGTTTTTGTCTAGTTGTAATTATCATATATTTGGTTTTCTTTGGGTTAAGAGACATGTGATTTAGGTCAGTCCATTCTGTCAGCTGGTTTAGACTTCCTTGGAGGGATTCTGATAAGCGAGTTAAATTTTTGTTACTGGAGTGAATTGTGGTATCATCTGCAAAAAGTTCACATAAATGTTGAATATAAAGGGGGAGGTCATTAACATATATTGAGAAGAGCAGAGGTCCTAATACCGATCCTTGTGGTACACCGTAATCTACAGCTTGCATGCTCGATGCTCTAGTGTTTGTAAGAACTGTCTGTTGTCTGTCAGAGAGGAATGAACTAACAAGATTGATAGTATCATATCCGACGCCATACAAACCGAATTTTCTAAGCAATAATGTGTGATCAATTACGTCAAAGGCTTTTGCAAAGTCTACGAAAATGGCACCACAGAATTCATTATCGTTTATTTTGTCCAACCACTGATCAACAAGAGAGATTAAGGCAGTGTGGCAGGAATGCTTAGCTCTAAATCCTGATTGTTTAGGATGGAATAAGTTGTTTTGGTTGAAATGTGTTAGGATGTGTTTGTTGATATGCTTTTCCAGTGGTTTTGATAACACAGACAAAATGGAAATTGGCCTATAATTTGAGGGGTCTCTTTTGTCACCTGATTTAAACAGAGGAATGACTTTAGCCTGTTTCAGGGCGACTGGAACATATTTTTTGTCTAAACAGAGATTGTAAATGTAGGTAAGTGTTTCAGAAATTACGGGGGCTGACAATTTAAGAATCCTACCATCAAGCCCATCGAGCCCCCGGGTGCCTGTTTGCTTGAGGTGTGTAAGTGCGTGAAAAACTTCAGGTACTGTAAGAAGGGGAATTTTTGCTGGACATGAAATTTGTTTTGATTTGCAAAATTCTTCTAAAACTTTCAAATCATTTAATTTGGACTTGTCATTTTTAATCACAGTTTCAGCAATTTTGGAAAAATGTGTGTTTAAAGCATCGGGAGATATGTCCTTGATACAACTCGGATGACTGGCAGCCTTTTTATTCGTAAGTTCATTTATTGCCTTCCATATATTCTTTGAGTTTTGCTTTGAACTTGATGCTAGGTCACGAAAATATTTTATCTTTTTTGTTCGTTTAAGTGAATTTACCTTATTTCTCTGTTCTCTGTATTCCTCTTCCTTGCCAACCGACTTTAAAAAATCGCGATGGTCAATGGCATGTTGTAAATCATTATCAAACCATTTAGGTTTTACAATGTGCCTAACTCTCTTTATTCTCCACGGAGCATGTTTATCGTATATGTCATTGAAGGCACTAAGCCAATGTGTTAGGGCTTCGTCCGGATCCGTAAAATTGTAAGTATCAGATAGTGGGGAATTCCAAAGTTCATGTAGAAAGGTGTCTTCGTTAAATTGAGAAAAAGAGCGGTATTTTATTGTCTTGTGACCAACTTTAGGAATTTTGACACCCTTTCTTGACCATGTTAAACAGACAGGAAAATGATCGCTGCAACCATTGGCTGGAACACAACATTCGACAATATTATGGTGATCAGTAACATAGATATGATCTATTAGAGTACTGCTGGATGATGTGACTCTAGTGGGAGTGTTGACTATTTGTTTAAGATTATAGAGGTTAATCATATCAACCCACTGCTTGTTTTGTTTAAGCAAATCAACATTAAAGTCTCCCAACAGAATTGTTTCCTTTGACTCGAGCAGAACTGCATCTAACATCTGTGTAAAGTTATCTGACCAGTTTGCTCGCTCTGCGGGATTTCTATAACAAAATCCTATGAGGAGTGGAGGTGCTCCTCTCAACTTAACTTCAATCCACACAGATTCCACGAAGTTCTCAAGGTGTATTATTCGTGTATAACTAATTGATTCACTTATGTACAAAAGTATACCAGTTTCTCTACTTTGCTGAGGGTCTCTGCGTAACGTACTGTAACCTGGAATAACAACGTCAGAATCCGAAATCTGAGGTGTTAATCTTGATTCTGTGATCCCAAAAATGTGAAAACTTGTTCCAGTATTTAACAGCATTGTAGAAATATCATTGATTTTATTTATAGCATGGTTAATGTTCAGGTGCCCAACACGGAGACCCTGTTTTGTTGGCCATGTAGTAGGAGAGCTACTCATATTTAAGCTCAAGTAGCGTTTTGGGGCGTTTTTTGTTTGTTTGTTTGTTTAATTAAACAATATACTTATTGATACTGAATCAGCTAATTATCCAGTAAGCAAGACAAGAAAATAATGAAGAGATACAAAACAGTGATGGAACCAAAATGATATATGACACTTTACGAAACACAACGTCAAGCGTAAATTAACTAGTAAAGAGACAAGGAACTGTTTCCGACGACAAACTAGGTAAACAGCGAAAACAAACAATAAGCAAGTAGAAAATCGAAAAGCAGACAAGCACAATTAGGAAACAGGAAAATAAAAATAAAACGGTACTGTTACCGTTTATAATGATAAAGAACCAAACTAAAACTACAGAACTAGTGTAATAGACTCTTAACAAGTCTGACACAAAGCAGTTGACACAAGAGTCAATGTTGACACACTTGTCGCTTAGAAACAGAAGTCACTTTCAATCCGATAGAAAAGGGCGAATCGCTTGACCGTCCGAACACACTGCTGTCACTAAAGCTTGTCCGATTAAAGGCGCACAATAAAGGAGCACGCACACATCGAGTCTCTGTCTCACGCAAGACAAAGAATGTGATTCTCGTCTCTTTGTGAAAGAGTTGCTGTGACAGCCTGAACCACAGCACAGTAAAAACGAAGGTAATGAAGTTCAATCAGGAGGATAAAGGCCACGAAATCATGCTCACACCCTCACAAGGGTAAATTACTAAATGTTCGTGCAGTAGCACAGTCGTACATAAAAGTATGCAAAGTGTTACCATCATGGCAGATGACACCAATAATGCTGTATTGTCTCGCATTCTCTTACCGCACGCACACACAAACACACACACACACACACACACACACACACACACACACACACGCTCATACACACATGCGCTCACACACACACATACACACACACACACACACACACACACACACACACACACACACACACACACTCATGTAAGAGTAATCCAAAAAATAAGTCGTCACACCTATGAAATACACTCCACGTGACATTACACCAGCGTACACATATCCGAGTTGTACTTGTAGTAGCCCTGGTAGCTGGAGGGTGGGGAACACTGTTGAAGATGTGGGAGCATGGGACCGTATGCACGGTGGGGTGGCACTGTGTTATGGTGTGTCTGGAGCGGGAATGATGAAGGAAGCATGTGGCGCGGGGGAGACCAAGGGGCTGCATATTGCCAGACATATGGAGGCACAGGGTAGGGCGGCCCCTCTCTGACTGCCTGATGGGACTGGCTGTAGTGCTGCTGATCGCTGGAGCGGCGCAGTCTGCAGACATCGTTGGTCTGTTTCGCAGAAGTCGTGGTTGTGTTGCCCGGCTGCTTTCGCTCCCCTAGGTGAGGGGGTGGGTGTGGGTAGGGCGTTGGACTGTTTCGCAACACAAGTTCCGGTCCCTGGTCCTGGTGGCGACTCGGCTGTCCGGTTCCGCGAGGGGTCTGCAGCAAAGGTCCCCGGCGCTGCGAAGTTGCAGCAGGCTGGCCGGTGTAGCGATGTGAGATTGGCCCCTCTGTCACCTTTCTCTCTCGGCCTCGTTGATCTTGTTCTTTGTCCACAATCTTTACATCGGCAAACTTGAGATTGCATGCCAGGCGTATGGTACCTTGCCGACTTGGGTGAAGGGCGTCCCGGTACAGGGCCTTGCGAGGGGCGCCACTGGCGGTGAGGAAGGTGTCAGTGTGGTCGGTAAACAAGACACACTCTCTGGCACAAGCCCTTTCCAGGGAATGATTGGAGGTCGCTACAGTCTTGCTCAGAGCGTGCTCTCCCTTTGGTGGCACAAGAGAGGAAGCATGTAGACGTGCTGCAGGAAACACCTTCTTCATGAGCTTGAACAATCCGGACCATGCTGTCTCTGTGATGGTGTTGTGTCGGCAAGTGTTGACCCCGATGTGGACGATTACTAGTTGAACCTGTTTGGATTGTGGAATGTTGGTCAACCAGTGCGTTAAATCGTCCACACAGAGGCCCGACACACTGAGGTTTTGGGACGCTTTGCCGGGAAACATGAGTTCTTCTCTGACAGTTCTCATCACCGAGTCACCGAGCAGCACGCGAGTGGTTGAAGAAGCTACTCGGAGCTCTGCCAGCTGCTGCCGTGGATTTAAGTTGTCGGGAGACTGAAGTTTCGCAGCAGATAGACGCAGTTTGTTTTCTCGTGTGATATTGATAGACTCTTCATTCGTGTCAGCGCCATTCTGTAGTACAGGCTGAGTGACTCTCTTAGGTAGAGCTGAACTTGTTTCCACCTCATCGTTCAGCGCTTCAAACCTGTTGAACGTTTCGACACCCGCATCGACTTGAGCGGGTATAGCTTCTACAGCTGTTTGTGACTCTGTTGTTGTTGTTGTTGTTGTTTTTTCTTTCCTGTTTGCAGCCTCTTTCTCTAGCTTTTGGTTTTGCCTTTTCAAGTCACCAAGCTGAGACTTTAGTGTATGGTTTTGCTTGCTCAGCTCAGTCATCTCCTTCCTCATGGTTGCTAGTGTGTCGTTGAATTTATTGCATTTCGTGTTAATGTGGTGTTTAAGGTCGCTTTTTATTTGTGCCTTCGCTGTCTCGATGAGGGACATGAACTCATCACGAAGTTCAGGGTGGTCCACGAGCAGAGAAGAGGAGTGTTCAGCGTTTGTTCCGTCCGACACGATTGTGACTTCTTGCGTCGCCTTGACAAGGTCAGCCGATGGGGTCACACTCCCATGGAATGTGGGAGAAGAGGTCGAGCTCTGTTCAGTTTGGGAAAGAACAGGTGTCACTGTGCCTTCGGGGCTTATGTCACATGAGTCAGTGAGTGCTGCAGTAGAGGGGGGTGGAGTGTAAGAGTTGTCCAATGAAGGTGCAAGAGCGAGCTCAGAGTCTTCATTAATACTCTCGAGTGAGGCATTGTCGGGACCGAGAGATTTCAGACGCCGAGACGCTCTTGCAGGTTTAGTGGTCGCGGTTTGACCTGAAGAGGCGTTGGAGGCGTGTGAAGTGGGTGGGAGGCGCATAGTTGACAGCTTCTCCGTCATCGACGCTTTTCTGTTGGCTGCATCGAGGGCAGACACAGCCTTGATGCAGGAAACAATGGCATCGAATTCCTCGTCTCGCCATACATTACACTTGGTCCCTTGCACCAGAACTGTGCCTGTCGTGTAATAGAGGGTGACGGTGATGCATTTAATGCCGTCACGCCTTACCTGTACTTTGGTCCGAAACAGCTCCGAAGGCAGTACACGTTGGTCTTCCAGATCAGAACTGTCTACAACACTTAGCTTACGGGTAGGGTTGTCGGCTTCGTCCACCCAGTCAACATAAAAACCAGGCTTGCTACGAATGTCATATCCATATCGTTTATATAAAATCTGTCTTGTGAGTGCGAGTAACTCTAAAGGTACTGTAAAAGTTAGCTGATTTGGGTCCCTTTTGATGTCCACACTGGGGACCCAGTCCTGCAAGTTACAAGTGTGCAGGGCCATGGGACTAAGCTGCAGAGTTAAAATAACACAATGCTCGTGGCCTTTGAGCGAGATAAAATCACATAATTGGTTAGGATTAAGAAAGCATGAAAGCTTGTGGGCGAGAGGCCCAAGATGTATCCGGCGGCGACTCACATAATTACACTGCCCATCCTCGAGATCATCTTATGACACCTCAAGATGAAGTTGAAGAGAAGAGAGAGTCTTGCAGACCGGACACACACGCCTCAGAGACCAGACCATGTTTACTATGCGCACACGGAAACGGCGTAGTCGGGGGGATGGTAGATAAGATGGGATACTGATAAGGCGCGGCTGAGCTGTCAGAGCCAGGTGGTGGCGCCGGTCAAGCGTGGCCAAGCGTGGCTGACCCAGCAGCCCGCTCACAAAGAGCACAGTGATGGCATAGTTGAAAAACACAATTCCACAAAAATCACCGCCATGTGTGAACAAAAGCTATAGAAAAGTTCACCATAGTGTAGTCCACATCGTCACAAAAAAGCACATATGAAAATGGGCGCTGACAGTGTACGATATCACTGTCAAAAACGCAAGAATAGCGGAGCACTTTGTAAACACGTCTTCTGTCTCAGAGAGAGAGAGAGAGAGAGCAAATCGAGGGGGTGAATGGGTTTGAGCTTTCAGGAGAAACGTGGATTGTCAAAGTAAAAGCCAATCGGGCTGATTATTTGATGTGTAGAACCATCGCGTGTTCCCGAGGACAACGATTGTAACGACTGTCAAAGACCCAATCAATGTTGATAATTACCGTGGCGACTCATGGTCAACTTGCAACTTATCTTCGTAATCGCAAAATGCACAACGGAACGTCATAATACACTTACAAGGAATGGAACATGCCCAAAACGTACGGAACCCCCAAATGTGATGGCAGCTCTGTACATTTTGAGACTGGAAGAAAAGCGAAGAAGAAGTTACGTTTGACGTCACAGACAAGTATGACGTGTTATCTCAAACTACTGACGCGCTTTGTGGCCATGAAATTCCCGCTTAAAATAACGTTCAGAATAGAGATTCCGTCTGTTATTGTGCATACTTTCGCTCATCCAAAATAATGACAACAAAAGATGTTTGGTGGCTTGTTACAGACCCGCATTTTGTGTTGGTCATCAGGGAGCATATCGCCTTCGGTTTTCATCTTTATCAACCTCGGCCTTCGGCCTTGGTCGATAAAGATGAAACCAAAGACGATATGCCCCCCTCGCCGGTACCAACAAATAGGCTGGTTTGTCAAAAAGCCAACAAACATCTTATAATGTACACTCGGACATTCAAATAGTCCAAACGGTACAAGTCTGGAGGGTTTAAAGCAGGTAGGTATGACCAATGTCAACCCTCGTACTGTTGAGCCAATCCCCGAATTGGAAATATTTTCTTGAAAGCGCACAAGCGTCAGACCATTTGTGACCCTCCACCACGAAATGAGTCGCATGTCACCTCGCGCGGTTCTGCGCTAGGCTTAAAATAAGTCCGGGGGGACTGTGGTAAAAGTGTGAGGGTCACCTTAGTCACAAGCTTATAACTCGAAAACTTTTTGCTCTTTTCTAAAACGGTTTTTACCACTGGAAAGAGCATAAAACACTCTTTAGGAAAATGTAAAAATATGAAAATCATGCAAAGATGACATGCGACTCATTCCGTGGTGGAGGGTCACATTTGTCCTACAACCTTCAGACCTGGGAACCCATACGATTTCGCCGTATTGTGTACGCCTTTCTGTCCAAAATACGATCAGTATGGTCGGTTGAAAAAATAATACGAAGAGAAAAAATTCTGGACCGGTCACGCATAAGCTGAAGTTAATGTACGCGTACATCAAATAGGAAGTAATTTGTGTGGATCCAAGTTTGAAGACGTCCTTATTCCATGATACGGCCTGTCAACATGCCCACATCTGTTAACATGGGAAGGAAGGCCCCCTCAATGTTACACACCCCACAAGATAGCTAGCCAAATAACTTACCTCTGGTGCGTCACCGCCAAGAGCGTAGCACAAGCCGTGGTAGCTGCTGGCACCAGTGACATAGGCAGCCATGCGTGTTGTTCCGCTCACTGAACTCAGCACGTGTAGAACGCCGCGACTCAGCACTGTCAGTTCTCCACCAACCAATGCTCTGCTGTTGCTGCCTTTCCCTGCAGAGATCTGTGCACAAGATGAAGCGTCTGAAGCTGAGATTAAATTCATCATGAACATAAACACGTGTACGCACGCCTACACATTCTGTTCTCCGCGCGCGCGCGCGCGTGTGTGTGTGTGTGTGTGTGTGTGTGTGTGTGTGTGTGTGTGTGTGTGTGTGTGTGTGTGTGTGTGTGTGAGTGTGTGTGTGTGTGTGTGTGTGTGTTGGTGTGTGTGTGTGTTTGAAAGAGAGAGAGAAAGAGAGAGAGAGAGAGAGAGAGAGAGAGAGAGAGAGAGAGAGAGAGAGAGAGAGAGAGAGAGAGTAAGGTATATGTGTGTGAGAGAAAGAGAGAGTCGGGTAGGGAGAAAGAGGGAAAGGGTTCTGGCGACTCACACTTCTCCAGTTTGCTTGCAGGTGTTCTCCGTTGATCGTGAGACTGTCTGTCTGAGCTTCTTCCGTGATGATTGTGACGGTGAATTTCAAGCTTGCGCTGTCCCATAGAGCTTTGGTAGGCAGAGCGAATGTCATTGCTGTGGTCCAACGACTTGTGTCTGTTAAGGTCAGCATGCAGGGGTCAAGGACATATCTAGTTCCAAGCACCGCCTTGATCACAACGACAGGTTTGTCGCTGACCAGGTAGTGAAAACTGGCTGTGTCCAGGGTCGTGTTTGTCCACTCGTACGCGTCGCTGAGCGTCATGCGTTCGTCACAGTCAACAAACACCTGTACGAAAATAATAACTGCAAATTCGTTAAAAGCAAAAAAGTTTCCTTGATACAAATCTGGTTTCATCTTTAATTTTTATAACGTAACTGCAATCATTAAACCGAAATAAAATCGTGGTGGCCATTTTTCTTACCGCGCCGAGGCCACCAGGGCGTGTGAGCTGTGCTGTGCTGTTCATGGTTGAAAGCAACGGATTTAGGATATGTTACTCGTATAGCGCGTTGTTTTACGTCACAACAAAACGAAATCCATTGTCCTTCCCATGCAAAGGTCACCAAGGCATGTTCTTTGGTGTGCCCCGCGGCGTTTTGTCATGTGGATCAACGAAACTCTTTTGTACTGCATACTTTTTCTTCAATACAGAATACAGAATACAGTATTTATTGAGCCAAGTGACATTAAAAAACATTTAAAGCACAAGGAATTTAGCGTAGTGTTGGTAAAATCACGCACACACACACACACTGACACACACTGACACACACACACACGCCCACACATACACATATTGCTGAAAAGTAAACGTTGTACATGTTCAGGAAAGAAATGTGGGTTCGCCCTATGCAAAGAGCTGGGCCAGATCGTCAAAACACAAACACATGAACAAAGCAGAACAATGGTGACTGCGCAAAATAGAATGCAAACTCGATAAGATATTACCTTCAAGTGTTCTGTTCAATAGCTTATTTTCATACAGATACACTTCGTCAGCGGTATAATATCACTACTTTCATGAATAAAGGGGTCGATTGCTGAGATTTTCAAATAATGTCAGTGTGAATAGATCTTATCATTCAGAAACAGAAAATGTCAGACTCAGAAAAAGATTTAGAGATTTTGCCATTCTGAATTGAACCCTGCACAAATACAGAAACTGAGACTGAAACAGAGAGTCGGTCTCGTTTTTAAAATAATCAATGTTGAATAAATCAAAGAAGAAAGAAACTCATTCAAATACGTACCACCGTATCATTCTCCGCGGCCGCCAGGTAAAACACGTCAGTTGACGAAGGACCCATAGCTGTCGTAGGGAACGTGACGTACTCCTTCCCCCATACTTGCACTCCGGGTAGCTGCACCCACATATGATCCCAGCAGCACCCGCCTGTCATCATGTTTCTGTTGAGGCCGAAGGACAGTGCCAGAGGTTTGTCCGAGCGAATGTCCAGTCCAGTTAAGTCGCCATCGTGGATGGTGCTAACTGTTTGTAGTTTGTTGAGTGTGGTGGTCACCAATCGGCCGTCGCCTGTGGACTGCTGATGACCAGATGACAGTGTTTTATAATTATGTTGTCTGATTGTTCCATAGTGTGTAGTTTATTTTGGAGGGGTGTTGTTTTATTTGCATACAGTATATGTACGTGTGTGTGTGTGGTTGTGTGTGTATGTGTGTGTGTGTGTGTGTGTGTGTATGTGTTATTGTGATGATGATGCTAATGATGATGATGATGATGATGATGATGCTTGTGTGTGTGTGTGTGTGTGTGTGTGTGTGTGTGTGTGTACGTGTGTGTGTGTGTGAGAGAGAGAGGGGGAGACAGAGAGACAGAGAGAGAGAGAGAGAGAGAGAGAGAGAGAGAGAGAGAGAGAGAGAGAGAGAGAGAGAGAGAGAGAGAGAGAGAGAGAGAGAGTTCCGAGACGGACCACAGGCGGAAGGTATCGTTCACTGGACCAACACTATCATAAGACTACAAGGTAGTCTCGCTCCACTTCAGAAAAAATTATACAAAAAATAATTGCCAATGTCGAGGGCCTTTGTAACTTTATACCAGGATAAATGAATGTTCTAGTTATCTGTACCTTTTATGTTTATCTGCCTGTCCGCCGCATGTTTTTAAACCGTATTCTGTGCGACCAAACGTGTCTGTCGCCGGCAAATCAGTTCGATGGTTAGCAGCTGAAGTGCGAGGAGAGTGCAGTCCGATGCGCTCATTGGTTAATAATCGGATATTCGATGATTATTTCCATAAATAAAAAAGTGAAAGTCCTGTGGGTATCTTCCCTTTGCTGCGCAATATTTACATATTTTTTTAGACCAACGAGCGCTAGTATGCATATTCGGTGCGGCAAGCATGTCTTTCAACACTCTCGATAAACGGTTCGCAAACGAAGAATCGTCCAAATGATGGTTAAAAACAACCTGCGGCGGACGGCAGCAGAAAATGAAAGGTACATGTAGTTAAAACAATCATTCAACTGTATTTATTTGACCTTAAACAGACTGTAGGAAGAGAAAAACCATCTTGAACAATATTTTTTTCTCGGGAAGTGACTCCAGGAACAAGAAGCTGAGTGACATACCGTGTATAGTCTTATTATGATAGTGTTGGTCCAGTGAACGATACCTTCCTCCTGTGGACGGACAAACACACAGAAGTAGATAGCAATAGCAACAGTGACAATTCAAGCTGACCTGTGAAGAAACGGAGGTAGAGGAAAGGTCCACATCAACACCAGCAGGTTTACGAATAACGACTGCAGTGTTGTCTTCCGAAGCCGTCACAACAAAGAACGAGCGCTGGTTACTCGATAGTCTTGTGAAGGGAAGAGTCATCACAGAGTAGCGTTCTCCCAGCTGTGTGACGTCACGGACTAGAATGGCGTCAATATTATAGAGAAAATAGTCGAACGCGTACACACTGACGACGTCCGATGACGTAATCTCCACCGACATGACGCTCGTATGTAAACTCGTCATCCCGTTTTGCGCAAGAACAAGAGTCAGCGGTGCGCTGTTGTTGTTGATGACGTAGGGACCGTAGGCAGACGGCAACATGTAAGTCGTCACAAGGTCAACAGTGACGTTGTGGGGACGAGTGGTTGCGATAACCAGACTTTGTTCGTAAACGTTGTTATCGAAGTTGACTGCAGGAAAGGAGAAGACATATCTCTGTGGCGCTTCCCTTTGCGTTCTCCAGAGCGGTGTTGGTGTCGATACTATCAGTATTAGTGGCGTTGTCGCTGTTGTTGAAGAAGTGTTGATGGTGGAGAAACTGGTAGTGGTAGACGTTGATACGCTTGAAGATTGAGGCTGATCTAGAGGGCCGACAACTCCATTGGCAAGGAGCTCTAAAGATACAGCGAAGAGGTATGAAAAAGACACAATAATATCAATACAAATAATAATTATACAGTTATAAGAAAATAAAAACAAACACCAAAAAAACAATAAAACATAGTCAGCAGGTCCGGAAGCCAGTCAGCGAGACTAACAGAGGAACAGTTTACCGCATCCACAAAAACGACAACAACACCATCATCACCAATAACAACAACAACAACAACAACAACAACAACAACAAAACGAATAATAATGAAGGCCAAAACTTCAACAACAACGACGAGACTCAATGCATTCATAATTTATTATTCTCCTTAATCGTTGAAAAGGCAAACTTCTATACCTGCTGTGACACAGACGCTTAGGATGAAACTCAAACAAAGAGAAAGAGCTCTGGAGAAACCAACGGCTTTCAGACCAATCGGAGCCATTTCATATTTCAGGAAATGTACTCTCTGATGTTAAACTGTGAACTCCAGTGTGATGCTACAAGCCACAGTCTGTCATCACAGTCTTGTACTGCCAGTTTCTCCAAATAGCATTCAATGAAAAGGCAACACAAGCAAAGTTACCGCGTCTTCTTCAGTCCTGGCCCTATCACACTGTGCTTGAGATTAAACAAGTATAACACTCCACAGTATCTGGCTGTGCAGACCAAGCCAGTCAACGGTGCGCTCTGGCGAATTTCCTAATTTAGGTAAACCTGTACTGATTTGCTTCAAAATGCTCCGAACTAAGCTTATTGATTAAATGAAATGTAATCCACGCGCGGTTTTCTCTTCAGCAAATTCTCTTTAAAAAGGAATCCCGACTTCCGTTCGTCAACATATTTTATTCAGTCCTGATGGGAGCGCATTCCTCGAAGCAGATAAAACCGCCTTGCGGCCTCGGTCGATACAATTGCAACAGAAGACGATACGCTCCCCTCGGACCGACAAAAAACCTGGTCTGACAACAAGCCACCAAAAATCTTATATAACACAGCATTAACATTAACTCTGTCTGGTGTTGGAAAGTATTGTTATACCGTCTGTAATAATTATTATCATTATTTAAACGCATAAATTGGGTCCTTTTCGAACGATGGACCTTGCACTCCAACCGGTGTCTGAGCCCTCCTCAACTTCTCCTCTGCAGAAGGGTTCTGCTAAATGCAAACGGCGTGCAGGTCTTGTCGTCCATTAAAATAAGACCGTTTGCCAGAGAACGTTTGTTTCTGTGGGCTTACAGCAATTCAGCTCACCGTCTCAGATCTTGCCAGGGACCGAATACATGGACAGTCTGTACATTTGTGTCCGACAAAGTCAAAATGTCGTTTAACTACCGCTCAGTATTTGTTTATACCGCCCGGTAATTGTTTATTTTCCCTCTGTATTCATGTCAGTCTGATAGAAAGTCTGTAGCTACCAGTGTTATTTTTTAGAATAGGAGATTCGCCATGCTTTCTCTTCTCTGCGCATGCGTAACCGACATTTGCGCCGGCGTGTCAATTCCCAAGTCAACATGCCAACAACAACAAAAACAAGGCATAAAACTAATTAGAAAAAACTACAAAAAACAACAAAACAAATACGAGGAAAATTAATAAAGAAAGACAAGCAAACAAAAAAGCCAACAAACAAACAAGCATGAGAAAACAGAATATAGAAGAAACAAAAGGTACGTGTGAGAGAAATGCCACAAAATAAACACCAACTGAGTAGAGGTTCACAGAATAAGGTCAGTGGGGAAAAAACATGACAACACAAATGTACCTTCAAGTTCAATTGGCAACCTAGCATTAAAGAAAATTGATTCCAGAACCATAAGTTTAAGTAAGCTATGATTATCTGTCAATATAAATGTTTGTAATAACTTGAAATTAAAGTGAAAATTCCATTTTGATTTTCCAAACAACGTACTCTCTTAACACATGAAGAACAATAAGCAAAATTAAACACATATGAGAAATGATATAACACAAAACAGTATTTTTAGAAATGAGCTGACCGGGATTTAAACTCAACTCATCAGCTTGTGAGGCACAGAGCTTAACTATTCGGCAGCGGTAGCAGCTCAAGTTATCGTGACACTGAGATGAATTGAAGATGTTCGCAAGCTTTGGTATGTTCGAGCATCGGTTGAAATCTTTCGTTAGCAATATTTGTTATGTGTACTGGATTAATCGTTGCTTAAATGATACCATTGTGTGATCATGAGAGACATAACACTATTTGGAAAGGATTCATTCAGAGTTGGCTGTTTGAATAACGTATGAAAGGGAGGGATTATACAGTTCAGTAAAGGAGTTACAGACTGTTCAAGAATAGGGTCCCTAGTAGATGGTCGGTAGCTACCAGTGTTTGTTATTTTTAGAATGGGAGATTCCCATACTTTCTCTTCTCTGCGCATGCGTTACCAACTTTTCCGCCGGCGTATCAATGTCCAAGTCAATTTTGTAAACATGCCAACAACAACAATATCAATAACAGAAGGCATACAAATAATGGGAGAAAAAATAGCATACAAAAACAAAACAAATACGAGGAAAAGTAATAAAGAAAGACAAGCCAACAAAACAGCCAACAAACAAACAAGCATGAGAGCACAGAATATAGAAGAAAAATATGTTACGTTGGAGAGAAATGCCACAAAATAAAGACCCTTGAAGCGAACGTTCACGAAATAAGGTCAGTGGGGAGGAAAAAACCATTAACATACGAATGTACCTTCAACATCAATTGGCAACCTAGCATTACAGAAAATAGATTCCAGAACATAACTTGATATTACTTGCAACGTACACACGAAGAGATATAAACAAAACTAAACACATTTGACAAAGGGTGAAACAATAATAGGGCAAACCGTGCTTTGAACTAGACTTAATGGTTGTCAGGCAAACACTATTATAACCGTTCGGCCACGGTAATAGCTAATGAAGAAGCGACACTGGAAAGAATAATTATGGAAGACGCTAGCACGCTTTCGCCACAAAGTCGGTATGATCGAACATCGGTTGAAATCTTTTGTGAGCAATATCTGCTATTTGTACTCAATGCATTATTGCTTAAATGATACAACTGTGTGACCATGAGGGATATAAACTTAAGAACAATATTTGGACAGGGTTTATTCAGAAGTGGCTGTTTGAATAACGTATGAAATAATGACACGGACAGTTTGGTAGAGTTACCTGACAGGAAGTGACTTTACAGGAGGGGTATCGCTCGGTCCTCAATCTTTACCGGTCGATATAACACTCTGGTAAGCCCTTATCGGGGTTTCATAAATTCGACTAAACGAACCAAATGGATGTTACAGTTCGGTATAATGAGTTACAGACTTTCCATAGGTATATGGGCCCTGGCGTGTTACATGGATTATAAGGCCACCTCTCCTTTTTGACACAAACCAAACAAATCTCAATCCTTACTATTTTGTCTCATGAGTTAAAATAAAAAAGATAAATTACTTTCTTCTTCTTCTTCTTCTTCTTCTTCTTCTTCTTCTTCTTCTTCTTCTTCTTCTTCTTCTTCTTCTTCTTCTTCTTCTTCTCCTCCTCCTTCTTCTTCTTCTTCTTCTTCTTCTTCTTCTTCTTCTGCGTTCGATGTTATGGCCGTTAAATCCTCAGTTCGGTGGCTGCCAAGAAGTCCGCAGTCTTCTGTAGATCGCCAATGGGTCCCCAGAGTTTGGTGCCCAGGCTGGTGTCTTCCGGCCAGTAGTGCTGGCGTGCTGTCTCCAGGTGTGGGCATGCCATGTTTGTAGAACGTGCGCAGGGGTTTGTTCCTAATTACTTTCTTAAAAGCTGAAGTAAAGGACAGTTTGGGTATAGAAAGAAGATATTCCAGCAGAGTGCGTTCCCTTCCATGCAACAGTCATGCAAGAGTAGTTGCCCTTAAAGCGATAAGGTGCAAGCAGTCAGGCTGTGCCCAAGGGGAGGGTTTGCTTTATTCCATGTCAAGTCCTGAACAGATCTCATACGGTGAGTCGAATCGTTTGCACCGTAAAGACCGTGCCTTTAAACACTACATATTTGCTACACACATCTAAGTTCACACCGTACCCACAGCCCCGGAAAGCACCTGAATTTGATGTTCGTGGATTGTGTCTATGGAGAAACGAATTCTGCAGGTCAAGTCTGCGTGTAAATAGTCAAAGCGAAATGCTCGTTCTTCCAGGTACACTCGCATTCATTATTCAGCTGACTGTTAAGAAAATTCCTCTGTCTTGCTTCGTTTTACCTTTATGGTACCAGTATCTGGTTTCTATTGAATCTGTTCAAGCGAGACTACATTGATAATTTAAGGTATTCCGTTTCCTGCTCACCAAAGGTTCCCAATTATGTCCAACCACTCAGTTTATACTGTTTTGATTTATTCCGGGGGTGTTTTTACAAATTTCATTTCATTACAAACTGTCCACTCTGGTCTACAAGTGTCTCAACGACTCTGCTCCCGAGTACCTTCAATCCTCCCTGGACCTGTACACCCAGCCCTCCGACCGTCCCCTTCGTTCTGCTGCTGACCCTCTCCGCCTCCATATCCCTTGCTCGAAACTCGCATCTGCTGGTCAGCGTGCATTTCCCTCCGCGGGCCCCTCCGTCTGGAACTCCCTGCCGCTTGAGCTTCGCCAGAGCCCCTCTCTTGACGCGTTCAAGAGTAGGTTGAAGACTCAGTTCTTCCCGTAGCTGGCTGCGACTTTCATGTTCGACGTGATGTGTTGTGCCCCAAAAGACATTCTTGTGCTGTGCTCTGTGAGAGGTGTTTTCTTTGTGCTTAATATTATTTTGTTTGGGCCTAGCTATTGATGTGTACATTGTTGTTAAACAGTTGTTTGTTGTATGTTTACCAGGGTTTGCTAGTGTGTGATAGGGTTCGTGTCCGTCTGAAGATTTTAGTATCTTTGTTAGTCCTGTGTTGACAACTCTTCGACAAGCGCTTAGAACTGTACCCACGGAATACGCGCTATATAAGCTTCATATTGATTGATTGATTGATTAAAGAAAATTGATTCCAGAACCATAAGTTAAGTAAGCTATGATTATCTGTCAATATAATTGTTTGTAATAACTTGAAATTAAAGTGAAAATTCCATTTTGATTTTCCAAACAACGTACTCTCTTAACACATGAAGAACAATAAGCAAAATTAAACACATAATTATGAGAAATGATATAACACAAAACAGTATTTTTAGAAATTAGCTGACCGGGATTTAAACTCAACTCATCAGCTTGTGAGGCACAGAGCTTAACTATTCGGCAGCGGTAGCAGCTCAAGTTATCGTGACACTGAGATGAATTGAAGATGTTCGCAAGCTTTGGTATGTTCGAGCATCGGTTGAAATCTTTCGTTAGCAATATTTGCTATGTGTACTGGATTAATTGTTGCTTAAATGATACCATTGTGTGATCATGAGAGACATAACAATATTTGGAAAGGATTTATCCAGAAGTGGCTGTTTGAATAACGTATGAAAGGGAGGGATTATACAGTTCGGTAAAGGAGTTACAGACTGTTAAAGAATAGGGTCCCTAGTAGAAGGTCGGTAGCTACCAGTGTTTGTTATTTTTAGAATGGGAGATTCCCATACTTTCTCTTCTCTGCGCATGCGTTACCAACTTTTCCGCCGGCGTGTCAATGTCCAAGTCAATGTTGTAAACATGCCAACAACAACAATAACAATAACAGAAGGCATACAAATAATGGGGAAAAAACAGCATACAAAAACAAAACAAATACGAGGAAAAGTAATAAAGAAAGACAAGCCAACAAAACAGCCAACAAACAAACAAGCATGAGAGCACAGAATATAGAAGAAAAATATGTTACGTTGGAGAGAAATGCCACAAAATAAAGACCCTTGAAGCGAACGTTCACGAAATAAGGTCAGTGGGGAGGAAAAAAACCCATTAACATACGAATGTACCTTCAACCTCAATTGGCAACCTAGCATTAAAGAAAATAGATTCCAGAACATAACTTAATTGTGATATTACTTGCAACGTACTCTTTTACACACGAATTTGTTTGTTTGTTTGTTTGCTTAACGCCCAGCCGACCACGAAGGGCCATATCAGGGCGGTGCTGCTTTGACATATAACGTGCGCCACACACAAGACAGAAGTCGCAGCACAGGCTTCATGTCTCACCCAGTCACATTATTCTGACACCGGACCAACCAGTCCTAGCACTAACCCCCTAATGCCAGACGCCAGGCGGAGCAGCCACTAGATTGCCAATTTTAAAGTCTTAGGTATGACCCGGCCGGGGTTCGAACCCACGACCTCCCGATCACGGGGCGGACGCCTTACCACTAGGCCAACCGTGCCGGTTTTTACACACGAAGAGATATAAACAAAACTAAACACATTTGACAAAGGGTGAAACATTAATAGGGCAAACCGTGCTTTGAACTGGTTGTCAGGCAAACGCTATTATAACCGTTCGGCCACAGTAATAGCTAATGAAGAAGCGACACTGGAATGAATTATGGAAGACGCTAGCACGCTTTCGCCACAAAGCCGGTATGATCGAGCATCGGTTGAAATCTTTTGTGAGCAATATCTGCTATTTGTACTCAATGCATTATTGCTTAAAGGACCCCAACAGGCTATTTTTGGTGTCAAAAACGCGTTTATTTGCGTTTTGGCGTGACTAAGGTTAACCAGACATATGCATGCCGTATGAAATTGTTTTCTCACCTTCCCTCACAGGGTTTAGTTTATTTCGGAATCGTTTAGGCTATAATCCGACGAATTTCGTGGCTGAAGCGAAGCGTTTTCGCGTTCCGATCTGGCGGCCATTGTAACTCGAACGTCCGCGAGAGTACGTAAGTGGTGAATTCTGGGTAAAATTTTCGATGACGTCAGAAGCCGTATTCATAGAAGCAACTTTAGCTGCTGACCCTTAGAGTTTTGAGCCTGGGAGTTAAAATCAAGGGTCTGCGCGCCCCGTGTTTTGTAATCTTTTTTTTTTACAAATCACGTTAATGTTCCCGATATCTTCTTGTCATCCCAAAAGTCAAGGCACAAAAACAAAATCCCTTGACTTTTGGGGTAGCGCGACTCCGTTGATTTTGTTTTCTTTCTCCATATCATTACTAGATTGTCCCGTCGCTGGGAAATTCGGATCACTTCCTCCCAGTGGAAAGCTAGCAGCAACAGAGTCGCGATACCCCAAAGTCAAGGGAGATCTATGGGATTTGTCTTCCTTTTCTTTATTGTCCCATCGCTGTGAAATTTGGGTCGCTTCCTTCGAGTGAAAAGCTAGAAACAAAAGGGTCGCGCTACCCGAAAGTCAGTGAATCTATTAGATTTTTTTCCCTCCATTTCTTTATTGTCCCATCACATTCCACAACTTGGACACATACCAAAACTTGGACACATGACGATATTACCACGTCTTTGACACATAACCACAACTTGGTCACATACCACAACTTGGACACATACCACATCTTGGACACATACCACAACTTGGACACAGACCACATCTTATACGCATACCACAACTTGGACACATACCATAACTTGGACACATTACCATAGCTTGGACACATACCACAACTTGGACACATACCACAACTTGGACACATACCACATCTTGGACACATACCACAACTTGGACACATACCACTACTTAAACACATACCACACCTTGGACACATTCCACATCTTGGACACAGACCACATCACATTCCACAACTTGGACACATACCAAAACTTGGACACATGACGATATTACCACGTCTTTGACACATAACCACAACTTGGTCACATACCACAACTTGGACACATACCACATCTTGGACACATACCACAACTTGGACACAGACCACATCTTATACGCATACCACAACTTGGACACATACCATAACTTGGACACATTACCATAGCTTGGACACATACCACAACTTGGACACACACCACAACTTGGACACAGCACATCTTGGACACATACCACAACTTGGGCACATACCACTACTTAAACACATACCACACCTTGGACACATTCCACATCTTGGACACATACCACATCTTGGACACATACCACATCTTGAACACATTCCACATCTTGGACACATACCACAACTTGGACACATACCATAACTTGGACATATTACCACATCTTGGACACATACCACAACTTGGACACATACCACATCTTGGAGACATACGACAACTTGGACACATATCACATCTTGGACACATTCCACATCTTGGACACATACCACATCTTGAACACATTCCACATCTTGGACACATACCAAAACTTGGACACATACCACAACTTGGACACATACCACAACTTGGACACATACCACATCTTGAACACATTCCACATCTTGGACATATACCACAACATTGCACATATTGGACACATACCACAACTTGGACACATACCACAACTTGGACACATTCCACAACTTGGACCACAAGCGCGACTCTGTGCTGCTAACTTTTCACTGGGGGGAAGCGGTCTGAATTCGCCAGCGATGAAGGAAAATAACGAAATGAAAAAAGAAAGAAAAACAAATCTAATGGATCCCTTGACTTTGGGGTAGCCCGACTATGTTGCTGCTAGCTTTCCACTGGGAGGAAGCGATCCGAATTTCCCAGCGATGGGACAATAGACTGAATAGAGAATTTTTTATTTTTTTTTACAAATCGCGGATTTAGGTTCGACGTAATTTGTACAATATTTTTACATTTTTACAAACCACGGGTTAACAGCTCAGTTGGAGGTTTAATTGGCATACAGGCTGGGGGAGTGGCTTAGGAGCGAGCAGATAGCTGTATCGTTATCAGCGTCTGTTACTGGAGATCGTTCTTACAGCGGCGTCCGAGTTAAGACGGAAGTGTCCCACCTATTTGGGTTGATAATCGGGGATTAATGTAGAATTGTATCCTCTTAGTCAGGTTTGAGGCACAAAGTGTTCGAGGAAAAAACATTCTCTCTCAAGGGTGGAAGTAAAATGTCTGCCAGACTCAACAAATAGATTGGGCAGCCCATGATCACTGTTGTGATTGTAGTTGAAGTTCTATCGGATTTGTTGTTGGCTATGTTGTTGAAGACGTATAATTATGTTCTCGAATTTAAGTTGATGTTGTTGTCGTCGTCGTAGATGAAATCAAGGTTGTAACGTGTCAAATCAATCGTGTTCCACCTACAGTTTATCAGTGTAAAGCTGTTGTTGTTGACATTGTAGTTGTTCTTGGTTTTCGAGTTGTTGTCAGTGTTATTGTCGTCGTTGTAGTTGTTACCCAGTCGGATAGAAACAAATAAAAACTCAAGCCTGAGTCTTTTTTTTTTTTGCAACTTCGAATATTCGGCAGCAGCACACTCTCTCGGCATGATGTCGGGAGCACGCGCGCATCCACAGCTGCAGCAAAGACGCACACCGAGCGTTGCTACTTTCGCTTCTGGTTCCCCCTTGTGACGTCACAGCCAAGGGCTTGCCGCCGCGGGGAATTTGAAGTCTCGCGTAGCAGACGAATTTGGTCGCTTTTTGAGCATGCATTTTGTGTAAAATTAGACTGATGCAACACAAAACCTGAGATTTACTGATCGGTTTTTGCATCTGTAGATGCTTACCTATATCATTAAATCAACCCCAACTGCTTTTTCTGACCTGAAAAAGAGCATGGTATGGTCCTTTAAATGATACAACTGTCTGACCATGAGGGATATAAACTTAAGAACAATATTTGGACAGGGTTTATTCAGAAGTGGCTGTTTGAATAACGTATGAAATAATGACACGGACAGTTTGGTAGAGTTACCTGACAGGAAGTGACTTTACAGGAGGGGTATCGGTCCTCTATCTTTACCGGTCGGTAACACTCTGGTAAGCCCTTATCGGGGTTTCATAATATCGACTTAACGAACCAAATGGATGTTACAGTTCGGTATAATGAGTTACAGACTTTCCATAGATATATGGGCCCTGGCGTGTTACATGGATTATAAGGCCACCTCTCCTTTTTGATACAAACCAAACAAATCTCAATCCTTGCTATTTTGTCTCATGAGTTAAAAAAAAAATGAATTACTTTCTTCTTCTTCTTCTTCTTCTTCTTCTTCTTCTTCTTCTTCTTCTTCTTCTTCTTCTTCTTCTTCTTCTTCTTCTTCTTCTTCTCCTCCTTCTTCTTCTTCTCCTCCTTCTTCTTCTTCTTCTTCTTCTTCTTCTTCTTCTGCGTTCGATGTTATGGCCGTTAAATCCTCAGTTCGGTGGCTGCCAAGAAGTCCGCAGTCTTCTGTAGATCGCCATTGGGTCCCCAGAGTTTGGTGCCCAGGCTGGTGTCTTCTGGCCAGTAGTGCTGGCGTGCTGTCTCCAGGTGTGGGCATACCATGTTTGTAGAACGTGCGCAGGGGTTTGTTCCTAATTACTTTCTTAAAAGCTGAAGTAAAGGACAGTTTGGGTATAGAAAGAAGATATTCCAGCAGAGTGCGTTCCCTTCCATGCAACAGTCATGCAAGAGTAGTTGCCCTTAAAGCGATAAGGTGCAAGCAGTCAGGCTGTGCCCAAGGGGAGGGTTTGCTTTATTCCATGTCAAGTCCTGAACAGATCTCATACGGTGAGTCGAATCGTTTGCACCGTGAAGACCGTGCCTTTAAACACTACAGATTGGCAACACACATCTAAGTTCACACCGTACCCACAGCCCCGGAAAGCACCTGAGTTTGATGTTCGTGGATTGTGTCTATGGAGAAACGAATTCTGCAGGTCAAGTCTGCGTGTAAATAGTCAAAACGAAATGCTCGTTCTTCCAGGTACACTCGCATTCATTATTCAGCTGACTGTTAATAACATTCCTCTGTCTTGCTTCGTTTTACCTTTATGGTACCAGTATCTGGTTTCTATTGAATCTGTTCAAGCGAGACTACATTAATAAATTAAGGTATTCCGTTTCCTGCTCAACAAAGGTTCCCAATTATGTCCAACCACTCAGTTTATACTGTTTTGATTTATTCCGGGGGTGTTTTTACAAATTTCATTTTAAAATGACAGTGGACGAAGTGATTACAAAAGAGTTTGATAATCACGAACGCACATTGGTTTAATTGTCATGGTTTAACACACACACACACACACACACACACACGCACACACACACACACACACACACACACACACACACACACACACACACACACACACACACATAACTCCCTTGAATTGACTACCCCCCGAAGGACTCGACGGTTAGCACATTTTCAAAATAAATGTGACATATTTCTCGTGTTGTATCTTCATTCATCGGGGAGTCTGATACTAAATATGAACGGTAAGAATGCTCTGAACCCTACAAGTATTATATCCCCATCGTTTTTCGTTCACATTTGCCCAACATGGTAATTTGCTGACCGGGGTTTATGTCGTCTGCTAGGCTAGGGCAATCGAACCACTGCAGTCTGCACTGAGTCTGCACGCACGAGGCAGGCTGGTAATAAGTCTTATTCCCCCCTCTGCTTCTTTCTCTCTGTAAACTTGTAGGGCTAGTTATTTGTCGGTAACTTACCCAACAACCAAAATCACTTACCCAACAACGGGCCTGAATCCTCGATAGCTCATGGGTAGAGACTGTACACATTGTGGATCTACTTTTTGCGACTCAAAAGTTCAGAACACTCTAATGTACAAAATATACATTTCTGGAGCAAACAATACAACCATACCGCATTTAAACCAGCAACTACAGGCTTGAACACATGAATCTCAATATAAAATCCATGAGTTTGGTTGTTTTCTGAATTCAGATCTGCCGTGCACAATCGTTTATCGCTAGCAAGATTCCAAGGAAAAGTAACTCTCATACTTTGTCTGGCGACACGAGTAGTTCCACTTCCAGATTTCGGCTTCATCGACAAGACTGCAATCCGACGGTCAGTTTTCAACAATATTTCATTTTATAAACAGATCACACGCAATCAATTGCAAACATTTAATCAACTTAAAGAACATGCAGCGGTTTCATACACTATTTTGCCCCAGAAAACTATGGCATTCCATTTGTCAAATAATTATTTGGATACTTTTTCATGTTTTTTTCACCAGTTTCAGTGAAATAATCATTATTTAGAAGCTCATGTGCTAAATAAGTAATTGTTTATAAACAATGTAAAACAATTCTAAATATTTTTTTGTTTACGTAAACCATTCATTATTTACCTAAAGAATTCATTGTTTACGTAAATAATTCATTGTTTACGTAAATAATTCATTGTTTACGCAAATAATGATTTATTTAGCAACATTGCTGATTGTTTACAAACAATGTAAAATACGTCTAAATCATATATATTGTTTACGTAAACAATATATTATTTAGACTTATATTACATTGTTTATAAACAATCAGCAATGTTGCTAAATAAATCATTATTTACGTAAACAATGAATTATTTACGTAAACAATGAATTGTTTAGCCAACACATTTTCCATTATTTAGGGGTTTCTAGGATTCGCTTCTGAACTAAGTTTTATATCTTTCAATGATTACTATAATTGAATACAAGGTCTCTCCACACACTCTTATCTTAAAATAGCTGTGGTTTAGAAAATATTTTGTTTATTTTACAAGCCGAAATTGCTGTTATAAACAAATTTACGAACATTTTCTGATAAATAATGTTTGCAGATACCTTGTATTGAATTATAGTATATACACAAAGAAAAAAAATGAAGCTTAGAAGTCAATTCTTGATTCCCCTAAATAATGAAAACTGCTTTCCCTAAATAGTTTTCATTATTTAGCGAATCTGCTAAATAATGCATTATATAGGTAAACAATGATTTATTTAGCAACTGCTCACTTTATCCACCCCAAAAATATTATTTTGTGAAATAAGTGATTATTTGTGTAAACAATACATTATTTACGTAAACAATGAATTATTTACGTAAACAATGAATTATTTACGTAAACAATGAATTGTTTAGGTAAACAATGAATGGTTTACGTAAACAAAAAATTATTTAGATTTTGTTTACATTGTTTATAAACAATTACTTATCTAGCACATGAGCTTCTAAATAATGATTATTTAGCTAAAACTGGTGAAAAAACCATGAAAAAGTATCCAAATAATTATTTGACAAACGGAATGCCATAGAAAACTGAACTTCATACAGTTTTTAACGTTGGAACACGGGTGTAAAACTTCGTCTGCTAGTCACATTCGAGGAAAGAACATTTCCTGAGCGATACCAAAACATGAACAGAACACACACTATCTGCCTTTACCGCCACAGCAGAATGACAACATAACTGTGTACTTGATTTTAGTTCAAAACATGGAAACTGACAAGAAGTGTTAACAGAATTGAATGATTTGCACGGAACTATACAACCGCGCATTAATCGATCGCCTGCGCAGGTAGACTGGTTGGGTGAATATGATTCGATCAAACTTTCGCACAAAAACTCCTCTTTTCTTTGAATAACTGAAGAAAAGAGGAATAAAGAGGTTACATACCTCGTCTCAGTGATTATCAAAAATAATGGTCTCAGTTTGCGGTCATGAAAAAGCTCGCTGAAGCTCGCATTTTTCATGATCCGCTAACTTCGACCATTATGTTTGATAATCACTGAGACTCGGCATGTAACCTCTACTTATATATGGTAAGAACGTTCTGAACCCTACACGTTTTCGATTCCGATTGTTGTTGCCTTAAAATAATAATTCGGAAACCATTCATTTACTGAACTGATGCAGTCGTATTTCAGTGTAGTCTGCTACGTATGACAGAGTCGATCGAGTCAGCCTTCCAAATGCTGGTCTAGCTGGTACGTTATCGGAATAACACTTGTGTTTTCTGTTAGCCGCTGGGAATTGTATACTAACTCATCATTTGGTAATGTGGATGATAAGCTACATGCCACTAACACGTACGGCATATGAGAAGAATCTATGCAAGTCGGCGAAAATGAGATGAAACACAGCGGCTTCTATTTTTAGATCAGTGGCACTGTGGCACAGGCACATGCAATCTGTCAGAAAAAAACCACTTCTGCTTTAATTGAGAAGCAGGGAATTTATGGTCATTTGGTATTGTGGAGAATATAAGCTACATGTCATTAATTAATTCTGAGGATGAGAGCACAGTCTCGCTTAGGCAAAGGGCGGGAAAAACGCTCTGTGGAAGAGTTAGCGCACTCCAAGAGTGCGCTAACAGTTTTAGCGCATCGCCATTAGCCAATCAACTGGTTCACATCAGTCATGTGACACCAGTACTTACTGACAATTACACATTAATATGCTTCCATTTGAAACTTCGAGGTCGTCATCGTGGATTGACGCCCGACAAAAGCTCATTGAAGCCCGACAGAGCGAAGCGACGGAGGGCTTCAATTGGACTTTGGGAGGGCGTCAATCCACGATGAAGACCGAGAAGTTTCAAATGGAAGCATGTTAATGTTATTGCAATTCAATCTGACGACGATCTCTTTCCTGCTTTCATGCGGTTGTAAACAGACAGAATTGGTTCTGTTCTGTTCACACACTACTTTCAGTCCACCTACCTGCAAGGGTCAAGTCCCAAGAAATATGTCTCTGTATTTCTATCTAATCACTCTGCTCCTGGTTTTTTTTTCTTTCACATACATTTTGACGGGTTTCTGGACAGCAAACTCTAAAACAAATTCTTTTTATCACAAAAGCGATCTTTGGAATTGACTGACGTAGTCCAGAAGAATTCATGCATCAACTTACGTCACGTATTCGACGTCATCACTTCGCATGCCTTATGGTCTCGGTATTTCGTTGGCCTTCATATTTCCTACTTGTAAAATGACCCTTAAAGCTAACCGAGACTAGTTGAGGTTGTATCAATGCGCCTCGCCAGCAGGTTGTTAATGGCTTTTTTAGCGAGTTGTTATCGACAATTAATGACCGGTAATTTTTAATGAGTAGGGGCATTCTGACCAATGAAAGGATCTGTTTCATTAAAACACCAACTTGATTGAATTACAATTATAATGAATACAGTTATTATTATAATTATTAATACTAATATTTAAGTCATTGAGACACCACAGTGCGCTATGGGATTCATAGAGCAAATCTTGAAAATAAATATTGAACGAAGCGCGCAGGGTTCAATAATTCATTTTCAGTCTCGATTTGCTCTATAAATCCCATAGCGCAATGTGATTGTTTCAATAACGATATTGTCAGTAACGACAATAGATTAGAACGTTTGACTTTGCACATTTGTCTGCGGGCGTTTGGATCAATTGTAGACAGGTCGAGTTAAATTTACTTTTGTGGGTGTCGGTTTTGAACATTTCGGGGGTATTGAAGGTTTAATCGCCAACCATGCATTTTACGATTTGATTACCCTGTGCACCGTTTAATCGTTTTAACGAAGCGCGTAGCGCTGAGTTCAATAACTTGTTTCGACATTTGCTCTATAAATCATTTACTGCACTGAGATTGTTTCAATAACGATAATGTCAGTAACTACAAGAGATTAGAACGTTTGACAAGGCACATTTTTTCTGCGGGCAAATAAACTTGGCCAAAACATTATTGCAACAAATTTCGCACCCAAATTAAAGCATTAATTCCCGTGTAATTTTATTAAAACTTATATGCCAGTTAAGGCCGTTCACTTGACTATCAGGATCACGTTTTGGATTAATTATATCTTTTACAGGGATGACGTGACCGCCGCTCAAATGAGGGCCCAATCAAAAATCGACAAAAAAATCACAATTGGCAAAACTGTGCAACGTTTACATACGAGAAGAAATGCAAATCAATTATCTACCCTGAACAGGTTGATTTGTTTAGCTAGCTTGCGTATTTCGTATTTCGTGTGCTATGCTATATTCTGACTGATGCAGGTGTCGATCGCAAGAGCGGCCAAAAACGAGACTTTTTGCGTCATGTTTTAGGGGTGTCATAACAAAAAGCTCTGTACTTTAGCAATAACTTGCTGTTCGGTTGTTATTGTCAAAAACAGATTTTAAAATTGATCTGGTTGCAACAGGTTGTGAAATGTAATCGTATCGTGTTTTGTTGTGCATTTGAATGACATCAATGGATGTGTTGAAGTAGGAATGGGCCGAAACAATTGGAAAGATAGATTCCATAATTGGAATTGTCAATGTCAAATGTAAGCCGATATTGTTTTTGAGTTGCGCTTGGGAAGTTTAGATTAGGTGTCCTTGCAGTGTATGTAATTTGAACAGGTACAGTGAATGCGTAACAAACCGAAATTGCGTGGTTTTTTTAAATTGCGTTTTTTGTGGTCACGTCGAAAAGAATACAAAAACAAGTCGCGTAAAGCGAAATGACTACATTTAGTCAACCTGTCGAACTCACGGAATGAAACTGAACACACTGCACCAAGACAATACAGCTTTGTCAAACCCCGTGCCAAGGAAATCCCTGTCACTTTTCACGTGCAAAACGTAGTGGAATTGACAAGCCAGTATAGCGTAGTTACGTTTGCTCTTAGCAGGACAGCGCACATTCCAACATTTGTTTTACCTTTCTGAGCTTGTATTTTATCCAAACATAACAAATCTATATGTTTTTAGAATTAGGAAGCTGAAATGCAATCCCATAGTCCGGGCTTAGTGGAAGATTACTTGGCTAAAATTTCAATTAATGTGATTAAAAAAAAGAGGATGTAACAGCGCGGCCTCAACTATCACAAAAAACCGGATATGACGTCATCAAAGTCATTTATCAAAAACATGAAAAAATGGTCTGGGGATATCATTCTCAGGAACTCTCATGCAAAGTTCTATGGAGATCGGTTTAGTAGTTCTCTCTGCTCTACACACACACACACACACACACACCACACACACACACACACACACACACACACACACACACACACACACACACACACACACACACACACACACACACACAGATACACAAATACATGTTGACCCTCATCTCGATTCCCCCTCTATGTGTAAAACATACAAAGGTAAACTACTCCGCAACACTGGCCTTGCCTTCTTGTTACAGTCCCATACAAGAGTTCTTTTCCTTTAGTTGATGAACAACAATGACAATTCGGATTGCTGGGACCCGTCACATGATTATAGATTCTGTAAGCTCGATACTTGAGAGAGAGAGAGAGAAGAGAGAGAGAGAGAGAGAGAGAGAGAGAGAGAGAGAGAGAGAGAGAGAGAGAGAGAGAGAGAGAGAGAGAGAGAGAGAGAGAGAGAGAGAAAACAGTTTTCGCTCTTTTCTGAAACGGGTTTCACCACTGGATAGAGCATAAACAACTCTTTAGGAAAATGTAAAAATATGAAAATCATGCAAAGGTGACTCATTCCGTGGTGGAGGGTCACATTTCTGTTTGTCTGACTGTCTGTTAGCTGTATTTATATGTGTGTGTGTGTGTGTGTGTGTGTGTGTGTGTGTGTGTGTGTGTGTGTGTGTGTGTATGTGTGTGTGTATGTGTGTGTGTGTGTGTGTGTGTGTGTCTGTTTGGCTGCCTCTCTCTAACTCTGTGTGTTGAATCTTCAAATTATAAATGGAGTATGACCGGAAAGCGACAACCAGAAGGCGACAAGAGAATGGAGACAGCCCGGCGATGTCGACATTCTTCAACCCTTTTTTAACTCTGTCTTAGCGAAACATTTTCGTGCCGTCGGAAGCGAATCCAGCACCAGGTTACTCGAAGGAAAAAACGTGGTAAAAACAGCCTGCGGCATCAATAAGCGGTGAAAGTTAGGGCAAGTGCTGAATATGCGATGTGTAGCACTTTTTGATTTGGGATTGCGTACATATATTCTTTGTGTCTGTTTTTTGTTGTACGATTTGCGCCTTGTAAGTATCCTCATTATTATTATCATTATTCACTGACCACAAGTTGATCATCTTACAAGTACTCTTCGCTCCTCATCGTCTCCGTCGACGCCCCATTGCAACCGGTGGCTTCCCTTTAAATAATACAACGAACATAGGGCGTCATCGCATGAAAACCTGATGGGAAATATTTCTTTCTTGAAATGACGCCAGTGCCCTTCGATTATTGGTCAATGTGTTTTGGTGTTATGAGTGCCAACATTATGTCGTTTACGCTTGATGGCGTTGCCATTTGATTTTGATTTTCCTACTGATAAAAAGTGAACCGGGAGAATAAGGACAATTATCTAAATTAGTTAACACTTTCTACCCCACCTATGTTGACGAAGTTTTTTTTAGCCGAGACCAGCTGTGCTGCAGCAGGCCACTCA
>NC_090246.1:55252510-55257510 GCF_037325665.1 Littorina saxatilis | reverse complement strand
GTTGTCCGTATGTTTTGGTTTTGGTGTGTGGTATGGTGAGGATGCGACAGTCAGTTTCTAAACACCTACAGGCTTCCACTTCGATCAACAGAGGATTTTACGGAGGCGGAAATGAAGGGGATGGGGATGAAGGACGGAGGAGAGGAGGGGGGGATGCGTTGGTGTGGAGCAAACAAAAAGAGGAGAGAAGTAGCAGGGCTGAGAGGGTTGTCCTGTAAATCTTTTCATCTGGTGCAATTATTGATTGAGAGGAGTACACACGAGTAATTACGCAGACCTCCTGCCCTCGCCCCCTTAACAGGGACACTTCAAGTTTAACAGAAATCGGGGAGAGAGGAGCAGAACTGAAACAAGAAAGAAAAGGAAGGCTCCCTGCGGCTAAAAAGACAGCTGCGTCTAGACAAAGTGGGTGCATGCTCTCACACCAAACCGGATGTTCTTCAAGGGAATGAGCGAAGCGAAGCTTTTGTCATGAAAGCCCAAGGGGAGGTTCTTCTCCAGTGTCTGTTCCTTCTTTTCGCTACTTACTCTGTTTTAACAAGAGCTGGACGCATCACAAGACACTTCTCCCAATGAGATCTTGATCTGTAATGATGCCTTCCATCTCGTGTAAGCGCTCATGCAGGTTCACCGACACAGATTTTAAGTCTTTTTGCAAGAAATAAGAGCATCCTTGAACCTTAAACCAACCGCCCGTGTGCTTCCTGTGCAGAGTGAAGATTTGCTAAAAGGGAGTTAATGTTGTAAGTGGCGTAGTCCATTGTCAATCTGCTCAATTAATGCAGCAACACTCTGCACAAAAAGCAGGCAGATTGTTGCATTTTGAGATGTGTGCAATTGAAAGGATGGTCTTTCTCCAAGAAAGACCTGGACAGATATCTGATGATGAACATGATCGTGTACGCGGTAGGGCCGATGCCTTTTACATGATCTACGATTAGCTCAGATAATGTAACCGAGTGCCGAAACACTACGATCACCTCAGGAGGCGAAGTGCAATCACACAGGATTGAAAATGTTAGGGCCAATTTCTTAGCCCTATAAAAACTCTTATGCAAACCCGAAGGTTTCCATGAACATACAGACAATCGGAATCCACCAGACCCCATCACAAACAGAAGTCCACAATCAACCGGTGTTGACTTAAAGGCCAACAACTCGGGTGCAGAGTCTGCTGTGAAAGGAGCCTCCCCTGTCACAATAATATGGCTTAAATTACTCTTATTTTGTTACTTTCTCTTTTTCTTCTTGTCCTCCCTATTTCGTATGTCAGTTCCTTCTCACATATTTCATTTTTCATCTGTTCTCCTTTGTTTCTGGGCAGTATTCACTTGCGGTCGTCCATAATGATGTTGTTCTTAAGTAATAGCATTGCTGTTTTGTAAATAGTTTTTTACTGTGACTGTCATTGTGACTGACTTCCTGCTTGTTTGTTTACAATCTTAAATTCGTTATCAATTTGCTTTCCTTGTTATTCTTGAATGTTTTGGTTTTTCTTTTCTTCGTTTGCCCTCGTCTTTGCTACCATTAAATAGTTTGCTTGGTTAGTAGGCCTACTTTTGTACGTGTGTTTGTTTAGTGTGTTTGTTTGTTTGTTTTGTTTGTTTGTTTGTTTGTTTGTTTGTTTGGTTGGTTGGATGATTTGGGTGTTTTGGTGTTTTGGGTGTTTATGCATTTGTTGGTTTGATTACTTGTTTATTTGTTTGGCTCGTTGTTGGTTAGTTGAATGGTTATTTGTTTTTTTTCTTCTTTGTTTATGCTGTATTTTCTTTGCTTTTTACTTTCAACCTGACTGTTCACCTCAGTGCGCTTCTCTTTCTCCTTTTTTTCACCTTTTCTGTCAATGTTCTCCGTCTTTTTTCAAGTTCGACCATGGTCTTAGACTGGCAGGGGCAGGAATAGAAATGAGATGCCTGGAGCTAGCGTAATTGGATTCTGTAATTGAAAACTGTAATTTGAATTTTTTTTTCTCACTTTTCTTCACGCTGATTGCTTCTGTATGCTGAGTCAAACGGTTGAACATCTTTGACTTTTCTTCAAACCGATGGTCTCCTTCATCATTACCCGTTTTACCCCCGAATCTCTCGTTTTATCTTTGTCCTTGTTTTTGTGACTTCATATGTCTCTTATTGCTTTTTAATTTTGTTTCGCGTTACACCTTGTAGTGCTTTCTGTTTGAACTTATGTATAAAAAATCTTTAAAAAAATCCACACACACACACACACACACACACACACACACACACACACACACACACACACACACACACACACACACACACACATACACCACGACCCTCGTATCGATTCCCCCTCTATGTTAAAACACTTAGTCAAAACTTGAAAATGGAGAAACTGGTAAGAGGGAAAAAAAACCAGGCAACCAGTCAAATTGCAGAGCAACTAGGCAGCAACAGCCGTAGAAGCTGACGCTTTGTTTTCCAACACTTTTACACCACCACTATCATCATCATCAGTCACTTGACTGAAACAGCCCTCGGGGGAATAAAGGACACAAACTCCTTGAGTGGTTAATGTTGTATGATGGATGATAATACATTGTGAGTGGTCGGTTGCATGTTATAGATTAAAAGCTCCACAATGATGTGCTTGGCAAAATGACGTTAAAACAAAATTTTGAAAAAGGAAAAGAATAAAGGACACAAGATTCAGATAGAACCCCTTCTTGAGGTTATTTCTGTTGGCGGCCCTTGACAGGAGGTCATGAAGATGTATCTGCGTCCACTCTGTGACGTTGGTCAAGCTTTTTCCTTGTCTCCCGTCGAAACATCGCACATGTTTGGTTCAACGTGAACACTGATATAACATTCAGCAATTATAACCCCACCATCAACCAATTATAACCCCCTATCTCTATTTTTTTTTTTTTTTTTTCATGATCCTTCATAATTATATATTTATTTCAAATTAAATCTTTCATTAAACACCTCCATATGTTACTAATTCAAGTTTAACAGAAATCGGGGAGAGAGGAGCAGAACTGAAACAATGTACAACAATACAATTTAGCAACAACAATATAGAGAAAGACACACTTAACTAATAATCTGCATTCAAAATTATTACAACACTTCTTTCGACACACACACACAAACACATACTGTTTGGAATCATACTGCTAAAGTTGAACGAACACATTTAACAGCAACATGCAAGCATTCATTCTTGTATTCAAGAAACATGCAAGTATACACTCTTCGTTCGTCTTTCAATAGACATTTTCCGAAAAAGACTGTGTTTGAGTGTTTATGGAGTAGTTTTATTTCTGGATGGTGAGCCGAGATAAACAAAACAAAAAACCACACACATGTTGATCGTATAATAGTGAACAATAATCATAAAGTGCATATTTTGTGAAAGTGTTGGTGTCAGAAATATGCACGAGGTAGCCCACATTCACTGCCAGCATAATAGTTTGACTGCTTTTTTTTTTTTTTTCTTTTTTGTTTTTTTGTTTTTTCTTTTTTTTTCTTCTTTTTTTTTCTAACATTACTATATCTAAATGTATTTTAAGCAACTTTTCTATATAACAATTCCCTCTCAAAAATGCATACAATATCCAGAGGGGAGCCATATCTATAAATACCAACACACATTTTGGCTATCACAATCAAATAATTCACATAACTTAGTAGTGCCTTGGAACTTTGTGAATTTTCAAATACGCCCCAAAAAACTTCCTTTACGGTAATTTTAATAATCATATTATATTTATAATTCACTTTATCCTCAACGCATTTCCAAATGGACATAATTTTCGGGCAAAAGTAAAAAAAAGTTTCAATATAATCAATTTCGTTCTCACAGTGAGTACAGCAATTACTCACGGAAATGCCTATTTTATACGATAAAATATTTGTGGGGTAAATATTGTGCAATATTTTCCAATGCAACATTCGCAATCTTGTTTCAGTGGTTACTTTGTTTACCATTAACCATTGCTCTTTTCCCGGCCTGAAATCAAATTTATGTTCCCAAAATTTAACTACAACCGGCTCCACATATTTTTCCTTTATAATTAATTTGCGAAATTGACAAGGCTTACTCAGGTTCTTTAAATCGTTGAATCCACATACATTTCCATTTGCAGAGCGTAGTGTTGCTGCTTTAACTGCTGTACAAATCACCCTATATTCAAAGAATCTTGTGGGCTTACATCCAACCTTCTGCTGCATAATATTAAAGGGCACAATCTCATTACCAACATATACATCCTTTACTCGACAAACGCCTGCTTTAATCCAGTCGCTAAAAAACAGGGTTTGGCCGCAATAGATTATATCCTTGCTGTTCCACAAACACGTATCTCTTAATAACATGTCTCCACCTACTGCTCTCTGTATCATGTCCTTATTTTTCAACCAACAAATTAAAACTTGTTTCCAAAATACATTTTTAATTAATCCCAATCCTTTAAAAAATTTTACCGTGGTGTTAGATTGGAAGCAACACAACCTTTCACCAAGCTTCGAAAACATATGTATCGGTATTTGTTCCCAACTTTCCTGCTTTTCGTTCAATAAATTTGCCGCCCAGGACAACAAACAAGAGGACTGCATATCAATGACATCAATCATTTTTAAACCCCCATCAGGAAACTCTTGACACATCACTTTTCTTTTAACTTTCTCAAATGCCTTAGTGTTTGAAAATCGTTTTTTTCCAAATAAATCTGTAAAACATAGTATTTATCTCAGTCAATACCTTTTCGGGTATTACCAGTGCTTGCAACGGATAAATAATCTGCGATAACAAAAGAGATTTCACAATGCATATTTTCCCCATGATACTACAATTTCGTTTAAACCATTTTACAATGTTGCGTCGTATATTTTCAATACGGCTTGTCCAGTTTTCTTCAATCTCAGAGACCGATGAGGAGCTACTGAAATAAATTCCCAAAATCTTCACTTTTGTAGTCCACCTTAACCCGCACTCATTTTCATTACCATATTTATTACTGCCCAAGGCCATGATTT
>NC_090246.1:55237510-55247510 GCF_037325665.1 Littorina saxatilis | reverse complement strand
AATGTATCTAAATCTTGCCTTTTTGAAAAATGACGAATTTCGGATATAACTCTTGTCGGCTTTTACAACCTGTAGGAGAGTTGTCGAACCAGAATATGAATCAAGCTTGACCTATTTATCATAGCTTAGTAGGAATTGCCAGTTGAGACGGTCCCTTTTTGATACAATGTTTTACCTAAAACAGGAGACATGTCTATACCGAATGAAATTGTGTACATCTGGTGACAAAAAAATGCAACAACATTGTTTAACATAACGACATATAGGCAGTTAAATTATTTTAACAGTAAACATATTTAAAATAGCAGAATTAAAATAGCTTGTTTGATATGCAGAACCAACTGACTACATGTAACATTTACAGAATTGGTGATTTTATAGACTCCAGATAACGGCGATAGCAATGAGTTTTGTGTAGCTGTAAAAAGTCCTGCAAGTCTTTCTGTATATGTAAAGATCTTGTCCCTTCATCGCTCTTCGCACACATTAAATTCCTTAAAATGTATTAGTGCCTTTTTTCCCGTCCAGGTTAACTGGTGCTGTCCTAACATCAGTCAATCGTCACATAGGCATCTTTGATAGTATAGATTTGAAGATTCTGCGGCATCATTTTGATGTATTAAATTAGCTTCTTGATTTGAATAGTGCCGCGTGACTTCGCCTAGGTTTAAAGGTACTGTCTCCGGATGTTAAGACTTTACAGCAGCATTACAACTGTAAGACAGAGTCGTTTCTCTTTGTTCCTTTTTCACAAAGCTTTGGTAAAATCAGGTGTACAGATTTTGCAACATCATTTCCAATCGTCAATAGAGCTTACACCCGTGAAATACGCAGCATGTCTTTGCTTAGATTTTAAGACACTGTACCTACAAGAGTCATCGCAGACGCTTTCCGTTAATATATAAAAATTCCAGAGCACACTAATGAGCATTCAGGGTTGTATTTATCGGCAAAAAGCGGCGCATGTCTCTGTTTTGAGTTAAAGGTACTGTCCCTACATTTGTCTTTACATACACATTTTCCTTTGCTTTGGTTTTAAGATTGTGCAAGCCGTTACGAAGTATTGAGATAGCTTCCAAATCGAACAGCAATGTATGTGCATGCCTTTGTCCTTGGCCCTGACACTGACAATTTTGTGTATGTAGTTTTTAAGACTCTGCAACACCTTTACAAACCCACAAGAGAGCCTTTAACTGCAAAAGCGCCGCACGTCTGAGCCACGATTTCAAGGTACTGTTCTTACATCGGTCCTCATACAGACACTATCGTTATTTATATAGCTTTTGATGTTCTGCAACACCATTCCTAACAATCCTCATACAGACAATTTTGTTATTTAAGGTTTTGATATTGTCCACACCACTAGAAAGATTATATTGAGACACTGTCTTTTTTACATCGGTATTTCAACAGCAATGTCTGCTAGATAGACATGGTTTTAAAATCCTCTATCTCTGACAGAAACACGACGCAATGTCTTAGTTTGGTTTTAAGGGACTCGTCTTTAACACGTCAGATTCGACACAGATGCGTGACTTGGTTTATAGGCGTTCCAGATCTTTCAAACAACACACACACGCACACACACAGACACAGACACAGACAGACAGACACACATACACACACACACATACACAGACACAGACAGACACACACACATACACACACACACACACACACACACACACACAAACTAACACAAACACACACAAACTAACACAAACACACACAAACTAACACACACACAAACACACACACACACACATACACACACACGCACACACACACACACACACACACGCACACACACACACACGCACACACACACACACACACGCACACACACACACGCACACACGCACACACACACACACACACGCACACACACACACACGCACACACACACACACGCACACACACACACTCAATCACATATTCACACACATTGACATCATTCAGCGCAACAACAAAACTGTAGGAGGAAAACACGACAATTGCGATTGGAGACACGAAATTACCCAGGAAGAAAGAGGCGGCTAAAACAGCGGGAGTAATTAACGCAATGTGTTGGGACGGAGGAGGGAGCAGGGGGGGGGGGGGGGGGGAGTGAAATGAATTGAACTCAGTTAGAATTTAGGGCAGTTACGTGAAAACAGAAAAAGAAATTTTGCATCGGAAGAACGAAATTAGAGGGGAGGTGCTCAGGGTGTGGGGGTGTGGAGGGTGGGGGGCGCGGTGGTTGGGGTGAAGATGAAGGACATTAAGCCAATGCCAGAAGTATTGTGCTTCAAGCTCGCAGAATAAAGTCAATGGTGAACGGAGAAAAAGGATACATTTTGTTTTGTTTGTGATTGCAGTGTGTGTGTGTGTGTGTGTGTGTGTGTGTGTGCGTGTGTGTGTGTGTGTGTGTGTGGCTGTGTGTGTGTGTGTGTGTGTGGCTGTGTGTGTGGCTGTGAGTGTGCGCGCGCGCGCGTGTGTGTGTGTGTGTGTGTGTGTGTGTGTGTGTGTGTGTGCGTGTGTGTGTGTGCGTGTGTGTGTATGTGTGGGCGCGGGTGTGGGTGTGGGTTTGGGTTTTCTTTTGCGAGCCAGCATTGAATATAACAGTTCAACATTATAAGATGCCGTTTGGGGGGAATGACAATATTATTTTAACGTATTATCTTAGAAGCGATCGACGTCCCACCTGAAGACGGTTCAATTTGCGGCCACATCTGGACTTGTGCTTCAGTTCGACCATCAGGATCAAACGCTGAAGAAGAAGAAGAAGAAGAAGAAGAAGAAGAAGAAGAAGAAGAAGAAGAAGAAGAAGAAGAAGAAGAAGAAGAAGAAGAAGAAGAAGAAGAAGAAGAAGAAGAAGAAGAAGAAGAAGAAGAAGAAGAAGAAGAAGAAGAAGAAGAAGAAGAAGAAGAAGAAGAAGAAGAAGAAGAAGAAGAAGAAGAAGAAGAAGAAGAAGAAGAAGAAGAAGAAGAAGAAGAAGAAGAAGAAGAAGAAGAAGAAGAAGAAGAAGAAGAAGAAGAAGAAGAAGAAGAAGAAGAAGAAGAAGAAGAAGAAGAAGAAGAAGAAGAAGAAGAAGAAGAAGAAGAAGAAGAAGAAGAAGAAGAAGAAGAAGAAGAAGAAGAAGAAGAAGAAGAAGAAGAAGAAGAAGACGAAGACGACGATTTTGACGATTAGCTACGGGGACTTAACAATACATAAACGAGAAAAAGGGCGTTGTTGGATAAAGAGAAACACAATGATGGACATTAGGGTATTTCCATAAAAGCTAAATAAATAAACGATATTTAACGACAACTTAATGAGGGCAAAAGTGTTGAAGAAATAGAAGCAATAATTCTAAGTTGAGATGAATGATGATACTGTTAAAAAAAACACACCCAGACCAAACAGAAAGAAGAACGGTGAGAAATATTAATTTTACAAATACAGAAAAAAAATTAGAAAGATTTTAAGAGACATCCTGCACAACAACAGAGAGAACAAGTGCAAAGGAGTTCACACCGAGAACGGTGCACATACAAACACACCCCAAAAGATTAGAGATACTATATAATCCTCAACAACAAGAAAAGAAACCAACACTAATGAGAGAGTCTAAAAATAAGGGTTTAGAAAAATGTCATTGTGAAAAAAATTATCAAAAGAAAAAAGCTACAAGCTGTTACTGGGCAATTAACTTTATACTGATCATTTGTTAGTAAGAAAGCAGATAGACGATTTCTGTAAATAACAACGCGACAAAACAAGACAAAAAATCACAACCTTTTTAAAAAAAAATTTTAAAAAGCAAAGGAATGAACTATTTTTAGTCATAAAAGACAAAAAAAATATACCCCCCAAAAAAATAAAAAGAAGAATCACAGTGGTACACGTAGGAAGTACACCAGATGTTAGATATATAAAGAACAATGTTATAGAACGAGAAAAAGAAAAATCCACTTTCGACACAAAAAAAATCACCACAGCAAGAGGAAAAGAAGAAAAAAGGCTTAGAAAATTAAACAGGACTGCAAATAGAGTAAGAACTGTTTAAAAAGAAGTCACGAAAAGAAGACAGAAGGACCAAAGGACGACATAAAGACAGGAAAAAAAGGAAAAACAGTAATAGTTTTCAGAGGGAGCCATAAGAGGAAGTGAGAAAAGGGCATAGGGAAGGAACAGAAGACAAAAGATAGTAAGTTCGGACAAACAGGAACAGTTTTCAAAAGAACAACCACACGCGCAGAGAAAGAAAGAGAGAGAAACAGAGAAAAGGTAGAATAGCAGACGAGCAGAGACCACAACAACACACGGATAAAAAGACAGAGAAAAGAAACAGAGACACAGAAGGGAGTTGGTCGGATCGATAAGACATCGTCAATATTGTTGTGGTGTGCCAGTGGTAGTTATTCTGGTTGTGGTCGTGGTGGTGGTGACAATGAGGATGGTGGTGCTATCTATATAAACATGCAGAGCGCGTGCGTGTCGCGCGATGCGCATTTGCTTTCGTGTCGCTGTACCACGTGTAGAAACAATAACAAGTAGGCCAGAAGACGTGCTGCACGTGCTAAGCATGGTAAGTGACAGTGTGCTTTGTGGTTGTTTTTTCTTCGTTATAATTTGCAATTTTGGTGAAGATTTTGCAATCGATTTGATTCTAGTGGTAACCAGGTGAGTAATTGCAGACATGTTGTGAGTGGAGGACGCATTTGTATTGGCCAGGTACACGTTAAGGAACTGTGGTACACATTGGTTTGTTTGTCAAGTGTTTCTTCTCGTTGTTCTTCGTGTTTCTGTTCTTCTTGATCCTTTGGTACATTTAGTCAAGTTTTGACTAAATGTTTTAACATAGAAGGGGAATCGAGACGAGGGTCGTGGTGTATGTGTGTGTGTCTGTTTGTGCGCGTGTGTGTGTAGAGCGATTCAGACCAAACTACTGGACCGATCTTTATGAAATTTGACATGAGAGTTCCTTGGAATGATATCCCCGGCCATATTTTTCATTTATTAGATAAATACTTTTCATGACGTCATATCCGGCTTTTTGTAAAAGTTGAAGCGGCACTGTCACACCCTCATTTTTCAATCAAATTGATTGAAATTTTTGTAAAGCAATCTTCGACGAAGGTCGGACTTCGGTATTGCATTTCAGCTTGGTGGCTTAAAAATTAAACAATGACTATTTGGTCATTAAAAATCTGAAAATTGTAATAATTTATTTTTATATAAAACGATCCAAATTTACGTTCATCTTATTCTACATCATTTCCTGATTCCAAAAACATATAAATATGTTATATTTGGATTGAAAACAAGCTCTGAAAATTAAAAAAATAAAAATTATGATCAAAATTAAATGTCCGAAATCGATTTAAAAACAATTTCATCTTATTCCTTGTCGGTTCCTGATTCCAGAAACATATACATATGATATGTTTGGATTAAAAACACGCTCAGAAAGTTAAAACGAAGAGAGGTACAGAAAAACGTGCTATGCAGCACAGCGAAACCACTACCGCGCTGAACAGGCTCGTCAGTTTCACTCCGTTTTGCACAAGCGGCGGACTACGGTCATTGTGAAAAAATGCAGTGCGTTCAGTTTCATTCTGTGAGTTCCACAGCTTGACTAAATGTAGTAATTTCGCCTTACGCGACTTGTTTTTCTTATTCTTGTTTTCGTTGTACAATGGCTTTGTACAATAATGATATAAGTTAACACAATTTAAACGTGTTTTGTTTTAAATTTATATATCTTATCTATCTATATACATATACGACTAGTGTCTGTCTGTCTGTCTGTCTGTCTGTTCGCGATGCACGGCCAAAGTTCTCGGTGGATCTTTTTCAAATTTGGACACCGTATTCAGCTACACCCCGGACACGACCTCATCGATGAGATATTCCAACACGTGCTCTCAGCGCGCAGCGCTGTGCGCGCTGAACCGATTATGTTGTTGTTGTTGTCGGGATCCACTACCAGTAACTCTTCCTTATCTTCTCCAGTGTTTTCAGCCGCGATTATCTCCCTTCCTCCGTGTGGCGTCAATCCATATTCCCGTTACTACGTTACTATTTTTTAAAGGTCACTGCACGTTACTATTTTTAGAAGGTCTCCAGTGTTTTGCGCGTTTATCTCATTTCCTTCGTGCGCCTGGTATTCGACTCTACTTCTTCCCGGCGAAGCCGATACCCGGCGAAGCGGGTAATCATCTAGTATATATGTGTGTGTGTGTGTGTGTGTGTGTGTGTGTGTGTGTGTGTGTGTGTGTGTGTGTGTGTGCGCGTGCGTGTGTGTGTGTGTGTGTGTGTGTGTGTGTGTGTGTGTGTGTGTGTCTGTGTGTTGTGTTTTTTTGGTATTTTTACATTTAGTCAAGTTTTGAGAGTAAACTACTGGACCGATCTTTATGACATTTGACATGAGAGTTCCTGGGTATGACATCCCCCGACATTTTTTTTTTCGATAAATGTCTTTGATGACGTCATGTCCGTCTTTTTGTCAAAGTTGAGGCGACACTGTCACACCCTCATTTTTCAATCAAATTGATTGAAAATTTGGCCAAGCAATCTTCGACAAAGGCCGGACTTCAGTATTGCATTTCAGCTTGGTGGCTTAAAAATTAATTGATGACTTTGGTCATTAAAAATCTGAACATTGTAATTAAAATTATTTTTTTATAAAACGATCCAAATTTACGTTTATCTTATTCTTCATCATTTTCTGATTCTAAAAACATATAAATATGTTATATTCGGATTAAAAACAAGGTATGAAAATTAAAAATATAAAAATTATGATCAAAATTAAATTTCCGAAATCGTTTTAAAAACTATTTCATCTTATTCCTTGTCGGTTCCTGATTCCAAAAACAGGGGGGGGGGGGGGGGGTAATGTTATTATTTTTTCGCTTAGTATTTTTCAATGTTGTGTATTTCGTTTTATTTCATTTTAGGGTTGGGGGTAGGGATTGAACATCATGTTGAATTTGAAGCAAAACTTTTCTATATGAATAAAGGCTTTTGGTTGTTGTACTTTGGAATAACTTTATTCTTTCGCCGACATGTGCACAAATTGTTTTGTATGGAGAATATTTAAGGGGATCAATGTAATTACTCTTAAATAAATTGCTTTGTGTGCAAGCGTTCATTTCGCAAACAATTCCAAAAGTGCACTTCAATTATTGTTATTGAAAGTGAAATTCGTGTGACCTGAATAATTGATTATGGCTACTGTGGACATATTTATATATGCAACAAGATAGAAGCGGTATGGAAGAGAACTATGTGAAACGGGGAAGGACACAGCTGGGAAATTCCTAGTTTTTTGTGTGCAGATGTCAGGTAATTGAATTTCATTCTTCGTGGAACACTGAGAAAGGAGAATCATTTCATTCGCGGTAGCTACGCTATTTGAAAGTCATTACTCAAAACTCTATGGCTGCAGCTAGGGGGTGGGATATTGAGTAATATAGGGATTGGGTCGCAGTGTGACATCCTGTTATGAAGTTTTATATTTCACTCCGTTTGAGTGTGTGTGAGTGTGTGTGTGTGTGTGTGTGTGTGTATGTGTGTGTGTGTGTGTGTGTGTGTTTGTGTGTGTGTGTGTGTATGTGTGTGTGTGTGTTTGTGTGTGGTTGTGTGTCTCCCTCCAACTCTCTCTCTCTCTATTTCTCCCTCTCTCTCTCTCTCTCTCTCTCTCTCTCTCTCTCTCTCTCTCTCTCTCTCTCTCTCTCTCTCTCTCTCTCTCTCTTTCTCTCTCTCTCTCTCTCTCTCTCTCTCTCTCTCTCTCTCTCTCTCTCTCTCTCTCTCTCTCTCTCTCTCTCTCTCTCTCTCTCTCTCTTTATTTCTTTCGGAAACAAAGAAGATGCAAAAGCAAAAGAAAACGAGTTGTATTAAAGCAGTAAAGCTGATCTCAATTGAAACGAAAGCATTTTTGAGGATTCTGAAACGAAATGCAGTAATACACGTACATTAACACTCATACAAAAAGGAACAGGACAAAGACAACTCTAGTAAAAAAAATAAAAAAAGAGACAACAGAAGAAACAAACGTCAACAGGAATACAAGTAACACATACACACACAATAACAGAATGAAGTCAAGCCATAAGAGACAAAAATGCAGTAACTGGCTTGAAGCAAGTCGAAACGTTTGCTTCTGTAACTGATGATTACTCAAATACGAAGGAAAGAGAGCCCCTGCCAAGGACTCAGGTGCTTCACAACAGAAGGCCGTTGTAAATGATACGAAGAGTAGTAATCAAAGACAATAGACCGCTACGGAGAAATAGCTTGCCTGATTGCTATTACCTTACAACATATAAATCATAGATCTTATCTCGAGGTAAAGGTCGTACTTATGAATCCGTTGACAGGACCAACTCCTAGAAGACGCGTTATAACTGATTGCCACGTTAGAGCAAAAGTTGATTTGATTACTAGTCTTGTGTAGCTTGAATGCACAGTCCTTCGTGTGTAAACTCTTCGCCTCACCATCTCAAATCTCACGAGGCTTTTGCTAAGGGTAAAGTACTGTCCACATGGCAGACTTGCAATGAAGCTGGATAATTATGGCATTCAAATTCAGTGATTCAACACGATTCCATTCTTCCATTACGAAAAATTACTATTTCAAGCGATTTTAGTCGGCGGCAAGTCACATCAAAATCGCTGCCCATGTGAACAGCAAAAACTCGCAAAGCGGCGAGTCTCGCCAGACTTAGCCTTTCGGGATTGTCAGGTCGTCCTCATTGTTTTCCGGAGAAGGGAGTAAATTTTAAGGGGCTTATTGTCCGTCAGGTCTTAATTGCCTATATTGGACATGAATTGGTTTATACGATTCGTGTTTTTACGCCCTCACGGCTATTGATGTATACGTGTTTAGGTGGTATCAGCCATCTGCACGTATGGTAGAATGACCAAGATCTTTAACGTGCCATTGTGGTGACACGGGGGTGGGAGATGGATGCCGTCTCTGGGTCTGCACATAAAGTTGACCCGTGTCCGTCCCGGCCCGGATTCGAACCAGCGACCTTTCGATCACAAGTCCAGTGCTCTACCACCTGAGCTACCCGGGCCCCCGGAGAAGGGAAGGCTAGAGCCACAGAGATGTATACGTCCATAAATAACTCAGTGGCTAGAGCTATAACCAATCAGTAAGCGCTGATATCATTCCCAGAAACTCTCATGTCAAATTTCATGAAGATCGGTCCAGTAGTTTAGTCTGAATCGCTCTACACACACACACACGCACAGACAGACACACACACATACACCACGACCCTCGTCTCGATTCCCCCTCTATGTTAAAACATTTAGTCAAAACTTGACTAAATGTAACAAGTCGCGTAAGGCGAAAATAACAATATTTAGTCAAGTAGCTGTCGAACTCACAGAATGAAACTGAACGCAACGCAACGCAGCAAGACCGTATACTCGTAGCATCGTCACTCCACCGCCCGTGGCAAAGGCAGTGCCCGTGGAATTGACAAGAAGAGCGGGGTATTCGTTGCGCTGAGAAGGATAGCACGCTTTTCTGTACCTCTCTTCGTTTTAACTTTCTGAGCGTGTTTTTAATCCAAACATATCATATCTATATGTTTTTGGAATCAGGAACCGACAAGGAATAAGATGAAAGTGTTTTTAAATTGATTTCGAAAAAAAAATTTGATAATAATTTTTATATATTTAATTTTCAGAGCTTGATTTTAATCCAAATATAACATATTTATATGTTTTTGGAATCAGCAAATGATGGAGAATAAGATAAACGTAAATTTGGATCGTTTTATAAATTTTTATTTTTTTTTTACAATTTTCAGTTTTTTAATGACCAAAGTCATTAATTAATTTTTAAGCCACCACACTGAAATGCAATACCGAAGTCCGGGCTTCGTCGAAGATTACTTGACCAAAATTTGAACCAATTTGGTTGAAAAATGAGGGCGTGACAGTGCCGCCTCAACTTTCACGAAAAGCCGGATATGACGTCATCAAAGACATTTATCAAAAAAATGAAAAAAACGTT
>NC_090246.1:55225010-55235010 GCF_037325665.1 Littorina saxatilis | reverse complement strand
CCCCCCCACACACACACACACACACGGGCACTCAAAGTCGACTGTTTTATATGCAAGAATGGCCCTGCATTATCGAAACAATGCTACTTCCTTTACTAAGGTAAACTCTTTGATACTTTGTGATGTTTTGGTTGCTTATTCGAGACCTTTGGCCGTTTTGTCTTCAGATGTGATCAAAAACGCGCCCCACAAAGGTTCATTGACTCTGGATGTTCTGAGGTCTTTGTGCACGAGGCCGTGGTTTACTATATCCCCTTGCTGGACATGAAAGATATAAAGCCTAATCGGAAGTGAAGGCTCACATGGTGGTCACCCCCTGAAGATGATTAATTACGTTAACGTCTGCGACGAAGCTGGCCATCGCTCGATGGCTAATAATACGTTATTGGATTCCACATTGCATCCGCCGTTGCTCGCAAAAGTTTCTTACTCCTCTACATCCTCTGGAGACGATCTTCGGACAGGAAATTAAGTGTTCACATTACCTTCCTCGAATGAGAGGCAAGCAGCTTGATTTAATGCCGCTGTGCATGGCATGGCATTAACGTCATGAGACAAATGACCGTCCTTCGCCCGTGCATCTAGCGGAAGTCATTTCGGTCATCCTAGCCAAATGTATGACCTTCAGTGTGCTTTGTTCCGCCTGTTCCAAGCACCGTCCTTCTGGCAAACACGATCATGTCCATTGCAACAGATCTATTCAGACTTTCGCGTGGAATCACAGCATCCGTTCTCTTGGTGTCATACCAGTGCTGTCGCTGCGTTCTGTGCAAAGTTGGAACTTGATATTTATCAACAGAAATGATTGAAGTTAGTTCCCTTTAGTTCTCAGCAGTCACGTGACTTGTGACTGCTGATAACTTACTTCCCGTGTGCATCGGCCGACTTTCTAATGTTAATTTGGCATATTGACAGATGTGCCATTTACAACATTAATTCAACAACAACAAAATCCAGCTCTACGCAGGAGTTAGGAAGCAGTCAAGCTGGTGATTTCTCGAGTGTGTTAAGGCTGTATAGAATGTTCTTCTCCTGTGTTGAATTCTAAAATAATAGACCTTTGGTGGTGAAAACAATCGCTTACACGAGCAGGAATGTTCATTTGAACATGCAGCGCGAACAGGAACACCAGTGCAGCGGGGTCTTAACATGGGGGAAAATGTACAGAGGTTATGAATAGAAAGTCTAAGAAAACAGGGTTTTAAAAGGAAGGAAGTCTTGAATTGGGAGGTCACCTAGAAGGGGGGTTCCACTGTGTCTCGTCCGCAGTGACAAATTCCTTCCCACAGCTTGTTTTGTTTAGGATCAGTCATGCGATACATTGTGCCAGGAGCTGCGGGGAACCGACGTTCTGCTTGACTGAACTTAGACACGCATGCTCATTGTGCAGTTTCCGGAGTTACCGGAAGTTTGTGCAGGCATTACAGTGCAAGATTTCCAATCTCTAGTATTGTTGCAAAGCACGAAGGTGGCTTTTTGAAATTATACACTGCTAATGGCTGCTGGTTGCCCTGTTGCAGCTACAGGCTTAACCTTTTCTTTTTTTTCTTTTTTTTTTTGCTTAACGCCCAGCCGACCACAAAGGGCCATATCTGGGCGGTGCTGCTTTGACATATAACGTGCGCCACACACAAGACAGAAGTCGCAGCACAGGCTTCATGTCTCACCCAGTCACATTATTCTGACACCGGACCAACCAGTCCTAGCACTAACCCCATAATGCCAGACGCCAGGCGGAGCAGCCACTAGATTGCCAATTTTAAAGTCTTAGGTATGACCCGGCCGGGAGGCTTAACTTACTTACAAGTAACTTCTCGTCCAATCGGCTTAACACCCCCACTTACCGCCCCCACCCCTTCCCACCACACTAAACCCACAAAAAGCCAACAGAATTGAGGAAATAAAAAAGGAAATGGTTTTTTTTCTAAGTGATAGGCGTAGTTGGTTGGTTGGTTGGTTGGTTGGTTGGTTGGTTGGTTGGGTTTTTTATTTTTATTTTTTTTTTAACGTCGATCCCTTCAAACGACATGGCAGTGCGGGACCGATGCAATTTTGTTTTCTTTCTCCATTCACACGACAGTCTCCGTGTTTGTAGTCGATGGAAGAGAAATAGTTTCATATTGACTGAAATATGGCACCACTACTTTGAATTCAGTCATTGTTGTTGACACTTATCAATGTAGATTTTTTTAAATCAGGCACGCACGGATGTTTCAGTGGACGGAATCTGCAAAAGATGGCACACTGCTGTTTTATTTACTGTTCAGGGTTGGCACTGTAAGTTGACCAGTCGAATGCATCTCAGAGACTATATAACATAAGATCCTGACGATGCTGCGTTTGTGGCGGCTTCGTTACAGTCAACCGGGGACGGTAGTAGCAGTTATTGTCCCCAATCGACTGTCTTGTAAGATTTAATGCCGCTGTGCATGGCATGGCATTAACGTCATGAGACAAATGACCGTCCTTCGTCCTCAATAACCGAATTTCGTCGGAGTACCGATGCCTCTGCACACAATTGCTGTTTCGTGTGTCGTTATGAAAATATCAAAGAAGCAAAGATTCCCTACAGTACCATTGATATGTCGGTACTTCTTTCTCGGTATATTCAGTGAACAGTTAGAAACTGTGCACACGACTGGTAGAAGAGTTTCGCCCCGATAGATAATCCCACGAGAAATAGAGATGCTGTAATCAATTGTATGAGTTAATTAGTGAAAGTAGGTATCACGACCTTGATATAATACCGTTTCCCATGAGAAATGTCATGGATAGAGTGGTTACATTTGACCTTATTGTGATTAGTAAATATGAAACTTTATTTTGAATCTAGTTTACCAATACTAAAAAAGGGAGAGATGAAATCAATGCGATACAAAGGCAATGAGAAAGACACCAAGAAAAAACCCAGCTTCACCATCATCATCATCATCATCATCATCATCATCATTATCATCATCATCATCATCATCATCATCATCATCTCACCTCTCTCTGTCTCTTGCTCTCTGTCTATGTCCATTCTCTCTCTCTCTCTCTCTCTCTCTCTCTCTCTCTCTCTCTCTCTCTCTCTCTCTCTCTCTCTCCCTCCCTCCCTCCCTCCCTCCCTCCCTCCCTCTCTCTCTCCCTCCCTCCCTCCACCCATTGCACACCGGTTCGACCGAAGCTAAGTTAAGAATAAATTCCTGTTGTGCAGCGGGTTAAAGTATTCCCTCATACCTCGGAGATATACCTTCACTCGCTCGCAGCGACGTCACGTGACGGAAAGAATGTTATCACACCATTGAAATGACATTCTTTCCGTCCTCTATAGGCGACGAAATAGGTCAAATTTTGTGCACTTTTTAGTGGAAAATGCTTCGATGCCGGAGCGGGTACTGGACCCAGTGCCGTTGTAGTGCAAGTGCACTACAAAGGCACTGCACCCAGTGCCGATAAGCGACAGCATTCTGTTCCACCATCTAAAATGTCACGTGACGTCGCTGCGAGCGAGTGAAGGTATATCTCCGAGGTATGAGGGAATACTTTATCCCGCTGCACAACAGGAATTTATTTTTAACTTCTCTTCGGTCGTAGCGGTGTGTAATACCTCCTCTCTCTCTCTCTCTCTCTCTCTCTCTCTCTCTCTCTCTCTCTCTCTCTCTCTCTCTCTCTCTCTCTCTCTCTCTCTCTCTCTCTCTCTCTCTCTCTCTCTCTCTCTCATTCTGTGTAAAAACAGAGACGCGAACGCTGCAAAAAATGATTCAAAATACAGAGAAAACAAAAAACAATCTGAGACACTTTGTAATCCTGATAGCTTGGATGATGTTGGCAGTAACATCCGGAGCAATAGTTTAAAATGACAGCGCAGCTCCCTAAAACCTGCACATCATGTATCCTTTTGGGCTTTCGGAGCTGTTCATGTGTCTATCGATTTAGGACATTACGAAGTTTCATCTATTTTCTAGCAAGAAAGGAAGAAGCCTATGTAAACGAGGCTGAAGCACCTGAGCAGGGTCAATTCATTACGTCACACTATGGAAGTCTCGCAGTCTTGGCGAGAGCGACGAGAGCGAGATTTATTTGTATATTTGGTAGTAAGACTTCGACATATTGCGTTTGATTGATACGGAAGAAAATGTTAAAATATAGTATTTGGTTCGATGCTGGTATGTCGAATGCGGTCTTTTGCCCCGGATCGTGATCACGGGAAATGTTAATCCAATTTTGGCGGGAGATGCGAACTGAAAAAACGCATAGGCCTACAGCTTCGTTTGACTGGCAACACGAACGGTATGTTTAGTCATATGCTGGATAGTTGTTAACATGTTTTGACTGCTTAAGAATCATCTGCGACAAAAAGACAAATCGTTGCTTCAACGGTGCCCTGAGGCGCACTCCACTTTTAAAAGCGTTATTATGCACATGAACTGCGCGGGTCCTTTTCTATTAGTTTGGCACAATATCAGAAAAAAAAATCTTTGCAAAAAGCAAAGACAGTGGGCTTTCATGTCTTAGACATGGACTTGAATTACACTAGTGAAACAAATGTGTCGACCTGGATTTCAATCGTAAAACAGCTTTGAAAAATAATGCAGTTGGTTGGAATCTTGTTGTTGTTGTCTCCAAGTTGAAATGTATCAGTTTGTTTGTTTGTTTGTATTGTTTGTTTGTTTCTTGACATTTATGTGCATGATCGAGGGGAGGGAGCGAGAGAGAGTGAGAGAGAGTGGCGTGTGTGTGTGTGTGTGGGTGTCTGTGTGTGTCTGTGTGTGTGCTTGTTGTTTGTGTGTGTGGATGTCCGTTTGTCTGTCTGTCTGTCTGTCTGTCTGCCTGTCTGTCTGTCTGCCTGTCTGTCTGTCTGTCTGTCTGTCTGTATCTTTGTATATATGTATATGTCTGTCCTTGTGTCTGGGTGTCTATAAAAATAAAGTATTATTATATGTTCGTCTGTCGGCGTTCGAGTGTTTCTGTGTGCCTGCTTTTGAGCGTGTGCATGCACAGATGACATGCCTGTTTGAAGGACTTTCACACCCACAACGCAATCCGCATCTCTGGCTTTATCTCCTCTCACACGGTGTCACAGAATATCTTCAGTCTCACCACTCTTAATAAAAGTAAAGAAAATTGCCAACATCGGCTTCTGGCGGGGGGTTGCAGCTGGGGTTAATCCAGCTAGGATGTTACTGTTTCTTGCACGCAAGCAGCTTCCGTTCTGCAGACACCCGCGTTAAGTGACGAGCTCCAGTCGTCTCCTTTCGTTGTAACACCGTAACGTTATGAATCATTCAAGCTGATCTAAAGTGTCTGGCGCAATGATGGTAGTTTGGGTGAGCATGGAGATAACTGCTACGAAAGGAAAACCGAAAAACACCTTGCACTGCCTTGCACGGTATTGTGTTTGATCTGGCTGAGACTATAAGCACGGTACAAAGATGTGCCTCAAGGTTTTCAAGTTCAAGCCTTCAAATGCAAGTGCGGCGGAAGCACAGAGATGCATAATATTATATAACTCAGTGGGCGGAACCTGCAGAGTGGAGTGTCCCCCTCATTCGCACCCCCCCCCCCCCTCTCCACTGCTTATGATGCATTTGCCAAAGGCTGGCCAGACCTACACCGAATAACTTCTTGCACGTCAGGAAAGTTAGTTGCAGGTGTCACTCCCCTCCCTCCTGAAAATTCCATCTTCTGCCGCCACTCAAATGTGTATATGGCTTGTGAATAGCGCGTGTTGCTAAGTCACAAGTCTCTGCTAAGAGACATTAGCAAACATATTAAACCATTTATTTTTATGTCACGTTATGTAAATGAAAATATTTCTGAACCGAGTCGATGTACGGCAGAGAAAAGGGGTATTCTACGCCCACTAATCTCATCCATGAAAATACTCTCATCGAAATAAAAATAATAAGTTTTATGGGTAGGGTTATGGGAAGGGCAAGTTGATCTGGATAATCACACGCCATGCTGCTTGTTTTGTTATGCAGAAATGTTACATGCTGCAACAACAAAGCCAACACTCATTATCGCTATGTATGCGTTGGCAGATTTGTCATGGCCTAAACACCGATAATAACTTGGAGAGAAATCCCGGGTCTAGGGTGTTTGTTTGTTTTATCTTAAAACTCAGCTTATGGGGTGCGCGTGCAAATGTTTCTTGGTTGCTGGGTCATAAATCTATGATAACAGACATTAGCAAATATATTACGTTATTCGATTTTATGTGATTCCCCACTTCTCTTCGCCATCAATCTAACATCAAATAAACTAGCAGATGAATGCAGCGCTGACGGTAATAATAGCAGCAATAGCATTGGTGGTTCTTAGTGTTCGCAGTGATAGAAGTATATAGCCTTCCAAACATTCGCGCTGATATAGAGTATGTTCTTTTTTACATTTAGTTAATCAAGTTATGACTAAATGTTTTCATATAGACCAGGAATCGTATGAATGTAAATACACATTCTTCCAGATGATAACCCTTGAGGATTTCGTGTTTTTTTCTCCAAATTTGTCTTTGATGACGTCATATTCTGGTTCCAATGAAAGTTGAGGCGACACTGTGACGACCTCATTTTTGAACCAAATTGATTGACATTTTGGTAAAGCAATCTTCAACTCTTTGATAGAATTGCATTACAGCTTTGAAGCTAACAAATAGAATAAATAGTTTGTTCAATAGATTTGTCATTAAATTCGATTTTTTACCAACATATTTAAAAAGGATTGCTTTGAATACCTCATCTTTTCCTCAATCAAACCGATATTTAGATATGTCATGTTCACTTTCACAATGTGCTCAGAATAAACGAACATCGGTGAATGCAAATCAGGTCTTATGTTCGCATGCTTCGCCGAGACGAGCGCAATCCGTATCGGCCTTGGGGTTTGGTCCCGCCAAGCTTTACAACATGACCTCTCAGTGATGGCTGGTTTTCAGTGTTGATTATTTCAGTTTAAGGCCGACAGGTTCACTAAATGTTTTGATGTCATTTACCGCGACTTGTTTTGTGCTAGAACTGGACGCAGATTCATGTATGTGATAAGACATTAGCAAATATATTAAACCATAGCTCAGTTGGTAGAGCACTGGACTTGTGATCGAAAGGTCGCAGGTTCGAATTCGGGCCGGGACGGACACGGGTCAACTTTATGTGCAGACCCAGAGACGGAAGCCATGTCCCACCCCCGTGTCATCACAATGGCACGTAAAAGACCTTGGTCATTCTGCCATAAGTGCAGGTGGCTGAATACACCTAAACACGCACACACCTGGGTAGCGCGACTCCGTTGCTGCTAGCTTTCCACTGGGAGGAAGCGACCCGAATTTCCCAGCGATGGGACAATAAAGTAATGAAAAATGAAATGAAATATAAAAAAGTCGCGTAAGGCGAAAATACAATATTTAGTCAAGTAGCTGTCGAACTCACAGAATGAAACTGAACGCAATGCCATTTTTCAGCAAGACCGTATACTCGTAGCATCGTCACTGAGTCCACCGCTCATGGCAAAGGCAGTGAAATTGACAAGAAGAGCGGGGTAGTAGTTGCGCTAAGAAGGATAGCACGCTTTTCTGTACCTCTCTTCGTTTTAACTTTCTGAGCGTGTTTTTAATCTAAACATATCATATGTATATGTTTTTGGAATCAGGAACCGACAAGGAATAAGATGAAAGTGTTTTTAAATTGATTTGGACAATTTAATTTTGATAATAATTTTTATATATTTAATTTTCAGAGCTTGTTTTTAATCCGAATATAACATATTTATATGTTTTTGGAATCAGCAAATGATGGAAAATAAGATAAACGTAAATTTGGATCGTTTTATAAATTTTTATTTTTTTATACAATTTTCAGATTTTTAATGACCAAAGTCATTAATTAATTTTTAAGCCACCAAGCTGAAATGCAATACCGAAGTCCGGGCTTCGTCGAAGATTACTTGACCAAAATTTGAACCAATTTGGTTGAAAAATGAGGGCGTGACAGTGCCGCCTCAACTTTCACGAAAAGCCGGATATGACGTCATCAAAGACATTTATCAAAAAAATGAAAAAAACGTTCGGGGATTTCATACCCAGGAACTCTCATGTCAAATTTCATAAAGATCGGTCCAGTAGTTTAGTCTGAATCGCTCTACACACACACACACACACACACACACACACACACACACACACACACACACACACACACACACACGCACAGACACACACACATACACCACACCCTCGTTTCGATTCCCCCTCGATGTTAAAATATTTAGTCAAAACTTGACTAAATATAAAAAGACGTGAGACATGACTAGATCTATCTAAACTGAAGAAAAAAATTAGAAAAACAACAACAACAACAACAACAACAACAACAACAACAACAACAACAACAACAATAGAACGGGAATGGTAGTGGGAGCCAATTTGCGATGGGGGGGGGGGGGGGGATTATAATAATGTCGATTTACCTTTCGTGGTTTTACGCCTCAGGTGTCAAATTAACTGAAAAGTTATTCAAAGGTGTAATGTTTCTCATCCACTTAAGACAATCCTGGTCAGAATAAATCAGCCACCCAGACTGTTGAATAAATCATCAGTTCAAAACTTGATGTACGGCAAGGGGAATCTACAACACATCTGCTGATTAGACAGCTCTGGATATGTGTACGGTCTAAATGTCTGTTCAGGACAACAACAAAACTTCGACACTAGACAATTGTGACCCTCCAGCACGGAATGAGTCGCATGTCACCATCTCATGAATTTCATATTGTTACATGTTCCTAAAGAGTGTTATATGCTCTATCCAGTGGTGAAAACCGTTTTAGAAAAGAGCGACAACTTTTCAAGTTATAAGCCTGTGACTAAGGTGACCCTCACACTGTTACCACAGTCCCCCCGGACTTATATTAACAAGCGCAGAACCGCGCGAGGTGACATGCGACTCATTCCGTGGTGGAGGGTCACAATTGATCTTGACGTGTAATCGATACGAAAACGAAATTAAACAATTTTATTTACAATGCCAAAGAAGCTTATACTCAAAGAAGCTTATACTTGTTATGTGTGGGTACTGTGTGTATTGTTTACAGAAACTGAGATTTGATGCACTTTTTTACAGAAGTTTTATTGACATTTGGTTTTGTGTGTTATGCACTAAAAACCGTAATGTTCTGGAGAGAGATGCAATAATGTGCAGTAAGATTGTGGGAGACAGGCAGATGAGTTTGACTGAGATCAGAGTGGTGCGAAAAGCTTTACAGATTGCAAACATGTGCTTGCTCAGTATTACGTACGTTTTGCCTTTCCGCAGACGATTACCAAAGTGAGGACCGTCAGGGCCACGAATAGTTGTACCATTTTCAATTCTGCCCGAACAGTAACTTTTCTATTATGTGATCCTGATGCTGCTGTAAAGGTTTTGATTGTATGTTTGATATTTCTCTTGTCGTATTTTATCTACGAGGATTTGACTGTGATTTTTGTGCAGGAATCTTTTACGTATCATAACGGCGAGAGTATGTGTATGGAGCGAAGTGTTTAGTCAATAATAGTCTTATTAGTTAAATGTTATTAATGTTGTAGTGTTTTTGATATGCGCTACATCTGTGATTTCTAATGCTTGAGATAATAAAAATGATTATTTTGATTTATTTTGATTTCATGTCATTTGATTGATGGAGACAATAACTGGAAGAGGTGTGTTATTTATGTGCTGCTATCACTATCAATATTGGTACCAAGATAATGAATTAACTACATAAGACAACACAAGCTATCATATTATGCTGGCTTGCTCACCCATACGTATGCCTATGTTCTTATCAATGTTGTATGTTTGTGTGTTTGTGTGTGTCCTTCACACGACAGGTAGGCGAGTAACCGATTTTATATTTACTTACTGTTCGCATGGGTAGATTCCAGCCTTAAATCTGAGCTTGTTGTTTCACTGTCGTTGATCTATGCCGTGATATTCAAGTGATATTCAAATGTTGCAAATGCGTTTAAAACTCTGTATGTGGG
>NC_090246.1:55212510-55222510 GCF_037325665.1 Littorina saxatilis | reverse complement strand
AGAGAAAACTATTTTGATTTGGCCTGATTTCAGCTTCAAACTTCACCTTATCTTTTCAGAAGCTGCAAATGCGAGAGAAAGTGCAAGTTAATCCGCTTCAAGAAATCAAATTCTACGCTGGGAACTCCTAAAGCCAGGCAACAACACATGCTGTTGCCAAACCTCAGCTTCAAATAAACCCGCAGGACTAGCTGACCCTCTCACCTTCGGGACGTACGTCGAAGACGTTGACCATGATCTGCGTACCGAGCCATCAGGGGTCGGAGAAGAGCGAGCACAGCCACAGCAAGGCCATTGACCGGGCACTGGCCAAGGACAAGCAGGTGCTGAAGAGTCAGGTCCAGCTCCTGCTGCTGGGAAGACCTCGGGCCGGCAAGACCACGCTGGTCAAGCAGCTCAGGATGAAGAACGGCGAGACCTTCTCTCAGGTCTGTGCACCGGGGCTGGTTCAGATTGGATCGTGGTTGCTGGTGCTGGGCGTGGTGGTGGTTATTGTTGCTGGCGGTGGTTGTTTGTGGTGGTTGTTATTGTTGGTGGTGGTGATGGTTGGTGAGGGTGTTGGTGGAGGTGGGGATGTTGTTGTTGTTGTTGTTGTTGTTGTTGTTGGAGCATGTCCCTAATCATTTGACCGTGCGGGCGTAACACTTCTCAGCATCCATCTTCGTGTTTCTTTCATCACCAGGAAGAGGTCGAGTCTTCCAAGATGGCCTTGGTGGAGAACCTTACGGACGCCATGAAGGTTCTCCTGTCCACGCGCGAAGATCTCGTGTTCCCGTGGACCAACGAGCAAGCCGAGGACGACGCCGTCATGCTCTCTTGTCGGACACTGCCCAGGCTGCTCAACGAACGAGGTTGGAAGGGAGTCATGTCCATGCTGGTCAGGCTATGGAACGACGAAGGGATCAAAAAGTCTTGGCAGCAGTCCCTGGCTTCTGGGCTGCCTTGTGTGAGTTTGGTTTGATTTGTGTGTTTGTTTGGTTGTTTGGTTGTTCGTGTTTGTCAGATTGAAGAGTGACGAAATGTGTGTGTGTGTGTGTGTGTGTGTGTGTGTGCGCGTGTGTGTGTATGTGTGTGTGTGCGTGTGTGTGTGCGTGTGTGTGTATGTGTGTGTATGTGTGCGTGTGTGTGTGTGTGTGTGTGTGTGTGTGTGTGTGTGTGTGTGTGTGTGTGTGTCCGCGTGTGTGTGTGGGTGTGGATGTGTGTGTTTCTGTTTTCAAGCCTGCGCGTGTTTATTTTGTTAGCTAGCTATGTAACTACTTTGCCACGCTTGGTAGGCGTGAAAAGACGAGTTTTTCGCTTTAACTTTTTAAAGTTGTTTGAAGTTCAAGTGCAATTCCTACGCCTTTGTGGGCAATTTGATACTCCGGAAGGCATTTCGTCTTTGTAGAAGCAATCGCCTTCCGCGGAACTGCACATGAGAGACTCTTCAGAAAGAGAAAGAGAGAGGGAGAGAGACAGAGAACGAGAGAGAGAGAGAGAGAGAGAGAGAGAGAAAGAGAGAGAGAGTCGGAGAGAGAGAGAGAGAGACAGAGACAGAGAGAGACAGAGAGAGACAGAGAGAGAGGCATAACGGACACACACGCACATACACACACACACACACACACACACACACACACACACACACACACACACACACACACACACACACACACACAGAGTCCTCCACCATTCCATATTTGTTAGCATTACTTTAAACACCTTATCATAACATAAAAGCTTAATACATGAATTGTGAAGTGGACGCGAACCAAACATATTTTCCTTACTTCATATTCTTTTATTCATGATCATTCACGTTCATCCAGAGTTCCTTTCTTCTTTCCCTTATCCAGAGCCAAGGCAATAAAACATGCAAATGAGCTCACCACCCACATATCTTTTGATGTGAGCGGTTGGCCGAAAAACATGATTGATATCAAGCCGGAAAAGACGCTGCTTAGATTGCCAACTTTTGTCACAAATTGACATGAAATTTACACTTGAAGAGGAAGTGGACTTCTGCACAAACTGGACATTAATAGTCTTGAACTCGTTCACAAATTACAAACAACTTTTGTATTGCTTTTTAAATAGCATTTCCTCACTCTGAACCTTTATCATTTTCGCTTCTCCATAATAGGCAAACATGTCTCTGCCTAACAGAGAGAGAGAGAAGGGGGGGATGACGGAGACACAGAGACACCGAGCAATAGAGAGAGAGAGAGAGAGAGAGAGAGAGAGAGAGAGAGAGAGAGAGAGAGAGAGAGAGAGAGAGAGAGAGATGATGATGATGATGATGATGACTGAACTTTATTTTTCAAGGATAGAGGTTTAAGGCGACGCCTGTTCTTACAACCGGTCCTTACTTCTAATACAAATGTATAATCAATGATAAACAAGTAAAACAACATGACAATTAAACAAATTAAACGAACGAACCAGCAAACAATCGACAAGTAAGCAAACAAGCAAATTAACACAAACAACACAATTACAAAGTAAGCAACATACAAATCGAAAGCGAAACATGCAAAATCTTATTTGAGGTATACACATGTAAAGTGATCGACGGTAAAATTCACACGATACCAACGTTGACACTGATGCCTACATTGAATATATGGTGTAAATGATGATGATGATGATGATGATGATGATGATGATGATGATGATGATGATGATGATGATGATGATGAGTTGATGATGATAATGATCAATGGGAGATAGAGAGAGAGAGAGAGAGGGAGAGAGAGAGAGAGAGAGAGAGCGGGAGAGAGAGAGATACAGAGAGAAAGAGAGAGGGAGAGAGAAAGAGAGAGGGAGAGAGAGAGAAAGAGAGAGAGAGGTAGAGAGAGAAAGAGAGAGGGAGAGAGAGAGGGGGAGAGAGAGAGAGATACAGAGAGAAAGAGAGAGGGAGAGAGAGAGATACAGAGAGAAAGAGAGAGGGAGAGAGAGAAAGAGAGAGAGAGGGAGAGAGAGGGGGGGAGGTAGAGAGAGAAAGGCAGAGAGAGAGGACAAGAGAGACATAGAGAGGGCAGGGAGAGGGAGGGAAAGAGACAGACAGAGAGAGACCTGAAGATAGGGTTGGAGGGTGTGTCGAAAGCTTTCGCTAAAACAGGTTGTAGTATTCGTTCTCAGAGGGCTTTTCTGAGAGAGAAGGAGAAGGTCTCAAGGAGGAGAGGGGCCGGGGGTGGGCGGGGGGAGGGTGTTGGGGGGGATGAGTCGAAGTCTGTCTGAGTTTGCAACCGCCAAGGAAGTTGTCTCTTGCAAGACGGACATTTACGCTTATTAGGTTATTTGCTTTACACGGTACGCGGAATCAAAGGCAATCAGCGGCGAAGCGGAGGGCACGCCAACACTGTTAACTTTGTGGGCAGAATATACCTGCGCAGTCAGTTTCAGCGGCACAGACGACGCACTGCCTATTATTTATGCCGCGATAGGGATTATGACGAGTACTTGTGGGGCTCCGCTCACATATTATGTAACTTCAGCACCGACGACGCACTGCTGCTTATCCCAGCCCGCTACACGTTGCATGAAAGGAAAACAGGCCAAGTACTCGTCATAATCCCTATCGCGGCATAAATAATAGGCCGTGCGTCGTCTGTGCCGCTGAAACTGCCCATTGTATTAGCTCCAACTTCGCGTGCACGTCTTGAATGTTTATACTCGCATTTCACTCTTTTTACTCTGTTCTACATTTAAAGCAAAAACATCGTTCCTGACTGTTGTTCGTTTTTGAAAAAATGGCGAATTGGTCATCAGGGCCGGACCAAATGAGTTGTAAGGGGGGGGGGGGGTTCCTCCTTTTTTGGGGGGGCAAATCAACTAGGGGGGTCCGAGGGCATGCTCCCCCGGAAAAGTTTTGAAAAACGGTTAAAATCTGTGCAATCTGGTGCATTCTGGGCCTTGTTTTGAGGGTTAAGAGCAGCATTGTTTTGGTGCTAAAACTAGTAAAAAAAAAATAAAAAAAAACCTCAAAGCAAGGTACATGCTTTTTCCAGGGGTGGGGTTCCGGAACCCCTGGAACCCCCCCCCCCTCCCCCCCCCTGGGTCCGGCCCTGGTCATGTGGATTTGCTGTCTCTCGGGAGAGACTCCCTCTCTCGCTCTGTCCGTCTTATTATTTGTTGGCAAGAAATATTTGATGAATGTTCGGTATTCGACCTTATTAAGCTGTTTTTACGAAACATCACCACCACTGGTCCGTTTTTGGTCTGACTCTAACATGCAGTGCTTCCTCACTCGTCCCTTTCATGTCGCTTTGTCCCCCGAACGCTCAGTGGTACCGTGAAATAACATCGTCATTTGAGCGTGAGCACTTGCAGAACAACACCAACAAAAGCCAGATAGGTCGCAGGTTTTTTTTTCGGATGGGAAATGTTCAAAAGACATGTCCTATATGAAATATCTGACCACAACTTTTTGAAAAATGGATCGCCCAAGTTCCTTCCTCGGGGGGTGCGGGGATCGGGGGGGGGGGGGAGGGGGGGGTAGCAAGAAGAAGGTTGATTCTTTTAAACACCAACACATTTTTGACCCTGGCAAGATTGGCATTTATTGACACGGGGTATCGACGGCAGCGGTGAAGCAGAGGTCACGTCAATACTAACCAATTTATAATATCTGGCTTCACGTTCTGACGTCATATCGTTTGACACTTTTATTGTGTGGCCATGCCGGCAAAACAAAAAAGAAGAAGTAAGATACATAAAACCAAACCAAACAAACCAAAAAGGCGAGTTTTAGGAACGTTCAATCAATAGGAAAAGGACACATTAAATGTCGTGTTTTCGTTTAATCATTGGTTAAACTTCCCTGGACGAACATTCTTGTTTTATTTTACTTTATGCTGACTATCTGGTTCGGATTTCTTCCTAAAGACATTGAAGATTTGATTTTCAAAAGCACTGTTTGGTTAATAATCGATAGTTGTTTTATTATTTTATATTTGTGTTATTTCGGGTGTCAGTTTAACTAAAACTGTGAAAGGATTTGAAAGCTGATTCCCACTAAAAAAAATTAAAAAACGTTGCCGTACTAGTTAACGTTTCTTTTTCTCTGTGAGTATAAAAGGTTTTTATTTTAAAACAACTACGTTTATTTTGTTGTTGGGTTCGCTTTTTTGTTGTTTTTGTTCTTTTTGCGTGTTTGTGGTAGGGGGAAGGGGGGATTGTCAGTCTGAATGTAACTCTTTTCCTTTTGTTTCTCTTTTTTTTTTGAGGGGGGGGGGGGGATTAAAGAGGTACTAAGACGGACTTTTCTTTCAACAAGTTGTATGTCACATAATCATCGACTTCCATCCTCACGAATCCACCCTTTGGGTTCACTGTAGATCACTGTACTTAAGTACTACTATCTTATCCGTCGAACACCATTTTTAAATCGAAATACCAATAACATCGTTTCCGACCGCTATTTTGTTCTCTCTCCGAAAGATTGACAGATCTGCTGTATATCTCTGTCTACTTTTTTTGTTTTTCAAACAAACAATATTTTGTGTGTTTCCCCGTTCGACGAATGCCCGGCATTCAAGCGATTATCCATGGTCTTCAGGCATCTACAAGAACAAGACAATTACGCTTTTGATACGAACAATAATTAGAATTGGTCCTTTTTTTTCGTCAGACTTAAACAAAGAGTGCTTCCGGCGTACGCGTCTCTTTGTCGTGTCCGTAATGAACTTGACTTATCTGTGTCCGCGAACGCTCAGTGGCACCGTAAATCATCCCTGTCATTTGAGCGTGGGCACAGACAGGAAGCATACGAACAAAAGCTGGAAAACGTCGACGACCTTTCAGGAAAGACCTTGACGTACTAGCTTAGATATATGTCCGTACGATTTGTTGTCCTACCCTCAGAAGATGGCGGGGGGGGGAAGGGGCGGGAGGGGGGGTCGATTTTGTTGTTGTTTCCCTGTTACTTGCACCCAAAACAAGACTACGGTGCAAGAATGCATTATCGCCAGCCTCAGACTACTTCAATCCATATATTTTCTCTCGGGTTGTATTGAACGGATGACTTTCTGTCTAATTGATGTAACGTTTCGACGTCTGTTTACTCTTCAAAGACTCTCTAATAATTGTGAGTTGAACACAAACATTATAATTTATTGTCTCTCTATCACTCTGTCCGACTTAGTATTTGTCAAGAAGAAATGGTTGATATTTCCGTCAGATGAATGTCCGGTTATCGAACGTTTTCGAGAGCTTCGGGTATCTACAATAGAAATAGACAATTACACTTCGACAGGCTTCAATTTGAAACTTCGAGGTTATCGTGGTCGATTGATGCCAAAACCACAGCCTCATTCGATATCTTTTTTTTCTTTTTTCTTTTTTCTTTTCTTTTTCTTAATTTTTCTTTTTTTGGGGGGGAGAGGATGTTGAATATTTTTAACATTAAAAAACAAACGAACATTTTCTTCCTTGTTGTTTTGTTACAAATTATATATGTTTTTTTATATTAAAACAAGAATGTGTGATTGTCAGTTTAAGTATTCCTTTTTTGTGTAGAAAGAAGCACCTAGACGTGGACTTTTCAATCATTAAGTTGTAGTCCACACAATCATTGACTTCCATCCACACGGATTCACTCCTTGGGTTCACTGAACTTATTTATTACTATCTTATCCAGTCGAACACCATGTGGCAATCAAAGGATTCCTCTATCAAAGAGTTGTATCCTCACTGACAACTGTTGACTTCGAGCCACACGGAGAATTCTCTCAGATTCACGGAAAGCGAAGTTCTGAATGCCTGACTAATAATATTTCTTGTCCAGTCTAAAGCATGGTTTCTGACTGCTGATGGTTCTCTGGATTAGCGACTTGAGCAGCTGCAGGCGGGTTTACTTTCTTTTTGTCTCCACGGAGATCCGGCTGCTTTTTTTTTTTTTTTTTTTTTTGCTCACCAAGAAGATTTGATGTTCCCATTAAGGTTCTCGAGCGTTCCCGAGAGCTTCAGGTATCTACCAGAACTTGACAACTGAACATTTCATACGAAACATCACCATAATTTGTCCTTTTCCTTCAGGCCCTTTTAACAGGCAGTGTATCTGTAGAGCGTACTTGTTCATCTTGTCATCCGTACTAAAATCCACAATGCTGTGTCCGCGAACGCTCAGTGGTACCGTGAATTTTCTATCGTAATTTGAGCGTGGGCGCTGGCAGGATACAGCGAACGCAAACCAGATAACATCGCTTACCATGTGTGAAGACTTAAAGACTAGATTAAACTAACGCATTCCAAAGAATGGATCGCTAAGATGAGGCTATATCTCTCTCTCTCCTCTCTCTCTATCACTCTCTCTCTCTCTCCACTCTCTCTCTTTCTCTCTCTCTCTCTCTCTCTCTCTCTCTCTCTCTCTCTCTCTCTCGTATTTGCTGGCGTGGTTGGTTGGGTGAAATGTATTCTACTGCATTGATTTCTTATTAAGACAAACACATTTCGTGAACGTATTGTGACCCTCTCTCTCTCTCTCTCTCTCTCTCTCTCTCTCTCTCTCTCTCTCTCTCTCTCTCTCTCTCTCTCTCTCTTTCTCGTATTTGCTGGCGTGGTTGGTTGGGTGTAATGTATTCTACTGCATTGATTTCTCATTAAAGACAAACACATTTCGTGAACGTATTGTGACCCTCGTCGCAATTTTTGACCCTGCTTGGTAAAATGCCTGCACATGATGATTGCCCGAATTATTTTCTTGGTTAAGATTTTCTTCCTTGTTGTAGCTTTGTTCAATCTGTGCGGGTTTCAAGCCTTGCCTTAACACGTCGTACTTTAAACTAAGCGCTCAAACGTCAACATTCATGATATCAATCTTTGAACCAAACAAACTTTAAGGCACTACGCATTGCTTGCAATTTAATTCTGTGTTATGCTAATTTACATCTTTATATTTTTATTTAGTTGGTGTGTATTAATAGACTCAATTATTTGTGCTGTGTAATTGCCTTATGTTTTTTGTGGGGGATTATTGTTGAATGTTAATGACCAATGCTTGTTGTAAAGCGCCACGAGACTGTCGTTTGGTGATGAAAAGCGCTATTGAAGAACGTTCTATTATTATTGCTACGATACTCACCACTAGTTTGATGAACCCGAGCTTTCAGGGTTGACATCTGTTTTACCGAGTTGGATTTCAAATTCGGGTGGTTGTTGTTGTTGTTGTAGTTTTCAAATAAAACAAGTCTTTATTTGTTTCTGTCTGTTTTTAGATGGAGTGTTTGTCAAGATTCCTCGACGATCCGATAAGAGTTTGCGATCAGGTGAGGAACTGAGTGTTTGTGTGTGTGTGTGTGTGTGTGTGTGTGTGTGTGTGTGTGTGTGTGTGTGTGTGTGTGTGTGTGAGTGAATGCATGTGTGTGTGTGTGTGTGTGTGTGTGTGTGTGTGTGTGTGTGTGTGTGTGTGTGTGTGCCTGCGTGCGTGCGTGTGTGTGTGTGTCTGTCGAAATTTTCCTTGTTCCTTGGTTAGCCCTTTTACGCTAGTTTTCACGCCCAAAAGGTGTCCTACATTTACACATCACCCCCCCCCCCCGCCCCTACAGATCAAGGATAGTGGCACCTCTTTTTCCACCCTTACACTCTTTTCCCTGCCCACATTTCCAGCCCCCTATTTTGTCATCCCATCCACGCTTCTTCATCATCCGTTATTCAATCTCCCTTTCTCTTTGGAAGACTGACGACTTCTATCCGTCTCTGTCCTTTATTAGGTTCAGGTCTGAATGGAAATCTTTACTGTGGTCACTCCGTCGGAAAATGCGACGTCGTGCTGTGCAAAGAGACAAGTCATTTGTGAAGGGGGGGGGGGGAGGGGGGGGGGGGGGCAGGACATGTTAGTATTTTACTGAGAACAAAATCTGCGGCACGCACACAAATATGCTTGTGTGTGTGTGTGTGTGTGTGTGTGTGTGTGTGTGTGTGTGTGTGTGTGTGTGTGTGTGTGTGTGTGCACGTATGTGTGTGTGTGCGTGTGTGTGTGTGCGTGTGTGTGTGTGTGTACGTGTTTGCGTGTGTGCGTGTGTGTATGCGTGTGCGTGTGTATGCGTGTTTGTGTGTGCGCGCGCGCGCGCGCGCGCGCGTGTGTGTGTATGTGTGTGTGTGTGTGTGTGTGCGTGTGCGTGTGTGTGTGTGTGTACTGCCCCGTTACACGAGATATATTTGTTGTTCTTTTTGTAGTGATGATTTTTGCAGAAGACCAACAGCGACGTGAAACAATTCTATTTCTTTCGTTATTTGACTGACGCTCGTATTTGAATGGCGATTTAGATGGTAATTGTTTATATTCACAACATTTTGTAAAGACTGATGTCCAGAAAGAGATTTGTGTAGATCAATCTTGGTTCCTTTCTTGGTATTGGTTCTTGGTTTTTTCATGTTCCTGCAACTTTTTTGGCAACATATAGCCTATACACTGTAATGTCACGAAGTTCTTTTACGTCTGCACTCTTGATGCTTCAAACGAGAAAAAAATAAATACTTTAAATGTTAATGCGAGTTTCATTCGTACATCTTTAGTTTAGGATATGTATAAGAACAGGAACTATCGGAGAATATCGTGGCATTTAAATACCTTCAATTGTGACCCTCCACCACGAAATGAGTCGCATGTCACCTCGCGCGGTTCTGCGCTAGGCTCAATAATATTATAAGTCCAGGGAGTGTCTGGTAACAGCGTGAGCGTCAACTTAGTCACAGGCTTATAACTCTAACAGTTTTCGCTCTTTTCTAAAACGGGTTTCACCACTGGATAGAGCATAAAAAAACTCTTTAGGAAAATGTAAAAATATGAAAATTATGCAAAGGTGACATGCGACTCATTTCGTGGTGGAGGGTCACAATTGTTTAGGAAATCTTGCATTTCCTGGTGTGATAATGAGTAAACAAACTGCTGACTGTAAGGAAGAATACAAGGTCGTTAATACGTAAGCAGGCCCTATATCATGTACAAGAAGATATTAAGATGACACTGAGAAGATCCGCATTTACCCACACACACGTAATGCATACACAAAACGTGATC
>NC_090246.1:55190010-55205010 GCF_037325665.1 Littorina saxatilis | reverse complement strand
TACCACAGTGGTGACACGGGGTGGAACATTGATACTGTCTCTGGGTCTGCACATAGAGGTGATCAGTGTCCGTTCCGGCCCGGATTCGAACCTCCGACCCTAGGATCACAAGTCCAGTACTCTACCAACTGAGCTACCGGGCCCCCCATCAATAATCCAGGGTTGGGTGCAACAATACCAGTACACAGTCATTGATATTTCACATAGATATTCTGTGTTGGGAACAACAGATAAACAGTAGCAGGATTTTCCTCTTGAGTCGGCAGTCGGCATAACACAGATACTTTTGTTCATATCGGCGACGACCTTTCCGTCATTTCGACAGAGTTGAAGATGTTCGGAAAAAAACTGTGTCGGGTTTGTATGCGTTTTGAAAGAGTTGTTTCTCTTTGAAACCTTGAGGCAAGTTTTCCACGCGACATTGTAGGCCAATGGCTAGCGATGGGAACCAAGTGTGGAGACACATTCTTCGCTAGTGGTTGGCCCATTATGTCGCGTGGGAAAACTTGCCTCAATGCTTTAAAGAGAAACTACTTTTTCACAACATACACATACACCCGACAGAATTATTTGGGGAATTTGTGTATTGCCGAACTGTTTTACGATAAAGATGGTTGTACTAAATTGTCCGTGTCTTTTCAACCTGTTTGGCTTCGGTTTTGTTTCCTTTAATGTTGTCTCCCATAGCCAAATATGTTGCGAGGACGTTAACAAATAACAACCAATTAAGAGAGTTTCTCAGTGTACGCGGTAATCTCCGTGTTTGACACTACTTGCATTTAGTTCTATCAAAGTAGAGTGAAGAAGGTTGTGAATACAGACCTCATATCTGTTCACACTTACTCCCTCAACTCTTGTTAACATTCTGTATCTCCTTTAAAAAGTTAAACATCGTGTACGGTGGAACAACCCAGAATAAAACTTTCAGACTATCTGCACTGTAGTGCTTGTCAAAAAGTCATTTTTACGATCCTCATAGGGGAAAGGCGACGACAACACTTTAAAACCATTGCTAAAACTTGTGGCCATTTCCGAAAATGTGCCGAAGAAAACACGCCCTAGCCATTTCCCTGGAGTGCAATGATGTCCAAAGCACATCCAGCCTGTTGCCTCGGCAGATGCAATAAGCCTGAACTATCGTGATTCTAGAGCTGTAACCGTTAGGGTTGTGCGAAAATTCCAAAGTGCAACTCAGAACAGTCTGTAGAAATCTGAAGCCGGAGCAAAACAAAATAGGCGGCAGAGGTTGCTTTTTGTCATTCTGCTGATGCACCGACTCTGATAAATCAGGGATGAGATTTCTCACGAGAGCAAACTCATCCAATACAACTCAGAGATTAGGAACAAAAGCGGGGACGTTTTTTTATGGAAATGTATTGGCAGTTCACAGTGATATGCTGGGTTGTGTGCGACAGATAAACAGAAGGAAAAAAACAGTGGAAGAACTAAAGCATCAGTAAACACATTTGATTGGGATTTATTGATCAGTTGATCCAACATTGTGTGCTGGACGAGACTGATAGAGTCGCTGAATTCTGTCTCTCTCTCTCTGTCTCTCTGTCTCTCTCTGTCTCTCTCTGTCTCTCTCTGTCTCTCTCTCTCCCTCTCTCTCCCTCTCTCTCTCTCACTTTCTCTAGCTCTCTCTCTCGCTCTGTCTCTCTGTCTCTGTCTCTCTCCCTCTCTCTTTATATTCACATGAAAAAATTAAACTCTCTACATCGTCGGGCAGCTAAAATCACGGTAAATGGTCCACAATTATCAGCTGATTTGAAGTTAAAGAATCTAAACTACCTGCCGCTAGTTAAACAGTTACAGTTTAATAAGACTGTAATGATGTATAAAGTATATCATGGCGAAGTGCCCATCTATATTCAGGACCTATTTCACAGAGTCACCGAAAGGTACGGGTCTATCAATTTTCTACCACCAATACCCAGGATTGATTTGTTCAAAACTAGTCAAGCCTTCTCTGGCGCTATGGTGTGGAACTCCATTCCGTCTGTAATAAGATCATTAACCTCACTAAAGAGTTTTAAACAAGCTCTGCATAATCATTTTATGTCTACCTAGATGGCTATACTAGTCTTAACACGTGCAAGTAGCTGTCAACAATTGGCAAAGCTTTATGAATTACACAAATATGTTCTTTATTATATGTATTATGTGGAATTTATGTTGCGATTTTCCATCATCACTTCATCATCATCATCATCATCATCATCATCATCATCATCATCATCATCATTATCATTTACACCATATAATCATTATTAGCATTAGTGTAAACGTTGGTATCGTGTGAATTTTACCGTCGATCACTTTCCATGTGTTAACATGTTGCATGTTTCGCTTTCGATTTGTATGTTGCTTACTTTGCCATTGTATTGTTTATGTTTATTTGCTTGTTTGCTTGCTTGTCGATTGTTTGCTGGTTCGTTCGTTTACTTTGTTTATTTGTCATGTTGCTTTACTTGTTTATCATTTATTAAATATTTGTATTAGAAGTAAGGACCGGTTGTAAGAAAAGGCGTCGCCTTAAACCTCTATCCTTGAAAAATAAAGTTCCATCATCATCATCATCATCATCTCTCATGGGAAACGCATTACAGCTTCCATTTAAACACGGCCTGGGTTGCTATCTGTCATTACGCCCACGCTCATTCTCTCTCTTTCTCTCTACCTCACACACACACACGCACACACACACACACACACATACACACACACACACACACACAAACACACACTTACGGACGATGGAGAGAGAGAGGGAGAGAGAACGATGCAGTCTCATCTTCAGAGACATCAAGAGACACACACACACACACACAGAGATGCCCTATAATTCTCCGGGGACCAAAGAAAAACCTTGCTCGTGTTTTCATCTTTCGGATTTTATGGGTCCTGAGAGAGCAAGTTTAGTGTCCCCGAAAGTGTAATAAACCCCGGCATCAGGTTTACTTGAATGCATTCATCACAGCTTATTTATTCCCTAGATGGCTTTTCACTTCTCTGTAACCATCGGGTTAAAAAAAAAAGTACAAAAACAAAAAGCTTATAGGCAGTCTTTCTCGTCTCTTACCTGGATTGTTTTTTGTCAAAGGGTAATTAAGACTATCCCTCAACCAAGAAACATACGAAACATCTATAACTGCCTCGAAGCTTTCTGTGCTTAGTGTTTGTGTGTGTGTTGTGTTTTTTATTTGTTAATGAATTTGTTCCTTAAAACAACGCTCCGGCATCAACCTGCAAAATTAATTCATTAAGAAAATTAAACTAATTCATCAAACATTCTCATTCCACATAGCAAGCATCAAGGATGTTGATTTTCGGTATACTTGCAAATGGAGGGACGATCTTATCCCATGTACAAAGCCTTGGCAGATCTGAGATAACGAGAAGGATTGTGAATTCTATACTTATGTGAAAAGTGTATAATGATGTCCGGTAACAGAAGTGTTCCTTATTGTTATAACTTTAATACCATCTCGTTCAGTGTGTTTATCTGTTTCTTTTCGCTGTGAGCGTGAAATCGTGTCGACGACACGAGGTTGATATAGAGTTATTAATTGGTTCTTTTGTTTCACGCGAAAGCTTAAACGGACACTAACCCGGATATGAACAATAGCAATATGAGATGATATCTCATGGCACACCGTATTGATCTACACAGCGCACCTACACTACACACACACACACACACACACACACACACGCACGCACGCACGCACGCACACACACACACACACACACACACACACACACACACACACACACACACACACACACACACACACACACACACAGTAACACATCATGCAGTGAAGGATGCATTTTCAACAGCAACAAATATAACTCTTCATGCCAGGGGTTCTTCTCAATACATGACCTTTCCAGTTACAAAGATTGTTGAAACGTTTAATTTATACAAAACAAAAAGCTACATTTGCTGTACTTGGACCCAATGGTCCCTTTAAGTGGACAGGCAGACAAACACTAATGATAATGAACATATTAAAAGAAACTCGCCAGTAAGACGCTGGCGAGGATGATAAACATTTGAGGCATATGATTGACCGCGTCTTGCCAATTGGTTTAATTCGTTCACTCCCGTGTTGTTCAATCTTGGCAGTAGCGCTCTACATATTCCTTGCTTATGATTATTTATCTCTACTATAATATAACAATGGATGTAAGTGTGTGTATGTGTGTGTGTGTGTGTGTGTGTGTGTGTGTGTGTGTGTGTGTGTGTGTGTGTGTGTGTGTCTGTCTGTCTGTCTGTCTGTCTGTGGTCGCCATACCTCAGAGATGGCAAAAGATAAGCACAAGATATTTTGCATGCACACTGCCCTGGCCCCAAAGATGTGCACCTGGGTTTTAGTTTCTCGAGATATTGTTTCCTTCCTCGGATAATGATCGACCCTCCCCATTAATGAATACAGCCTATAATAGTGCAAGGGAAGTAAGTCATGTTTTGTTACCCATGGAAGGGAGGTAACTCATCATACCAGCATTCCGTGTCATTCTCATTTCCCCCAAACGTTTGATTTGGAGTTTTTCTTTGAGGGCTTTGCTTACACCCGGGCGAAGCCGGGCCAGATAGCTAGCTGCAATATAAATAACATCAAACATTTGACACAATATGTATTCTTTACTTCCAGAAATACTGCCCTAGCACATCAGAAATGATGTACATCTACCGCTCGACAAGCGGGGTGAGCGAGAGCTCGGTGAAGGGAGAGGCCTGCTTCAGACTGGTGGAGATGGGGGGACGTAGCCTGACGACTCCCAAACTTCTCTACTTCTTCGACAATGCCAACGCCGCCATTTTCGTCGCCTCATGCTGCGACGTGGAGCGCAAGTTCCGGAATGGTGTCTTCACTTCCGGGTTCATGGAAACGTGCGAGTTCTTCTCCCTGGTGGCGCGAGACCCGACCCTGGTGAAGGTACCCATCATTCTCATCATCACCAAGCTGGATCTCCTCATGGAGAAGGCCAAGCGGGTCGACCTCAAGACGGTGCTGTCCGACTTCAAGGGCGACCCGCGGGAGGTGAAAGACGTGAAGAAGAACCTGTTGGAGGCCTTCCGAACCCGTTGCCATTCCAGACCACTGTACCACCACTTTCTGACGTGCACGGAGATTACCAACGTGCGCGAGGTTTTCGCTGAGATCAAGCGAGACCTCAGGGACAGCTTGTTGAGGAAGCTGCTCCCTCAGTGAGTTTCAAGGATGACTATTCGTCTGCGATGTCTGAATGCATCAAGCAAGGTCTTAAGCCTGTCTTTAACTGGGCGAAGTCGTCTACGCGAAGTATAGTTCGTGAAACTTGCCGCATGAAGCTTTGACACTGAGTTTTCGGTAAAAAGACTTTGCGAAGTCGACTTCGGGCTGAATTAGGGACCGCCTTTAAGAGACGGTCAGTCGTGGAAGCTACCTGCTTAGCGATGGTTCTGGGTGACTGCCATTGTTGACTATATGGTTTTCGATATTCACAGTGATTTTGACAAGTTTATTTGCATCAGGCCAGGACCTTCTTCTTCTTCTTCTTCGTACGACGGCTGTGTCAGACTCGGAATCTGGAGGATGCCATGAACATGGACGTTCTTTCCAGGTCCTCCAGTGCTCCCCACATTTTGGTCCTCAGATCTGTTTGGTCAGGCCATGTCTGGATCCGCAGTTGGTCGAGGAGGGGACATGCTTGGAGAACATGTTCTGGAGTCTGATCTCCCTCTCCACAGTCACAGGCCAGGACCAAGATAGAAGGCTGTTTCACTTGTGAGATACCTCGCGGTCGTGTTTGCCCTGGACCGTCAATGTTACCCACAGACATCCAAGCCAGAAAGGACACAGATCGAGCCACCACTAGAGGCTATGTCATCTGTGAAATTCTTCGGCAATCGTGTTGATCTTCGCCTTGCAATGGAACGTCAAGCTGTGATTCAATTATTCGAGCTTGACCTGAGACATCCTGAACTCAGGTCAAAATGAGTTCGGCTCATTCTCTCCCTGACAGGATGCCTTGAGTTTCTTTGTCTGGCAAGGAAACCGATTTTTTTTAACATATTTTGAGCTTTTTGTAATGTATTATTGATATAAGCAGATTCGCGATCGTCGATAATGATTTTTCATGGTGTTTTGTAATTTTTAAATTACAAAGGAATTGATATGTAAGACAGTTTCAAGCGAACTATTTTTCGCGGCTGTATTTACTGTGCAAACAACTCTAAATATGGCAAAAGTGTCACGTGATAATCAACCGTTTGGTTTCGGCGCTCACTGGAGCAGACGATTTTTTCTGAAACCAGTTGACAGTGATGAAACCATATATTACGGTCTACTTCCGGCGCAGTCCCAAAATTTCGTCTTGTTTTGACCTTAGAACGATGTCTTTATCATAACTGTGAAGAACAGAACGGAGATCACTGTCGAAGTCGGCCAATCTGCAATCATTTTCGTCTAGCGAACACTGATCTCAAATTTAGATCAGTGCTCGCGAAAAACATAATTATGGGAGATAACTCTGCATTCGTGTTTTGATAGATTCGCGTAGGACTGTAGCGTCCGGTCAGAGAGATAACTGGCGATATCCGTTGAGCGATGACTGATCAGAATGGACCTGAGATTCAAGCTTAATTTTCGGGACGATGCATCGTCAGTGACGATTCTTTGTTGAGTGTCCACGAAGTTTTATAAAACATATGCACAATACTCTAGCGTATGCCGGATTAATGAAGCCAGGCATGACCAAAGTAGCAACCATCTCGGTGATACTCCTCGGTCCTTGCTTTTTGCAACGGTATTTTGTTCGCACATTCCGCAAGAAGCCTGCCTGAGTCCTACTCAAACCTGGAGGAAAGACGTACGGTTGCTTTCTCGGTGACATTCGTCGTTTTTACGTGTGGCCAAAGTGAATAAGTTATGTTTCTTGTGCAATGCAAGATCGAAGAAACTTGATTCTTCAGTGATATTTCTCGGTGATTTTGTTTTCTCCGCGATGTTTCACGATACTTGTTATTTGGACGCAGTGTTTGGTTGGATCGTCACAAAACTGAGGTACAATCATATCCAGGGCACGCGTCCTCAGCAGTGTTTGTTTCTGATTGTTTCCGACGGCCTGTACGACTCACGGCTCTCTGCCGGAGTATTGGATAAATCAAACCAGACCAAAGACAAAACGCTCAGCCTTATTCTTCAGTTCTGGCGGGAATGGACATTGACTTCGGTACTCTACTAAGGCTAGCTCGGAGAGATCTGAGGCCGTTTATTGATTGATTGATTTTGATTTGGGTAGGGGGGGAGGCTTGTTCCGCATTGAAATGAAAGGTTTGCTTATTCCGTTCGTTTACGGAAGATAGTCACTTTCAAAACCCTTACTGTCTTTCTGCAGGTTATTTGATATGAGAGAATTAAGTCAGGGACCCAGTAGTGTACCAAGTGCTTTTGTCGCAGTATTTGATGGTGCGTAAGCTCAGCCAAAGTGAACAACAAGTGACAAGACCTTTTCGTCAGTGATTGAGTTAGTCACAGCCATGCAGAGACAGCTCGACGATGAGATTCTTTGGAGAAAACTCCCTCGACGAAAAACGTCCTTAAAGATTACGACATCCTCACATGAATACGACGTTAGATTGGTACGCATGTATATGTCGTGCCAAAATCACGGAATAGCCGAATTCGCGGAATCAGCAACATTTTTGACCATTTCGAGTAATCGGCAAAACGCTGCCCCTTTCGCGAATTCGGCAGCGTTTTGCCGAAATTGTGTACAGCTCCTAAAACATGCCCATTTCGCGAAAGCGGCAGTCAATCCCTAAGTTTTTGTGTCACCAGAACAAAGCATTAATATTGCCTAAGCTCCCTATTATGGTTTGTATGGTCTTTGTTGGTCTGTGTTGAACATAACTCCAAGATTGCACGAAAACTACACTTGTGGTCATAACTTACCATCATGTATCGTTTATTGCGATATCCATCGATTCCAGCATCTAGCTGTCTAGGTGTGGTGATACCAAGACATTTGCGAACTTTAAAAACCCAACATTGGCAGCTGAATTCACAAAATGGGCAAGTTTTATAAAAGCAAGTATGCATTCTGGGAACAACGTTGCCGATTTCATATAGCGAAACACTAAAAGCCGCCTTCAAAGGAGACTCGAAAGCGAATGTTAAATATTATTCCACATTGTTAACATTTGTGACATAAAATCCATGCAAGATATATGTGACCCTCCACCACGGAATGGGTCGCATGTCACCTTTGCATGATTTTCATATTTTTACATTTGCCAAAAGAGGTTTTTTTATGTTCTATCCAGTGGTGAAACCCGTTTTAGAAAAGAGTGAAAACTGTTTGAGTTATAAGCCTGTGACTAAGGTGACCCTCACACTGTTACCAGACACTCCCCGGACTTATATTAAGCTATAGCGCAGAACCGCGCGAGGTGACATGCGACTCATTTCGTGGTGGAGGGTCACATATGTCCGTTTGGTCGAACTTGGAATGTGTCATCCGTGTTCGTAACTTAGGTATTTACATGCACACAAAAGCTTCAGTCGACGCTAGAGGATTCGCATTTTGATGAAATCAAATTCAAAGAAGTTGTTGTCATCTCAAGCTGTTTTATTTATTTCTATTCTTTTAATATTTTGGTTCATACAATTGCATAGTTTAGTTTAATTATGTGAGTAATAGCACAGTAACCACCTCCCCCCCTCCCCCCCTCAACAAATCAACCCCCCCCCTCCCCCCTCCCCCCCCCTCCCCCCCCCCCCCCCCAAGTTGTAGTTTTTCTGCGTTTAATATATCCTGGTTTGTTATTTACACATACAAAAAAAAGTTAATAATAATAATAATAATAATAATAATAATGAATAATATTATATAGCGCATGTATCCAGGGTATATAACCCTGCTCAAAGCGCTGAAAGCTGAAAGTTGAAAGCACCTATGTCTGAAGGCATTGACATGAATAAAGAACACGATCTGGTGGTGTGTATTTTTGTTCCACTCCTGTGACGCGTACGTGTCTACAGTCCACCCCTGATAGGTAAAGAAATCATGGGCAGTGAACATTGTTTCAACGTTATCTGGGCAAGTCGAATGTTTTATTTTCTTCGGAGTCTCGTGCTTAAAAAAAAAGAAGTTGTATTAACAAAATGAATTTTGTTTTGTTTTTTTGAGGGGGGGCGGCGTAATGTTCAAAGTGGAGACTGACTGTTTTTTCACACTGTGTGTGTGTGTGTGTGTGTGTGTGTGTGTGTGTGTGTGTGTGTGTGTGTGTGTGTGTGTGTGTGTGTGTGTGTGTTTGTGTGTGTGTGTGTGTCTATGTGTGTGTGTGTGCGTGCGTGCGTGCATGGGTGCGTGCGTTCGTGCATGGATGCGTGCGTATGTGCGCGCCCGTGTTTGCGAGCGTGCGCATGTGCACGCAATTTGGGGAGTGTGATGTACACATGTGTCTTTTGGTCTCGGTGGGTTTTGTTCAATATGCATTGTACGTATTGTTATCATCCTTGGTGTGTCCCTTTGTGATTATTTGTCTGTGCATTGTTCATGTCTGAGTTTCACTGGAAGCAGAATCACTTGCAGTTGTTCTATACAACGCTAAAGACTTCTGGTAGAAACCATCACTGATGTACACCCCCACACATCTGTCCAGGCTGTTACACAATGTGAGAATCATCCCACTAGGACACATACCCAAAATCAACAGTGGGGTTACTTCCTGTGCTAATTATGAATGTATTGTTGAATTAATGTCGCAGACTGATTATGTGGTGATCAGTTTGCAATTGATGTCGCAGACTGATTATGTGGCGTTCAGTTTGCAATTGATGTCGCAGACTAATTATGTGGCGATCAGTTTGCAATTGATGTCGCAGAAAGATTATGTGGTGATCAGTTTGCAATTAATGTCGCAGAATGATTATGTGGCGTTCAGTTTTCATATAATGTCGCAGAATGATTATGTGGCGTTCAGTTTTCATATAATGTCGCAGAATGATTATGTGGCGTTCAGTTTTCATATAATGTCGCAGAATGATTATGTGGCGTTCAGTTTTCATATAATGTCGCAGAATGATTATGTGGCGTTCAGTTTTCATATAATGTCGCAGAATGATTATGTGGCGTTCAGTTTTCATATAATGTCGCAGAATGATTATGTGGCGTTCAGTTTTCATATAATGTCGCAGAATGATTATGTGGCGTTCAGTTTTCATATAATGTCGCAGAATGATTATGTGGCGTTCAGTTTTCATATAATGTCGCAGAATGTCTCAAATAGCCATAATGTCCAACGCTTTACAGAAAACAGCTAGTCTGTTGAAAGATGGTAGCTGTCCAAGTGGAATAATGCTCTTATCCTATGCTAAAGCACGGATAAATATGTGGCGGCGTGTCATGGAAAGGTATGTATCTTTAAGATAGATCTTGAATATACCAAAGCATACTTTGCAAAGACAAAAATATGTATCTTTAATGTGGTTGTTGAGAAAAACGGTCACACTGATTCCTTGTACCACAATTATATCTGTAGATTTATGCGTTGCGTGGAAAAAAAGACGATTTCTTAAACTGTCATGACACCTGTGTTTTGTGAATAAAAGCATTTTGTTTGTCATTCAAGTTAGGGCGCGTCAAAATAAATGGAGGTCGAAAGGGGCAAACTGATTAACATTAATTTTTTTTTTAAAAAGCCACGCCAGAAGACAATGCATTTGCTAATTATCGCCGAACAAATTGTAATTAGTTGAGGCTAATTAGTTAAAGCCATTTACATTTTGACACGGGTTCCTATGCCAATGACTCAGTCTCGATTGACAGCTGGCCTTGTCATTCAACAGACAGACAGACAGACAGACAGACAGACAGACAGGCAAGCGGACAGACATATCAATTTTTATTTATATGGGAGATTTATATAGCGCTTGACGTTCTCTAAGCGCTTTACATATTAATACAGACAGACAGACAGACAGGCAGACAGGCAGGCAGACAGGCAGACAGACAGACATACAGGCAGAGAGACAGGCAGACAGGTAGGCAGACAGGCAGGCAGACAGACAGACAGGCAGGCAGGCAAACAGGCAGACAGACAGACAGGCAGACAGACAGACCTATTTGAGATGGTGATCCGAATCGTTCAGACGAGAAGAACTATGCCTGTAAAGGGGACTTTCAAATAAGAAGCCAAGGAAAGGAAGGTGCATAAGGAAAATGCCTTTATTTGTCGGTCAAATTAACTAAGCAGCAATCTGTGGTTGGATGTTGTGGTGTAACGTGAGACAGATTCAATCAGTGTTTTCTATGTACTTTGTGCCGAAGTAAACATACAGTGTACGTTCACTGAGCTGTCGCTACTTGTTTTCGTTTCAATATCGCTTTTGCCTATGTGAGTGTGTGTGTGTGTGTGTGTGTGTGTGTGTGTGTGTGTGTGTGTGTGTGTGTGTGTGTGTGTGTGTGTGTGTGTGTGTATGGATCTGCTTCAAATTTGGTGGGCATATTCAGGTACACCCGGGACAGGCAACCTGGTCGATGAGATATTTCAAAACGTGCTCTTAGCGCGCAGCGCTGAACCGATTTTGTTTTTTGTGCTGAACCGATTTTGTTTTTTTTTGTCTGGATCCACTACCAGTAACTCTTCCTTATCTTCTCCAGTGTTTTTAGCCGCGATTATCTCCCTTCCTCCGTGCGGTGCGCATAGCCGGGTCCCCGGCGCAGCCGGGTATTCGGATCGACAAGGAAAATAAATGCCTCTTTGACAGTTTTGCACAAAGAGTAAGAGTTTAATGCCGTCTTGGTGGGTTTCCATGTCTGTCTTAGTTCCCTTGCACGTAGCATACCTGGCTAAAATTTCAAGCGACGTTGAGGTGTACATATTTAACAAAGAAGCAGATGTTCGCACACTGACAATGGAAAACATCCCTGACAAAACGATTGACTGCTAACGTTCTACAACCAAGAATGTATTTGAAAAAAGAAAGAAACAAGAACATAATATATGGAACGTTTGATTTAGATCGAGGTCCTGGTGAATATCATATTGTGTTTATGACTTTAATGTTGAATAAACTAACCTTTGTTTTCTTAATCACTAGAAGTGAAACGCATGTAACACTATCTCAGATGTTGTGCTTTAATTCATTAGCTCTCAGAAACAATTCTGATTGAAGTACGAATAAATCGCGATCAAAATCCGCGGTGCCCAGTTCCACATTGCCGTCATTCAGATTGTGATTACCCTGTACAGTATAGCTTAACAATGGTGCTTTTTTTTCGCTTTAGTAAAATGTAAGCTAGGTTGGGTACATTCCCTGCAGGTGCGCTGCTGAAAAGCTCGTATTCTATTTGACTAGAGAATATTCATCGCTTTCCGTGCCATACGGTCAACTTGTATGGTTGTTCAAGCTTAGAAAAGTATCACAGTTTTAGCATAAAGCAATTGGCAGTGCACTAATCTACATCAATTCACGCAGAAGCATGGTACTTGGCCTACATTGAAATGCAAAGAGCATACAAATTGTTTATTGCGTATACAAAATGGCGATGCAAATCAGCCAGGTATGCTCTTGATCGCCTAGAATTAGCATATTTATCAGAAATGCTTTGTCACTGGTGAAGGTAAGTTTGCACAACGTCATGGAAAACTGCCACGTCATGTTATTGGTGAAAAAAAAGCTTACAAACAAAATCATAATAATGAGCGGACCTTGGCCGACCAGAAACTCCTTTTGCCATTGATATGCATGGCACACCGTTGTCCAATATCACCATGACAGAGGAAAAAACCAGTTAGATAATCCAAGTGCCCTTGTGAAAAAACGATCTCCAAAATCTTTTTCAAAAAGAAATGAAAGCCAAAGGTGAAAGATCAAACGAGAAACTGTTGCCACTGCATGTGCGCATGCCATATAATGCACCGATATCACCATAGCAGAGATGAGACGCTTACAAAAAAATCTGACGCCTGACACTAGAGGCGCCGTGATTTGTCCTCCTTCTTTTCATGCCCATTACACCCCTCCCTCTCCACCCCCTTCGTCCCTTTCCTCCCCTGTAAGTGGTGAACATTGAAGATGTGTCACCTGGTGGGTGCAATCTGATACGAAGGCGCTATGTTATTTGCATACCACATGTCACAGACGAAAAACCCGGACAGCGTCCTTCAACTGAGAAATGTACACGATTTGTTTTCCAAAGGCAAACAAAAGTGTGCAACGGGGTTACAAGTAGTTTTACGTTTTATATGCAAATTAATCTCAAAGGCTGAACAATAGTGTGTACCAACGCAACCAGGAAGACTCCAACTTCAAAAGTGTGTGTGTGTGTGTGTGTGTGTGTGTGTGTGTGTGTGTGTGTGTGGGTGTGTGTGTGTGTGTGTGTATGTGTGTGTGTGTGTGTGTATCTGGGTGTGGGTGTGTGTGTGAGTGTGTGCGTGTGTGTGTGTGTGTGTGGTTTCAAATGGACAAGCCCCGACAGCACCCCGTGTGTGTGATGTCACCCTGTCACACTATCAGTTTTTGTTTACTCTAAGTCTAAGAGATCTAAGCTCTGTCTACAGCGTCCTCGCTTTGGAGAAGCGTTTCGTAATCGTGCGGTAACTGTTCTTTTACTCACGGTTTTTGCACATGTGATACGCTCATTCTTTCTCCTCCTTTAAAGTATAACTCCGCGAAGAGTTGTGCTTTATAAGCTTATAAACAAATAAACAAACAAGCACAACAAATAAAATCTATTAAAAAAAAGTAAAAAAAGGAAAGGATTTGTTTGTTTGTTTGTTTGCTTAACGCCCAGCCGACCACGAAGGGCCATATCAGGGCGGTGCTGCTTTGACATAATATGTGGCGCACGTTATATTATAACGTGCGCCACACACAAGACAGAAGTCGCAGCACAGGCTTCATGTCTCACCCAGTCACATTATTCTGACACCGGACCATCCAGTCCTAGCACTAACCCCATAATGCCAGACGCCAGGCGGAGCAGCCACTAGATTGCCAATTTTAAAGTCTTAGGTATGACCCGGCCGGGGTTAAAAGGAAAGGAAAGCTGGTTATGTCTTTCAATTCCATGTCCTCGTGCATGGCTAAAGCTAAGATATTTTGGCCGATTCGGTCGACGTTGATAAGCAACACTTTAAGGGTCCCGTCACACAGCACTACGTTCTTGCCACGACCATGCCGATCACGCCGATCTAAAAAAAAAAAGTTATCAAATCGGGGCATATTGCCGTCAAAATCCAGAGCGTAGCCAATCGTGGGCCAAACGGAGGATCTCCATGAGCGTGGTTTGGTCAGGGTGGGATCTGATAGATCGGGAAGCTGCATACTCTCCCTACGCTTATTTCGAACTGCACAAAACAAGCGTTGCCGGGTCGTGGTGCAGTACAGTATTGAAGTAGGTTTTTTTTTTAAATTTGCCATGTGCTGGGTTTTGATGGCGATTATATCCCACTTTCGAAGATGAACGGACCTGATGGTGGTTTTATCATGACCACAGAGATCTTACCACGATGCTACCACGCTGCTTGTACGATATTGGCGTTCCCGCTACGTTCTTAATAAGACTTTGACACGCTTTCCGTGGGCCACGACTCGGCTTTTGTGCAAGCGTGGGGAGAGCATGCAGCTTCCGACCCCACCTCGATCAAACCACGCTCATGGAGATCCTCCCACGTTTGGCCCACGATTGGCCACGCTCTCGGACAATTTTACAGCGTAGTGGAAGCGACGTCTGTGTGTGATTGGGGTGTAAGCAAAATTCTATCAGCTGGTAAGAAGGCACCCTGCCCCACTTTACTTCCCCCTTTCTCTCAATCCTTCCCCCATCTCCCTTATCCTCTTTACCCCAGCCGATCTCCCTTCCATCTTTTGTTATCTCTGGTAATCTCTAGGCGTAACCTCTTGTCGCTGACACGGACGACATTCTTGTAATCTCACGCAGAACTACTCTTTGTTACATCGCTTTTGTCCACCCGGTGATAATATCTGATACTATCTG
>NC_090246.1:55182510-55185010 GCF_037325665.1 Littorina saxatilis | reverse complement strand
CAACAATACCAGCAAAACAGCAACACCAACAACAACAATAAGAACATCAGCATGAACAATACCAACTAAAAGTAAACAAACAACAGCAACAACAACTACTACTACTACTACTACTACTACTACTACTACTACTACTACTACTACTACTACTACTACTACTACTACTACTACTACTGCTACTACTACTACTACAACAATTCTTCACACTATATCTTTTCCTAAGAACTGTGGGAGCCAAACGACAAAGACAACATTTGTTTCATAAAAGCGAACATTCTTGTTAGTTAAAAATCCGCCAACAGTTCCTGCGCATTTCAAAGCTAATATATACAGTTCCTGCACTTTTCAATGTAAGAGTGTATAATGAGTTTTTCAATATCGTTTTTATGTAGATTATTACGACTTGAATCATTTTTGGGAAATCTGTCTCGTTAAAAGAAAAATTGTCAGCTGTCCATCCGGTTTTAAAGACAGAAAAGAATCTAAACCTCCAGAACTGCCATACACCAGATTTCTTTGAAGTCGACGCCATTTCTTCAAATTCTGTACCTATATGGAAGTAAAATACGAAAGTCGGTCGGTGACTATTTCTAAGAAGTATTCATTTACCTGCGATCTCTACATGTGGGCGTACCGTGTCGCCCGAAGTGATTGCAAGAGAGGCATAGTTGGTGTGCCCTTTTTTTTTCTCACATTCGTTGTAGACTCGAAAACAGCATACATGTTCGAGTGCAGATTTTCAAAAAAAAGGACTGATTTTAAACATGTTGGGGCTTTCTTTCAGACAAAGAAGACAGACGTTCTACGTGGTCTATCAAGAACTCTATGACTCTTATGAACTACCCGATTAAAACAATATTGTAATAGTAGATGCACGTTTTATGCCAATAATGTATTAAGTTTAAATGATAGTATGAGCGTATAAGGTCATTTCCTTTTTCCAAAACACTAGTGGTAAGGCGTCCGCCCCGTGATCGGGAGGTCGTGGGTTCAAACCCCGGCCGGGTCATACCTAAGACTTTTTAATTGGCAATCTAGTGGCTGCTCCGCCTGGCGTCTGGCATTGTGGGGTTAGTGCTAGGACTGGTTGGTCCGGTGTCAGAATAATGTGACTGGGTGAGACTTCTGTCTTGTGTGTGGCGCACGTTATATGTCAAAGCAGCACCGCCCTGATATGGCCCTTCATGGTCGGCTGGGCGTTAAACAAACAAACAAATCAGTGACACTATCTGAGTCCCTGACATGTTATGAGTGGACATTTCTTGACATTACATCAGTGTATACAATCTATGTCGTAGGTATACATAGATTGTGATATAAATGTGACACAAAATATATTTGTGAACACAGCAATACCTGTGAAGATTGGAATCACCACATGCACAACGGAGATCTAATGAAGTACTGCGGATCGCATCTACCAAGGATTGTGTACGTTTTCTGGAGAAGAAAAAAGGGATCGTCACGTTTTATGAGTAGTCCTCACTACTCAATTGTATCTGGCGACGCCTGCTTGCAATCGGTTGCTTCATCGAACAAAAAGAAACCTTCAATCCGTCGAGTCCCGCGGCATGCAAACAATCTTTAAACTTAGTTGTGTCTAAACCCTCAATATCACGATAGTATGAGCGTATAAAGTCATTTCCTTTTTCCAAAACACTCAGTGCACGGTTGGCCTAGTGGTATTATACGGCATATATTATGTATCATTAAACTGCAACGATTTAATCATTAATCTAAATGCCCTTGATATTGCTCTTCGGAGAGTGATGTTACTTTCAGAATTAAAGCATGATTCGTCCACTAAACAATGTACTGTCAAGAAAAGCACATTTATCTTTGTCATGCTGTGTCTCCATCCCACACCTAGTACCCCCAACGCAACAACCACCACCCCCCCCCCCCCCACAACCCACAACCATCCCACACCCATTGAGAGAGATTAGTAACAAAAATGTTTCTCAGAAGAACTACACCTTTAACCTTGGCATGATGTGTCTTTACATTCACCCCATTCATTCCATTCATCATTGTTCTAAGAAGCAACACATCTTTAAACTTCTTCAGCGTACAGTTGACCCCCCCTTAAAACACACACACACACACACACACACACACGCACACACACCACCACCACCACCACCACCACCACCACAACCCCCATTTAAGGTATACCTCCCTGTAAGACCCTGCTTAATGGAGAGTTTTGTATTCATAATTTGTGTAAGTTGCCCTCCATTTTATTATTCCTTTCTCAGTATTTAAGACAGATTCCAAGAGGTCTTGAAAAAGAAAGCTTTCATTGCGCTTTATTTCCTACGCTGAACGTGATCAAACCTGTTGAGCGTGTCCTGCAGGGAGATATCATGATGTACGCAAACACGACACACTGAATACTGTTCGCACTGGATTGCGAAAGGACAGTGACACTGCAATATCCTTTTCACTTCCACACTACGTCGCCCATGCAAGTGCGCGTGTACTTGTTGCGGCGCGACGG
>NC_090246.1:55011223-55182310 GCF_037325665.1 Littorina saxatilis | reverse complement strand
GAGAGAGAGAGAGAGAGAGAGTGGGGTGGGTTTTTACCAAATACGTACTTTGCGGTTGAAAAAGAAACGAAGGATTGTTAGCACTTCTTTATTTACTTGTTACTTTTATTTGACTGTAATCGTAGCTTGCATAAAATATATACCAGGTCGCTTATTTTGAATGTTTACTCAAAATGTATGTATATTACAGGAATGGATAGAATTGAAGCGAACAAGCACAACAAAGAAGAAGAAAAAACACATACACACAAACTTGCAAACACACAAATACACAATCAAACAAACACACTCACCAACAAACAAACAACCAAACAAACAAACATAATCAAACTGAAACAAAAAGACGGAATTGTATGTGTATTGCTTTGAGTATGTTGCGGACATGCGCTTAATTATTAATTGTGCTTGGTTTGTTGCACAGAGAGAAAGGAATAGAGGATGCATGCTGTCCGTCTGCGTGTGTGTGTGTGTGTGTGTGTGTGTGTGTGTGTGTGTGTGTGTGTGTGTGTGTGTGTGTGTATGTGTGTGTGTGTGTGTGTGTGTGTGTGTGTGTGTGTGTGTGTCTGGGTGTGTGCATGTATGTGTGTGTGTGTTTGTGTGGGCGTTTATGAGATGATGAGGATCATTACACTCGTGCATGCTCCCGTTCTCCAAACACCCCCCCCCCACCCCCTCTCTCTCTCTCTCTCTCTCTCTCTCTCATTGTCTCTCTCTCTCGTTGTCTCTCTCTCACTCTCTTTCTCTCCCCCCCCTCTCTCTCCCTCTCTCTCTCTCTCTCTCTCTCTCTCTCTCTCTCTCTCTCTCATTGTCTCTCTCTCTCGTTGTCTCTCTCTCCCTCCCTTTCTCTCCCCCCCTCTCTCTCTCTCTCTCTCTCTCATTGTCTCTCTCTCTCTCTCATTGTCTCTCTCTCGTTGTCTCTCTCTCACTCTCTTTCTCCCCCTCTCTCTCTCTCTCTCTCTCTCTCTCTCTCTCTCTCTCTCTCTCTCTCTCTCTCTCTCTTCCTCTCCCTGACATATTTTAAGTGAGTAAGGTGCAAATAGGTTGCAAGACACACTGACTCACCTCATTCTCGAGGTGTGTACGTGCGAAGGGTCAATACGCCACCATTTCTTTGAATCTGTTTTTATGTTACAGTACCTTTAGAGTTTCACGTATTATGTGCAAGTTGAAATCCGCCTTTATTGAATCTTTTCACTGGCATATTTTTGTATTCTATGATAAACGGCACAGTCTTGGGTTTTTTCGACATTTTGAAAAGCATGAACTCAATACTCGGCTGTAGCCCTTAAAAGGGACAAAGAGTGTGTTTTTCCTCAACTCCATTAACCACCGTTATTGATCTCTGTTCAATGCATGAAAAAAGGGAAAGATATCAAGGAAAAAAGGTTGATTTTTTTTCAAATGAAGTCTCAGCGCGCGCACCGACATACACCCACACAGTGACACGATATGAATTGAATTGAAGAAAAACGTTCACAGACACATTTGAAGGCTTTTTGTCCCTTTATAGCTTTACGTTGACTAAAGAAGATCTCGCGTATACACACCGCAAGACCAGCTCCCCAAGAAACCTTAACACTTTCTACCCCACATACGTATTTTGACCAAGTTTGTTTTGGCAGAGACCAGCTGTGCTGCAGCAGGTCACTCAAAATTGTAGTATCTGTGTAGTAACTGTGTATCAACACGCTGGAATGCAGGCGTTAAATCGACGTTACAGTAAGCGACTGGAGCTAACTGTCTGAGCCGATATATCCGTATCTGGTCAGATAGAGCCATATGAGTGGGTACGGATATATCCGTACATGGGAGACAATGAGTAATGCAGGTTCAATGTGAACAAGTTCTTCTTCCTTTAATTTTTTTTTCATCTTTCTGTGAGCAACAAAGCTTGGCATTTTGCCTTGGTTCGTGATCGATAGGATCTTCTTGCGAAAACAAGGTTCAGACGTGTCATATCAAATAGAGTACCAGCTTCTCTTTTGTTTCCTCGAGTTGTCATCTTTCCAATGGATGTTCTACTTTCTTTCTTATTTTTTTCTTTCTTTCTTTCTTTATTTTTTTCTTTCCTTCTTTCTTTCTTTCTTTCTTTCTTTCTTGACTAAATGTTTTAACATAGAGGGGGAATCGAGACGAGGGTCGTGGTGTGTGTGTGTGTGTGTGTGTGTGTGTGTGTGTGTGTGTGTGTGTGTGTGTGTGTGTGTGTGTGTGTGTGTATGTGTGTGTGTGTGTGTGTGTGTGTGTGTGTTTGTGTGTGTTTGTGTGTGTGTGTCTGTGCGTGTGTGTGTGTGTGTGTAGAGCGATTAAGACCAAACTACTGAACCGATCTTTATGAAATTTGACATGAGAGTTCCTGGGAATGATATACCTGGAAGTTTTTTTCCTTTTTTTCGATAAATACTTTTGATGACGTCATATCCGGCTTTTTGTAAAAGTTGAGGCGGCACTGTCACACCCTCATTTTTCAATCAAATTGATTGACATTTTTGTAAAGCAATCTTCGACAAAGGCCGGACTTCGGTATTGCATTTCAGCTTGGTGGCTTAAAAATTATTTAATGACTTTGGTCATTAAAAATCGGAAAATTGTAATAATTCTTTTATATAAAACGATCCAAATTTACGTTCATCTTATTCTACATCATTTCCTGATTCCAAAAACATATAAATATGTTATATTTGGATTAAAAACAAGCTCTGAAAATTAAAAATATAAAAACTATGATCAAAATTAAATTTCCGAAATCGATTTAAAAACAATTTCATCTTATTCCTTGTCGGTTCCTGATTCCAAAAACATAGAGATATGATATGTTTGTATTAAAAACACGCTCAGAAAGTTAAAACGAAGAGAGGTACAGAAAACCGTGCTATGCAGCACAGCGAAACCACTACCGCGCTGAACAGGCTCGTCAGTTTCACTCCGTTATGCACAAGCGGTGGACTACGGTCATTGTGAAAAAATGCAGTGCGTTCAGTTTCATTCTGTGAGTTCCACAGCTTGACTAAATGTAGTAATTTCGCATTACGCGACTTGTTGTTCTTTCTATTTATTTATTTCTTCCTTTGTTACTTTCTTTCTTTCTTTCTTTCTTCCTTTCTTTCTTTCTTTCTTTCTTTCTTTCTTTCTTTCTTTCTTTCTTTCTTTCTTCCTTTCTTTCTTTCTGTCTTTCTTTCTTTCTTTTTTTTAGTATCATATGATACAAAACTGTGCACATGCGGCTTGATCATTTGGTAACACCAAAACCTTGATTGCGAAGAAGACACCGATATGTAATGTGAAGCACAGTATACAATTATTGTGTATTTTGCTGTAGCGTCTGCTTTCCCACGGCGAAAAAGTGTTTAGCCTACCACATAAATAACTACATTTCACACGCACTACAAACAGGCAGCCATAACAGGAGGAAGGAAGTTTGTGAGACGGGATAGAAGATATGTTATTTCCCCCTCTGCTTCTTTACATCTGTAAACTGCAAGGGCTAGTTATTTTTCTGTAACTACCCATGCAACCAAACAAACAACTAGCCAGCAACAGCACGAATCCTCGATAGCTAACGGGTTGAGGAGCTACACTTTTTTCGGCACTACTTTTGCGACTGAAAAGTTCCGAACGCTCTAATGTACGAAATATACATCTCTGGAGCAAACAACACAAACATGCCACATTTTGTCATTTAAAACTAACAACTACAGGTTTCAACACACAAAATCCAGTATAAAATCTAGAGTAGTTCGGCCTTGCGGATTTCTTCAAACTGGGGCACTTCGACATAAAGACAGCAATCTGTCGGTCAATTATCAACTATAATTTTTTTCATTTCATAAACAGAAAACACGCAAGCAAATGCACAAATCCTTGAATGCCAAGAAAATGAAGCGGTTCCATACGCTGTCTTGCATCAGAAAACCGAACTTCATACAGTATTTGACGCTGGAACACGAGTGCAAAAGTTCGTCTGCTAGTCTGCTACGACGTACGAAAATGTCCTTCGCGATACCATAACATGAAAAGAACACAAAAGTATCTGCCGTTATCGTCTCAGCAGAACAACAGCATAACTATGTACCGGTACTTGATTTTATTCCAAACCAAATAAACTGCTGTAAAGTGTTAGCAGAATTGATTGATTTTCACGGAACTCTCCGACCGCGAATTAATCACTTGCTTGCGCAGGTAGACTGACAGAGTGATTAGGACTCGATCACACTGTGGCACAAGAACACCGTTTTTCTTTGAAAATCATAAGAAAGGAGGAATAAATAGGTTACACACCTCGTCTCAGTAGTAATTAAAAGTAATGGTCTCAGTTTGCGGATTCAGCGTCAGTCTTAATCTCATTTTTTACATTTAGTCAAGTTTTGACAAAATGTTTTAACATAGACTGGGAATCGAGACGAGGGTTGTGGTGCATGGTTGTGCGTGCGTGTGTGCGTGCGTATGTGCGTGTGTATAGAGCGGTTCAGACAAAACTACTGGAACGATCTTCATGAAATTTCACATGAGAGTCCCTAGGTATTATTATTGCCAGCCTGTTTTTTGAATAAATGTCTTTGATGACGTCATATCCGGCTTTTTGTGAAAGTTGAGGCAGCACTGTCACGCTCTCATTTTTCAACCAAATTGGTTGACATTTTGGTCAAGTAATCTTCGACAAAGTCCGGACTTTCGTATTGCATTTCAGCTTGGAGGCTCAATAATTAATCAATGAGTTTGCTCATTAAAGTTGTCATTAAAATCGATATTTCGCAAACAGATTTAAAATTTATTGCATTGTATTCCTCATCTTCTCCTGAATTAACAAAAATATATAGATATGTTATGTTTACTATAAAAATTTGCTCAGAATGACAGAAAATAGGTTTAAATAAGTACTGCGTTCGCGCGCTACGCGGAGACGAGCGTGACCCGTCTCGGTTTGTCGGTGTAGTTAGTCGAGACTATCTTAATGTAGTCTCGGTGATGACTGCTTTGTGGTATTGATCTTAACAAATGTTGTTGTTTTTTTTATCGCTTCACGCCACTTGTTTGTTCTTAACCAACTCCTTAACAACTATTCACATCCTTGCTTGTAATGCACTCAATGTAGACAATGAATATGTGCAAGAAATTATTTCTGTCTGCAGACCAGGGAAATATTTAGAAAAATACGGCACTTATTATTCTAAACAATTTCTATGGTTGTTTATAAAACTTTACTCCCGTAACCTGGAACCCACTGGACCCCCACTCTGTAAAACAATCAACCGTTTCTTTGTTGTTGTTGTTGTTGTTGTTGTTGTTGTTGTTGTTGTTGTTGTTGTTGTTGTTGTTGTTGTTGTTGTTGTTGTTGTTGTTGTTGTTGTTGTTGTTGTTGTTGTTGTTGTTGTTGTTGTTGTTGTTGGTGTTGGTGTTGGTGTTGGTGTTGTTGTTGTTGTTGTTGTTGTTGTTGTTGTTGTTGTTGTTGTTGTTGTTGTTGTTGTTGTTGTTGTTGGTTGTTGTTTGTTGTTTGTTTGTTGTTGTTGTTGACAAAACGGCAATTGTGAAGGTTTGCTTGTTTATTGATTTTTCTGTTGCCTTTCAGATGCTCAATGTCACGATTCCGGCAACTGAGAGCGAAAGTAAGTTGTTTCGGATATACATCAGCTTGGAAAATTACTATGCTTTACGTAATTAGATATCTTTGTTAGGTAAACGTTACTTCATCTTGCAGGTGTTTGCAAACTGAGACTTTAAGAGTTAAAGCAGGACAGGTATACTTTTTTGTTTTGGATTTGTGAATTCTAATGTGCTGTTCAAGTATGAAACTGAGACTTTAAGAATTAAAGCAGAATCGGGTGGGGTTTGTGTTTTTTTTTATTTGTTAAATGTCTTTTCAAGTCAGTTTGTGAGTAATTCGACTGCTGCTTACTCAATACAGTGTTCTAGATGGTCGAACGTGTAGCAAAGACCTGTACGTGTACGTGTAGATATTGCGTCAACCTTGACTCACTTTTTTCTCCAATGTTCCAAATGCATTCGTTGTTTTGCTACCACCAAGACTGCAGATCTTGGCAAACGCGTGACGTAAAAACTAGATTTGATGACGTTACCCGTACACGTTCCCGTACAAATCCTGAAAAGTGCTGATCTAGATCTCACGAAAGACTATTTTGAATGTTCTCTGAGGTTGTTATTTTTTTTTGTTTTTGTGGGGTGGGGGGGGGGGGGGGTTCTTATTTATGATATTTTCGTACTTGTTTTCTTTTTCCGCGCGCGGATATTTTCTCTGTCTGAGTATGAATGTTGATGTTTTGTTCCAGTAAAAGTGTTTAAGAAAATATCTATCTATAGCCATGTATTTCTATTTCAGACTGTGGATATGGACCCCCAGGCGGCTTTCCTGCTAATCTTTCAGGTGACTCTGTTACAAATGCGCGTGATTTGCAGGCTTCCCCACACACTGCGATAAATGACACAGTTTGGGGGGTGACATTTCAGTGGAAAGTGCCAATAGATGGTAAGTGTATTTATTTATTTATCTATTTATTTATTAAGTTTGTTTGTTTGTTTGTTTGTTTGTTTGTTTGTTTGTTTGTTTGTTTGTTTGTTTGTTTGTTGTTGTTTGTTGTTCGTGTTTGTTGGTTTTTATGTTATTGATTGATTGATTGATTGATTGATTGATTGATTGATTGATTGATTGATTGATTGATTGATTGATTGATTGATGTATGTAGAAAGAACTGTAATAATGCCTACAATGATATGTTTGCGTTAATCATGTCACATGTAAACAGAAAATAAATCGTTTTACTAGTTTATAGAACAAGGAAATTGACACCCAAATATTTCTTCAAGCAAAAAATCCGCGTTTGTTGCGAGAAAAGGGCGACCATTTATGTACATGTATCAGTCCGCAAAGAAAGAAGAATTTAACATGTACAACAAATCATTGCAACATTTTTATTTAGTGAGAGGGAAGAGAAGGGTGCCTAGGAGGCGAAGGGGAATGCAAAAGATAATGTTTAATGTACAATTTCAATGCCTCGAACAAAGCCATCCATTGTATGGGAAACCTTTTTCTTTAAATCTGTTTAAAGACTCACTGTACAATTTCAATGTCTCGAACAAAGCCATTAATTGTATATAAAAAAAATAAAAACTCTTTAACAAAAACTCTTGTTTTCAATCTATTTCAGGAATCAGTCGTCAGCATTTAAAAGGGTTTTACCTAGAAATGGATACAGTTGGAAGCGGGGCGGCCTCCTGTGATATCTTCGACGTTAAAGAGCTTGGCATGGCGGATAATTTGGTAAGTTGCGCTTTTCTTGCTCTGTTCCTTCGTGTTTCTTCTTAGCACATTCATCCATCCTTTCTTTATTTGTGTCCTCCTTTCTGCGTTGTTTTTCTCCTTGTCTACCGCTCGTTTCTTTTTCATTTTGTTCTTCTTGTATGCAGTGAAACCCCCTTTTAAGACCCCCCGATTAAAGACTCCCTCCCTTTTAAGACCTTGCTTTTTCAGACTTTGTGTTCATAACCTCTGTAAATGTCCCCCCATTTTAAGACTCCCTCCTTTTTAAGACCTGATTTTCTCAGATTTGTCGAGGCCTTAAAAGGGGGGGGGGGGTCACTGTTTGCAGGTATTCACTACTGTTGTCAAAGAAATATCACCAGTACACTTTTATGGTCAGGACTGATTTACTCATGGCTGTTCGAAACGTGTACCGCTGAATGTTTTAAAATGCGACAAGGTTGAAGTGGCTTTGATTTGCGTTGTTATGTTTGTGGTCATATCATTTTTACATTTAGTCAAGTTTTTTTAATACTTGATTTGTTGGCTGAACTGAATGGATATGATTTTTTGGTGCAATTTATATGTTGGTATACACACGTCTGGTACCGATTTCTCAGACTTGTGAAGGTCTTAAACCGGAAGTTCCACTTTATTTTTTATTGTTTTGTGATTGGGACGGGAGAGCGGGGGGCGGAGGGGGAAAAGGGGCTATAACTACCAGGCAGTGTTTTCGCTGCCTTTACTGATACACTTGTATAACACTCTACAATTTTTGTCCTTAGAATGTACGCTTTTCAACTACGTGTGTCTTTGACGACGGCGAGACATATCGCATTCTTCTGTTGAGCCTTCCTTCTCCAACCCGTAAGGAATATATAGCAGGGCTACAGCGCAGGACAGTTGTCAGTATTCCCAAAAGACAGAGTGAGATATGTTTGCGATATTCTATGTCATATTCACCTATTACCTAAGTACTGCTTATAAAATAAGCTATTTATATATGTCGTGCCGAATTCACGTGATTGCCGATTCCGCGTAATGGGCAAAATTTTTGCCCATTTCGCGTAATCGGCAAAACGCTGCCCAATACGTGAAATCGGCAGCGTTTGGCCGAAATCGCGTAAAGGCTTCTAAAATTTGCCCATTTTGAGAAATCGGCAGCCACTTTTTGGTTTTAAAGTTCTCAAATGCCTGAGATATCATCACACTTTGACAACTAGATACTCCAATGGATACATATCGCAATAATCGATAAGTTATGGCAAGTTATTCCAGAAAGTGTAGTTTTTGTGCATTTCCGGAGTTATGCTCGACACAGACCAAAATAGACCATACAAAACATAGTAGCGAGGTAAAGCAATGTTAATGCAATGTTCTGGTGACACAAAAAGTAACAGACTAGCTGTCGCTTTTGCGAAATGGGCAAATTTTAGAAGCCTTTCCGCATTTTCGGCAAAACGCTGCCGATTTCACGTAATGGGCAGCGTTTTGCCGATTACGCGAAATGGGCAAAAATGTTGCCGATTCCGCGAATTCGGCAATTCCGTGAATTCGGCACGACGTATATATATACAGCAAACATTAGTTGAACAGTTAAAACAAACAAACAAGATAAGTTGGCTACCCAAATTTTCGGCCAAAGACCTTCCTCAGGGGCGTGTAATGCACGCAGACAACGATAGCTAGGTTACGAAATCGCATGGGTTGCACAGCAATATATATACCTGTATATACTCATTTTGTCCTCGACTCTCGTCACCTTGATCTTGAGAAAGCAACCTCCTTACAAGATATATTTAAGTTCTTTCGATTGTCTTTTTATATTTAGTCAAGTTTTGACTAAATATTTTAACATCGAGGGGGAATCGAAACGAGGGTCGTGGTGTATGTGCGTGCGTGTGTGCGTGTGTGCGTGCGTGCGTGTGTGTGTGTGTGTGTGTGTGTGTGTAGAGCGATTCAGACTAAACTACTGGACCGATCTTTATGAAATTTGACATGAGAGTTCCTGGGTATGAAATCCCCGAACGGTTTTTTTTCATTTTTTTGATAAATGTCTTTGATGACGTCATATCCGGCTTTTCGTGAAAGTTGAGGCGGCACTGTCACGCCCTCATTTTTCAACCAAATTGGTTGACATTTTGGTCAAGTAATCTTCGACGAAGCCCGGGGTTCGGTATTGCATTTCAGCTTGGTGGCTTAAAAATTAATTAATGACTTTGGTCATTAAAAATCGGAAAATTGTAAAAAAAAATAAAAATTTATAAAACGATCCAAATTTACGTTTATCTTATTCTCCATCATTTGCTGATTCCAAAAACATATAAATATGTTATATTCGGATTAAAAACAAGCTCTGAAAATTAAATATATAAAAATTATTATCAAAATTAAATTTTCCAAATCAATTTAAAAACACTTTCATCTTATTCCTTGTCGGTTCCTGATTCCAAAAACATATAGATATGATATGTTTGGATTAAAAACACGCTCAGAAAGTTAAAACAAAGAGAGGTACAGAAAAGCGTGCTATCCTTCTTAGCGCAACTACTACCCCGCTCTTCTTGTCAATTTCACTGCCTTTGCCATGAGCGGTGGACTGACGATGCTACGAGTATACGGTCTTGCTGAAAAATGACAGCTACTTGACTAAATATTGTATTTTCGCCTTACGCGACTTGTTTTTTAATTATGTCTGTCCACCTCAAAAACCATGAGGTCGACGTAGTTATAAATGTTTTGTTAAACTTTTGTCTCTGATAAACCTAAAACAACCTTTCTTTGGTTTTGATGATTTAATATATACTCATTATGACTTAATTTAATAAAATAAAATGATTTGGAAAGAAAAGACAAATGTATTACAATGTTAAGATTCAAGATGTTAAAAGAAGAAAGCATAGGTGTGATGTTGTCCATTGTTTTGAATTCTGCCTCTCCCACAGATCCTAAAGTTGACCCTGACAAATGGACTACTTGGGTGCTGGTACAAACACACGAATCCAAGATTGAAGTGAAATTTGGCTTCCCAGGGAACAATTCTTCAGCGAAATTTAACCGCTATTTAGTCCAGCTGGTGATACCAGGAACGCCTAAGAAACTTGTGCAAGAAAAAAATGTCGACAGTGCGGTAAGTATATTTGGCCAATATTGAAAATTCACATTTTATATTTATGTTGTTATGCTATTCTATGTTGTGCTGTGCTTGCTTTGTTTGTTTTACCACCCTCTCTCTCATAATCTTTCCCTCTCTGTCTGTGTCTCTGTCTGTCTGTCTGTCTAGTCTGTCTGCTAGACTCTCTGTCTAGTATCTAAGTCTAGTCTCTCTCGCTCTCTCTCTCTCTCTCTCTCTCTCTCTCTCGCTCTCTCTCTCTCTCTCGTTCTCTCTCCCCTCTCTCTCTCTCTCTCGCTCTCTCTTTTTATCTCTTTCTCTCTCTCTCGTTCTCTCTCTCCATCTCTCTCTCTTTCTCTCTCTCTCCCTCTCTCTCTCTCTCTCTCGCTCTCTCTCTTTATCTCTCTCTCTCTCCCTCTCTCTCTCTCTCCCTCTCTCTCTCTCTCTCTCTCTTTCTCTCGCTCTCTCTCTTTATCTCTTTCTCTCGCTCTCTCTCTTTATCTCTTTCTCTCGCTCTCTCTCTCTTTATCTCTTTATCTCTTTCTCTCGCTCTCTCTTCCTCACTACCTCACGAGTGAGTAATAGCCGATAGTCATTCGTCTTTTTCTTCTAAAAAAAACCTCTCTTTTTTACCAGTCGTGTCAGTAAAAAACAGAATGTACAGAATGGGCAGTCACAGCTATTGCAAGCTGCTACAGTAATTCAGGAAAAGAATCTTTCTCTCCACACAAAGTAGTGGTGCTCATGATTTGTGGCTATAGTGTATGCGTGAAAGGATGCTCATATTCACTGTAAAAGCCTATCTGATCTGTCGGGCGAAAAACTTGATCGCGTACGCAGGTACTTGGTGCATGATTACCTGGAACACAGGTGAATGATCTTATCTAATTAAAGGCACTTCTGACTGGAACACTGCAGTTTGATTGCTCACGGTTATTATTTAACTCGTTGTTACAAACGTGTCGTCTGGAACACAATGTACCGCAAATAATACTGCAACGTTATCATTAAATTAGGTTCGATTTTTGCTTATTTCAGAGCAGTCCATGGACATTTGGAGTGGTCAATTTTACTCATGTACAAAACGGAACGTACATCGTGCAAGTAAGTTTTCGCAATAAAATAATTCTAAATAGTATTGCCATCTTATTCATGCACTTTATGACACTTGTTTAATTTAATCGCAATTATGCTATCATATGCATTTGATGAATTGCATGACGGATTCATATGAACCCATATGATTTGGACAGATATTTCATTCAGCCAAGAACGAAATAGTGCCGACTGTTGGCTTTTGGTACCTTTCGAGCCGGGGTGTGCGAGATTTTGAGGCTGCATGTTCTTTCGGGAGGGTCACAAATTAATTCTGTAAGTACTCTGTTCTAAAATCAGATCACGCCAAAAAGGTATTCGCAGCAGGTGCGGATCCAGGGGGATTTCCGAGGTTTCCAGACTAGCCACAAAAAAACAAAGAAAAACTGATGGCTCAGATTGCACCAGATTGCTCCATTTTCCTTGATTTTTATAAAAAAAAATATCCCGGGGGCAAATGCCCCTTGACCCCCCTAGGAGCACACATTTGTCTTCTATGTGACGGTTTTGGAACGTAGTTGGGTAATTTGTTGGCTCAGCTTGAAGCAGATCGGTTAATTGTTCTTGTTTTGATCCAAATTTGTCTTCTTAAATTTACCTTTTGGAAGTAGTAAAAGGGAAGTTTCTTGGCTCAGATTGCACCCGATTGCTCCATTCTACATGTTTTTATCAAAATTTACCATTGGGAAGGGGGGGCATGCCCCCTGAACCCCCCTAGGAGGTTCGAACGCTTCGTGCCCTCAACTAAACGCTTCGTGCCCTCAACTAAACGCTCCGCGTCGTCGAATTGTCCCTAAAAGAAATTTGGAACACCCCCACCCCCCCCCCCCCCCCCCCCCTTAAAAATTATGTGATCCGCCCCTGTGCAGGCTAGATTTACCACAATCTTAACCCTTTCTCTGCCTTCCCAAAGAAAAAAAGAAAAGAAAACAAGTCGCGTAAGGCGAAAATACAACATTTAGTCAAGTAGCTGTCGAACTCACAGAATGAAACTGAACGCAATGCCATTTTTCAGCAAGACCGTATACTCGTAGCATCGTCAGTCCACCGCTCATGGCAAAGGCAGTGAAATTGACAAGAAGAGCGGGGTAGTAGTTGCGCTAAGAAGGATAGCACGCTTTTCTGTACCTCTCTTTGTTTTAACTTTCTGAGCGTGTTTTTAATCCAAACATATCATATCTATATGTTTTTGGAATCAGGAACCGACAAGGAATAAGATGAAAGTGTTTTTAAATTGATTTCGACAATTTAATTTTGATAATAATTTTTATATATTTAATTTTCAGAGCTTGTTTTTAATCCGAATATAACATATGTATATGTTTTTGGAATCAGAAAATGATGGAGAATAAGATGAACGTAAATTTGGATCGTTTTATAAATTTTTATTTTTTTTTACAATTTTCCGATTTTTAATGACCAAAGTCATTAATTAATTTTTAAGCCACCAAACTGAAATGCAATACCGAAGTCCGGGCTTCGTCGAAGATTACTTGACCAAAATTTCAACCAATTTGGTTGAAAAATGAGAGCGTGACAGTGCCGCCTCAACTTTCACGAAAAGCCGGATATGACGTCATCAAAGACATTTATCAAAAAAATGAAAAAAACGTTCGGGGATATCAATCCCAGGAACTCTCATGTAAAATTTCATAAAGATCGGTCCAGTAGTTTGGTCTGAATCGCTCTACACACACACACAGACAGACAGACAGACAGACAGACAGACAGACAGACAGACAGACAGACAGACACACACACATACACCACGACCCTCGTCTCGATTCCCCCCTCTACGTTAAAATATTTAGTCAAAACTTGACTAAATATAAAAAGAGGAAAAAAACGTTCTCTGCCTGTAGGACGTCAGCTGACATCCTGGGTAACTTGCTTTAACGGGCAACAAACTATTAAATAAACAACAACAGAAGAAGAACAAGTCGCGTAAGGCGAAAATACAACATTTAGTCAAGTAGCTGTCGAACTCACAGAATGAAACTGAACGCAATGCCATTTTTCAGCAAGACCGTATACTCGTAGCATCGTCAGTCCACCGCTCATGGCAAAGGCAGTGAAATTGACAAGAAGAGCGGGGTAGTAGTTGCGCTAAGAAGGATAGCACGCTTTTCTGTACCTCTCTTTGTTTTAACTTTCTGAGCGTGTTTTTAATCCAAACATATCATATCTATATGTTTTTGGAATCAGGAACCGACAAGGAATAAGATGAAAGTGTTTTTAAATTGATTTCGACAATTTAATTTTGATAATAATTTTTATATATTTAATTTTCAGAGCTTGTTTTTCCAAATATAACATATTTATATGTTTTTGGAATCAGAAAATGATGGAGAATAAGATGAACGTAAATTTGGATCGTTTTATAAATTTTTATTTTTTTCATTTTCAGATTTTTAATGACCAAAGTCATTAATTAATTTTTAAGCCACCAAGTTGAAATGCAATACCGAAGTCCGGGCTTCGTCGAAGATTACTTGACCAAAATTTCAACCAATTTGGTTGAAAAATGAGGGCGTGACAGTGCCGCCTCAACTTTCACGAAAAGCCGGATATGACGTCATCAAAGACATTTATCAAAAAAATGAAAAAAAACCGTTCGGGGATTTCATACCCAGGAACTCTCATGTCAAATTTCATAAAGATCGGTCCAGTAGTTTAGTCTGAATCGCTCTACACACACACACACAGACAGACAGACACACACACACACACGCACAGACAGACACACACACACACATACACCACGACCCTCGTCTCGATTCCCCCTCGATGTTAAAACATTTAGTCAAAACTTGACTAAATGTAAAAAGCAACAACGAACAAACAATGTCCGTGTGTATGGTGCATTTATCAAGAGCACACTGTAAGTTGTCTGTTTGGGTAAATACAGGTAATTGTTTGTGTTCAAATATTTCCTGTCAGCGAACAGGTAAAGATTTCGTAGTCAAAGACAGTTTGGGCCTGCTGGTAGCTCAGTAAGTAGATCATTTGACTTGTGATCCTTGAGTTACGGATTCGAATCCAGACCGGAACGGACACGGGTCAACTTTATGTGCAGACTCAGATTCGGTATCCATGTCCAACACCCCACGTCACGACAGTAGCACGTTAAAGACCTTGGGCACTTCTGCCAAAAGTGCAGGTGGCTGAATACACCAAAACACGCACATACACGGGTTGCACGACTTTTAGTACTGCTAGCACTGGGAGGAAGCGAATTTCATGGCAATGGGATAATAAAGTAATGAAAAAGGTTCCACCGCAATAAACCCACTTAGTTATAATCTATTAAGAAAAAATAAAATCCAAAACAAATCAGCCTCATTTAGAATGCTAAAAATGTACTCCTTGAATAATACCTTAACATGTCCTGCACAGTAACATTAATTTGTGAGAGTATATCTTTGATATCAACGCCCTTGGTTGACCATGTGTTAAGGTTTAGGGTGATTTATTGAAGGACTATAACTGGTGCGAGTATACTATTATAAGATGTTTGATGGGTTGTTGACAGACCAGCTTTTTTGTCGTCCGAGGGGGAGCATATCGTCTTTTGTTTCATATTTATTGACCAAGGCCGAAGGCCGCGGTCAATAAATATGAAACAAAAGTCGATATGCCCCCCGAGGACCGACAAAAAAAGCTGGTCTGACAACAAACCACCAAACATCGTTTTTGTCATCATTTTAGTAGTGAGAAAATAAGATAACAATCAACACAGGGAGCCATGCTTTGAAACACGGGATCCGTGCTGATAACCACACGAGTTCCGTGCGGATAACCACTGGCAATCAAAGCTGGCGTGTGAAAGCAACTTTCTGTATTTTTGAGTTCATAAAATGTTGGGATGAATATGTCAGGTTTCAGGATGCACAGTTCGGTTTGTTCATCTCGGTATTCCACTCCCTCGGCTTTCAGTTGTGAGTATTAAGCTTAGTAATCGAATGTGGAAGCTACGTTGGGTCAAAGGTCACAGAAGATTTGCGTCGTGCAGCGAAGGAAATAAAAGAATCGCGATCTTGTTTCCGACTCAGTAGCCTACCTCTTTGTTTTTCATTAGACCTGTCAATCTGCTTGCTCGGCTTTGTGAGATGTTTGCATATATTGTTGCTATTTTCTTTGCTTTTATCATTATTTCTTATTTGTGCTTCGTTTATCGATACGTCTTGTGCACGGGTCAAAATGTGTGTGTCAGGGGTCAATTGGTTTGACTTGATACACGCACTCCATGACTTTGTAAGAAGACATAACATATCGGTAGGTTTCATTTGTTTGTGATGAATTTATTGAAGTAGTTGGTTTTTTTTGTTTACTTTTACCAGTTTGCCAGTTGGTTTTTGGAACTTTGCAAAGCAGTGTCGTGTCGTCTGTTTAGGTCTGGGGAAACGCCAATGAAAAGAGCCGAAGAATCCTCGAGCGTTTCTATTGGGTTTGCTTTTGATTATCCATGTAATAGGGCTTCCTGCAACTATGGTAACCGGGGATTTATTCCCCGGGGAACATGAGATTTATTTCCCAGGTGCTTGTGAATGAAAACTCGTGAAAATGATGACAATGTGTATTATTTCACCTCTTCTTTCAGGTGGAACCAAAAGACACTCACTTGAACAAGGATCCCTGCCAGTGCTATAAAATAACCAACAATGTTCTTAAAACGTGTGGAACTTGTACGACAACAATAACTGAACCATTTAGTTTCACAAGTAAGTTCTTATTTTATCGCTTATAATTTGTTCAGATTAATCCGTAAATATACTTAAATCCACGCGTGATGACGATCACCAGAGTTGTCATCCCTAGGCAGAAACAACTGCTACAGTTTTGAAGGGTTGGAACACACACACACACACACACACACACACACACACACACACACACACACACACACACACACATACCCCCCCACACACACACACACACACACATGCACACGCACACATGGGATTGGGATTGCCAACGCTAACCTGCACTGGAAAAAAAATGTGTCAACTAGGGTAATTTTTTTATTAGAAGGTCACAGTGGGCAAGGGGTGCAACAAGTGTTTAGGGGGAAAACACTACAACAAATTAGATTATTATATTGCAAATTCATCAAATTATCAATTGCAAACGAAAAAACAGCAAAGTCAATGCAGACATTTAAAAACATTAATCGGTATACAACGTACTACTACAATAAGTCCTTGAAACTGTTATCAGGAATATGTCTCAAATGTAATCCTCAATTCTGGAAATGTTTCCTAAAATGTCAGAGGTAAATATGCAGATTGCCTTAATTAGCCAACCGCTCGTGGTATACATGAGCTCTGGAGGAGGGGAGGGGCGGGGCGGGGCTGATATACACATTATCTGTACATGAGATATGTACAATGTGAACCACAAATCTTATGCTGATTGAATGATTGATTCTTGACGTTTCAGGTCCTTTGAACTCAGTCGGGACGGACACACATTTTTCTATTACTACAACGCCAGGAACCCCTCAAATTACTACAACGCCTGGAATCCCTCAAATTACTACAACGCCTGGAACCCCTCAAACTTCAGGGAAAGCGACAGAAAACAGTACTTATTTTCAAGATACGGAAGATACTAATGTAACAGTTCGGGCAAACACGGGAGGTGGGCAGCTTTCTACTGCAGTGGATACCGGTCAATTTGTTCCTGCTGTCGTTGTAGCATTTATGTTGTTGGGGGTCATTCTTGCTGGATTCTGTTGGTGGAAACGACGTAAAGCTACAAATCAAGCCCGTAAGTACATTCATTGATGCACGCACACAGAAACACGCACAATACATTTCAAAGTATGACACATCTGGGAATGTTCACATGGCTTTGATACTCATATGCTTTACCGCGGCGAGATTTGCTGAGCTAAATTCCACTCGGACGTATGGGGTTCTGAGTATTGTTTCAGTGCGGCAATGAAGCCAATTATACTGCACCTGGACTTTTTTTTAGCTTCGGAAATGACAGGGGCATGGTTAGTATGTGCTAAAGCTGGGACTTCAATAAGCTCCAAATATCGGAAGCTGACTTTAAATATGTTGGTGGTGGTGGTTGTGTCTCAACTTAGATCTCTATGCATTTACCGACGCTCTTTGTTGCTTTACCTATTAGGTTACACGTGACTTTCAGTTGTCGTTGAAGGTGCTGCTGCTATTGCTACTGCTGCTACTGCTCTTTTGCTGTTTGTTTGTTTTTCAACTTTGACATCTACAGCTGTGTGAACTTTCTGAAGTACCCAACGGCCTTGCCTTTCTGATTACAGGCCCCGACTTTGACCCCGATGAGAAGAGTGCACCTGAGCCCAGCGAGGAGTCTTTCAAGCAGGATGTGTTCTTTTCACCTTCACTGATCAGTGGAAGTAAGAAAGAGAGAAAGGGTGTATTTGGAAGGCTTACGTTGGGGCGTGGGATTGGGAGTGGGCATGTGAGCTGCTTTGTGTGGACAAATCGTAGACGAATGATGCTAAAATCTATCATGCAGAGACTGAAAAAGTACAAGCACTAAAGTTAGTAACAGATTCAGTAACTTAATGTTTATTGGATTTTGATATTTGTGTGTGTGTTTGTGTGTGTGTTTGTGTGTGTGTGTGTGCGTGTGTGTTTGTGTGTGTATGTGTGTGTGTGTGTTTATGTGTGCGTGTGTGTGCGACGGTGCGTGTGTATGTGTGTTTGTGTGTGTGTGTGTTTGTGTGTGTGTGTGTATGTGTGTGTGTGTGTGTGTGTGTGTGTGTGTGTGTGTGTGTGTGTGTGGTTTACATTAGGGTAAGGATATGGCTGATGTTGTTATGCGTACAAAGCCGTTGCCAGACATCCCCCATCCCACCCAATACACCAACAAAGTCTAACATACTGACAGTGGCGCATTTTAATGGCCCTCAGGCAGGGTCTTCTCCATGATTCAGTTAATTTGTCGTTTTACAGTGCTGAAAACAGAACCACTCGTAACCAGAAAGAAAGTTCTCCTGCTGGCCTCAGAGGACCACGAGTACTTCAGCCAGGCCCTGAACAACTTCTCCACTTTCCTCACGCTCCACTGCCAGTGTGACGTCATGTGTACATCGGAACGGCTGGCTGACGTACGCAAGACGGATAACAGTTATATCTGGCTGTCTGGCAAGATTGACCAAGCCGACTTTGTCATCATCATCGCCTCTGAAGTATGTTTTTTTGTTCCGTTTTTGAGATTTTTTTCTTTCTTTTACAGACAGACAGACAAACTGACACACAGACACACAGGCAGGCAGGCAGGCAGAGAGAGAATCACTGTCGTGTAACACTCAATTATAAAAAACAAAAGTGCCATACATATTTAGAAATCGTTTTTCCCTTTATGGCCGCACGAATTCGCAGAAAAAAATCATTGGTCATGAAGGAACAAAATATGATTGCCGTGAAGAGATAGCGTAGGGAAAATCCGACAGCATATATGCGTAGCAATGAGCGCTTCTGGGGTGATAACGCGAGACAACTCCTGTGATCTTGCCGCGAGGTGGCGCCTGTTACCAGCCGAAAGAAAGAAGGGGCATAACCTCACCAGAACCGACCATTGTCTGTTTACCGTATAAAATGCACGACTTACACACGAACTGTTACCAAACCGATATGCTATTTGGGACAAATGCAAGTGGGTTTTTTTCCTTTCTCGTGTGATCTTGCCGCGAGGTGGCGCCATTTACCAGCCGAAAGAAAGAGGGAGCATAACCTCACCAGAACCGCCTATTGCAGATTTTCGAACTGACTTAAAGGTTACGGATTCGGGGAGAAAGGGCATGAGTTATGGACAATCACAACAACTGAGATATAGAGATTAGTCACATTTTGCTTGTACCGTCCTGTGATATTTCGAGACTCGATATCTATTTACATGATATAAGCGGAGACACTGTCATCACGCTCACTCTCTATCGATGCCAGAAAAAGTTCACGCACATGAGGACCGTTGTAAAAGATACGCAGCGGTTTGTGTATGTGTAACTGCAAAGAAATTAATTTAGGTTTTATTTCCATCTTCAGGCAGCGTTTCAGCTCTATCAAGCCTACCAGAAAGGTCTGGTGTACAAGTCAGCCGATCTTGGGCCCGAAGGAGACCTCTTCACTCTAGGGATCCAGGACATCTGTGGCAGGATCACCAGGAGTGCAGATGTTTCAAAAATGATCATGGTCCACTTTGAACACACTGCGACAGAGTTTCTTCTTCCCATCCCTGCACTACCTCCCTGGTTTTACTGTCTGCCGAACCGCTTGACGTCTTTCCTGCTCCACATCCATGGCTTGGTCGGAAGCACCATGAATCTTTCAAAGGTGAGATAGAATATTCAGAATGTATCATTCCGCAAGAAACACGCTATGTTTTGCATGAACTATCTCGAGAGGTTAAAGTGCCAATTTGAATACAATGATCCCCAGAAGGCAATATCATGTCTTGATCGAAACATGACCAGATACGATACTTTCATGTATTCTATATAAATGTACACTGTAAATCATTTAAATGTTGCCGTTTTAATACCTGTTTCCTTTTCGAAAGTTCAGTGAAGTAGAGAATATATGTATGTGTTTTTTTCCACAGCCAGTTTGGCTCTTTGTCTAAACAGAAAGCAAAGTGCATGTTTAACCTCTTACACACAGAGACTTGAAGAGAATGATTGACATTTGCAAGACTTAAAAGTGTTTTTAACGTGCAGTAAATTTCAAATACAATGTGAATGACGAATGAATGAATGACCAGTACGCACTATGAAGCTCAAAGGTGCATGCTTACTTTTTTCAGGTGAATCTGCCACTACAAGGCAACGTAGATGAGCTGAACGGTGGACAAGAATGGCTGAGCGCTGTGGAAGAATGTAAGGCTTTTGAACGTGCTAACCCAAGATGGTTTGCAGAGACATTTGGCAGACCCTACGTTAGAACCAACAAAGAACACACTCAAAACGCACGAATCTCTGGGGACAGCGGGTTTGGTAGTCATCTACGCCAGCTATCGAACGAGGTCAATCGAGAGCTTCAATCTGAAAATGGGTTTACCCGAAGCGGCTCTATTACCAAGAGTGAGTTTATCCCGCCTTCAGTGCACGATAACGACAGCATCTACACCGTGCCCTACTCTATCTGCACGGCATCAGAACGACCGCTTGAAATAGACGAAGGCTGCGCAGTTAGTGACCAGTTCCGAATGATAAATGAGCACTACGCACAAGATCGCAAACAGGAACAACAGCAGCAACGGCAGGCAGCAGAGCCCATTCCTGAAGAACTGAGATCTGCCGTCAGTGATCAGAGTGAAAATCCGTTTGCCCAGCAGAACCTTTCGTACCCCAACGCACTTCCCACTGCTCAAGAATGTGGCCCCGTAGAAGTGTTTGGTTATGACAGAAATGGTGACTGTGTGAGCGTGTCATCTGCTCAAAGTGTTTAATGTGATTTTGTATCAATCACTATTTTGTTCACCCTGGGATGTTTCTTCCTTATGTCACTGATGGATACGAACCGTCACCAAGTGTAAATAGTTACTGCAGTATCCGACGAAACACGGATTACAAACCGGCCTCGCGTCCAATGTGAGGTTTATGTTCCATCCTGTTTCAAGAAATCATATAACTGTGATTCTGATCCAGGAAGAATGAAAATGTGTGGATTTTTACCAGGAGAAAGTATACACAAACAGTGCCCAGTTTTAGGCCGTGTGAAGGCTGAATCGATGTTTTGACACCAAGTCCTTGATTGTCAAAATAGAACTGTTTAAATGCTTTGCAACTAGATTGTACAAATAGAACATTTCAAATGCTTTGCAACTAGATTGTACAAAAAGAACATTTCAAATGCTTTGCAACTAGATTGTACAAATAGAACATTTCAAATGCTTTGCAAATAGATTGTACAAATAGAACATTTCAAATACTTTGCAACTAGATTGTACAAATAGAACATTTCAAATGCTTTTCAAATAGATTGTACAAATAGAACATTTCAAATGCTTTGCAAATAGATTGTACAAATAGAACATTTCAAATGCTTTGCAACGTATCAAGGGAGGAAGCAGACATTTGGTATACACATATTTGTTGCTATTTTGTATATATGACTGTTTTATTCACTTAATTGTCTGATTAACCGGATTGTGCTGGGAAGTTACTAACTTTTACAATTAGTTTTCATTTGTGGCATATCTCTTTAACTTTTTTCTTCAGACCGTAAGAAAACATATCGGTTGTTTTGTGACCAACAGGTTTGATACTTCAAACTGATTGGAGGAGATGGAACATTTAATGTATGTCATTCCTTAAATGTAAGTAATAGCTAGGCCTATATATTTTACAGATACCATACGCACGAAAACCCCTTTAATGTCAAGAATTAGAGGTGGAGTACTATAACAACGACAGTTGTATTTGTTGACTGTGATTTTCATGCATGTTTTGAACGTTCCCCATTCATAGATATACTGGAGAAGAAGAACAATTTACAAATTATGTTGTGACTGTGATCTGGCATTCAACTGAATCAGCGAATTGTGATTGTGGAGTTTTTGTCTCTAAATTAAATAAAGTTCTACCTGTAAAATATTGTACATTTTTATTAGTATTCATAAAATAAGTGGTTATAAGATATGCATCATTGAGCTCTGAAGCAAATATAATGTTTATATTTTTTGCCGAGATGATATATATTTTTAGAAAATAAATAGTTTTGAAAAACAAACAAATTTGAATTTGCCTTTACAATGACACACAAGTCTGAATTTGGTCTACTGCTAACCTGTACTGTTCAAATACTGTACACACTTCCAGTGTTTATTATTTAAAGTTGGGATTCAGTGTGTGTGTGTGTGTGTGTGTGTGTGTGTGTGTGTGTGTGTGTGTGTGTGTGTGTGTGTGTGTGTGTGTGTGTGTGTGTGTGGATGAGCGCGCGTGCGTGCGTGCGTGCGTGCGTGCGCGCCTGTGTGTGTGTGTGTGTGTGTGTGTGTTAGATAAAGAATAAATGAAAAAAAGGAAGATTGACTGAGGAAAATTTTGTTATAGCTGACAAAACGAAACATTCACAAGAACCTCGATCTGATGATCTTTAAAAGTGGACGAACAAGTAACAGACACACGATACTATAAATATATATTTTGGATTGTTCAAGTGCCAAATAAACCTGTACGAACACCATGAAATATCTGGTAAAAAAAAAGTGCAGAATGAAAACACCACCACTCAACAGTTTAATACCTTGAAATCGCTCTATTAATGAGTCACCATCGACATACCTTTTCTCAGATATCATAAACTACAGAAGTTGTTCGACGGTTTGCCGGCAGGCTAAGCACACATACCTCCTGACAGAATGACAGTATTGTAATCGTTTACACTGAAGCAGCAAACTTAAACATCGAAGGTTTCGGTAAGAGAAGAAAAGGGAGCACAACATTGAACAAGTAGGCTGTGTGTGTGTGTGTGTGTGTGTGTGTGTGTGTGTGTGTGTGTGTGTGTGTGTGTGGTGTATGTGTGTGCGTGTGTGCGTGTGTGTGCGGCGTGTGGGTGTAAGTAAGTGTGTGTACGCAGTTCTCAGTGTTAGCACTCTGTTTGGTTGTTGTGTTTGAATGAGCTCAAACCAAGATATATCCCTGTGTAATGCACGTGGTTGAAATAAATCTTATGTCTTATGTCTTATTAGGTTGTACTAACCTCAAAGGTTAGCATATCGAAAAGAAACTGAAACTTCATGGACGTCTTTAGTGAACAGGGCGGAGGTGCATGAACCGAAACTAGCTGCGGGGTCTGACTCGAAATCACAACAACCGTCAGTCACAAGTTTCAATCAAGTCAACACTGCAGTTGGCTCCCCGCGTTTGGGTGCATGCTAACTTTCTCGTGCACCTAAGCCCTGTACACTGCATTTGTTTTGACAAACGTGCGAATAATGTTTTCCCAACAGATAAGATTGCTGGTGTTTTTTTCTCTGGGATACGGTAGGTTCGAGCTGAGCCGATATACAATAGTTATATTCAATAATATACTGCACCACAAACGAGAGTACACCCGCATATATGGTGCGACCTTGACCGTCATTGCTCGTGTTTACCTACCAGAGGCACATCATTCAAACTAACTTTACCGGCCATGTATCGAACAACGATAGCAAATTAGCAATATTTCTCGTTTCGCTTTTTTTGCCAAATCTAAAGTTGCTTCCTGTTACTGCGAAGGTCGTTAGGGCTGCCAGCAGGATCATTGGCAGAGATCTCCCCTCTATAGACTCCCTTCACATCCTGCGCATGATGAGGAAATGTAGGTCCATCATGCAGGATCCCACACACCCGGCTGGTCATCTCTTCTAGTCTGCTCTCGGGGCGCAGGCTCAGAACCCTCAGATGCCGTACGGCAAGACTCAGAAACAGTTTCTACCCCCAGGCTGTCCTGGCTTTTAATAACCGGTAAATGAACTCTACAGATTGTGACACGTTTTAGGATGTTCTAGGAGTATGCTTTTAGTAGCTGACATTACATACTGTGATCTATAGAGTGGGTTTTAGTATGGTGACACCACTGTGACGCGATGAAGCCAGACTATGTTTTAGCAGCTGGTTATATTACCGGAATACACATCTAGCATGTTTTAGTAGTTTTAGTCGTCCTGTAACCACTGTGATGTGTTGGAAGAGTTTATTTTTATGTGCTGTTTTAGAGGTATGGAACATGTTCAGTTCTTACAGTAGTTGATAGTGGGGGGGGGGGGATCCTATCTTATTTTGCGTACTTTTATTGTGGGACGGCGGGGGGAGGGGAGGGGGGGAGGGATGTATGTTACCAGTGCGGGAACAGGGGTTGGAGAGGGGGGGGAGTGGTGGGGGGGTCCTAGGGGTTCCGATAGCTCTTAGAGTTTCATAGTTCTCACCATGTCTGTATAGTGTATGTATTAGTTACTGTGATACCAAATTGTCTTACCCATGTATGTATGATGCTATGCGCCAGTGATGTATGAATGCTATTTATTTTTGTTTTTATCACACAGCAAGCTGCTTTCCTCGTGTATTTTTTATGTGGCATTCATGTATTGTACACTTGGCAATAAATTATCTATCTATCTAAGGGTGAAAGACTGAATAACATAATCATGTAATGGTTTTATGATCTCTTCTAAAAAAATATAAAAACGGGGTAATAAGCCTTGCATCTGTATTATGATTTCCAGTTCAATGTTGCCTCAACAAATAATTCAGTGAATATGACTGATTAGCAGCGACGGGCACTGTTTTCAAACGTTTCTTATCAGATTTATTAGAGTTTGGCAATCACGGATCTTGCTCTGTCGGCATAACATACTTATCATTGCGATGTTACCCTAGTGTCAAGCATATTTAGTTGACTGAAGTTGAACGGTAATACAGAACTGGCTTGCAAGCTGTTTCATTGCCAAGACTGCCCCAAGGGATGACTCTTAAACTACGTGTCGGGCTACTGTTGGCATCATTCCTCGGTGGCTTTAAACTGAAACGCTGTCTGTTGAGAAACGCCGATGCTGTGAAACGAAAGGTGGCGGCATTACATGCGCTGAAAGGCGGATCGCTTTCAGCTTAACCGAAAGTAAACTGTAGGTGCTCCGTCTCACTAGAGTCTCGCTGGTTTCAAAACTAACACACAAACAAATTCATTTCATAGAAACACCCTCCTTTAGCTTTGTGTCCCCGCTGCGATGCACGAACAAATTCGAGCGCCTGCTTTCACCGAAACCCCAGCATAAAAGAATGATAGCTGTGTGCACTCGTTGGTATACGGGCGTGTTTTAAAGTGAGCTTGAAGCAGAGGGTGCTAGCAGCGTTTACTATTTTCGCGCTGTTTTAGCCCTGAAAATGAACGTCTTCGTGTTTGTCTTGATGGTAACAGGCCTGCCACATCTGACTGCTTTTAACAACTGCAGTGACTTGGACGTGTATGATGAATACAGAGAGGTAAGAAGAAAATAATTATTTGGTTTGTCTGCTTTTCGAGGGAAGCTGATTAGGTTCTCGGATTTAACCTCAACATGCATACTTCAACTTGTGTTAGAGTCAATTCTTGGAATTGATGCGTAACATGTGTAGCTTGTTGCAATAGCTGCGTGTTAGCTAGACAAGTACGGTTCACTCGAACATTCCTTGTGGGTATAACAAACACTGTAAATCACTTCTGTAAATATTAACCAGTTAGCCAGATTACCAAAGAATAGATATGATCAGATTGTGAAAGAAAGAACTCACTATTGCCTTTCGCACTGCAGTAATTGGCTATATGCCATTTTCTTATCAATGCATTGCAGGTTGCGAGCTGTGTACATCATATAACACAAAAACACAACATGCTATGCTACAAAAACAAGCTCAAGTTCAGGTTCATTTGCTTTAAGTTGTTTATGTGTATATCACAAAACCGCCGTGGACCCACATACAACATATCGAGCACATGTCTTGGTATTTTGAAAGATCGACTTGAAATTATCATAATGCTTCAAGTCTCAAGATCCGTTTCGGGGGGGGGGGGGGGTGGGGATATGCTACAAAAACACACAAAAGATTACTATTTTCTACAGTTCAATAAGCCGTTTAACAAATGTAACACCTCCTAGATTTAGCATCATCCATGTTTACCCAACCACACTCACTGGTTTCCTTAAAGTGAAGACCAAGTACACAATCTCCAATCCAACGTATGTCCAATGAAATACGCGATTTCCTTTTGCCGACAAAGCGGCATATTTCCCTTTATCATAAACGCGTAATATGAACGTTTTCTTATTTTCTATTTTTCAGTATGACGTTTCTTCGTGTACTGAGTATGGAACCGACGGTAAGTAAGAGTTACACATGCATTGGTGTACGTTAGCAATGTGGTACGCGTACAAATCGTTTACGGAATGTAAAAAATTTAGTCTTGTTAGGTTTTTTACGTTTAGTCAAGTTTTGACTAAATGTTTTAACATAGAGGGGGGAATCGAGACGAGGGTCGTGGTGTATGTGTGTGTGTGTGTGTGTGTGTGTGTGTGTGTGTGTGTGTGTGTGTGTGTGTGTGTGTGTGAATAGAATAGAATAGAATAGAATAGAATAATGTTTATTGTCATGAACCAGTAAAGTTATTGACACAACAAACAACAAATAATGCATTATACAATGCTAAAACAATCCGTAACAAATTTGCCAAGACGAACTTGAACTTCGTCTTCTAAGAATAAGTTACTTGGATTTTTGTTAGCATATTTCATATTGATAAAATATATTTATGTGTGTGTGTGTGTGTGTGTGTGTGTGTGTGTGTGTGTGTGTGTGTGTCTGTGTGTGTCTCTGTGTGTGTGTCTCTGTGTGTGTGTAGAGCGATTCAGAGTAAACTACTGGACCGATCTTTATGAAAATTTACATGAGAGTTCCCGGGTATGATATCCCCAGACATTTTTTTTTAATTTTTTCGATAAATGTCTTTGATGACGTCATATCCGACTTTTTGTAAAAGTTGAGGCGGCACTGTCACACCCTCATTTAAAAAAATATTGATTGACATTTTGGCCAAGCAATCTTCGACAAAGGCCGGACTTTGGTATTGCATTTCAGCTTGGAGGCTTAAAAATTAATTAATGACTTTGGTCATTAAAAATCTGAAAATTGTAATTAAATTTTTTTTTATAAAATGATCCAAAAGTACGTTCATCTTATTCTTCATTATTTTCTGATTCCAAAAACATATAAATATGTTATATTCGGATGAAAAACAAGCTCTAAAAATTAAAGATATAAAAATTATGATTCCAAAAACATATAAATATGTTATATTCGGATTAAAAACAAGCTCTGAAAATTAAAAATATAAAAATTATGATTAAAATTAAATTTCCGAAATCGATTTAAAAACAATTTCATCTTATTCCTTGTCGGTTCCTGATTCCAAAAACATATATATATGATATGTTTGGATTAAAAACACGCTCAGAAAGTTAAAACGAAGAGAGGTACAGAAAAGCGTGCTATGCAGCACAGCGCAAACCACTACCGCGCTAAACAGACTCGTTAATTTCACTGCCTTTTGCACGAGCGGCGGACTACGGTCATTGTGAAAAAATGCAGTGCGTTCAGTTTCATTCTGTGAGTTCCACAGCTTGACTAAATGTAGTAATTTCGCCTTACGCGACTTGTTTATTCTTATGTTACTTTTCATCCTCACCTACAAAACCATCATCATCATCATCATCATCATCATCATCATCATCATCATCATCATCATCATCATCATCATCATCCTCATCCTCATCTTCATCCTCATAATCGTAATCATCATGCTGTTGTTGTTATTGTTGTTGTTGTTGTTGTTGCTGTTGCTGTTGTTGTTGTTGTTGTTGTTGTTGTTGTTGTTGCTGTTGCTGTTGTTGTTGTTGTTGTTGTTGTTGTTGATGCGGCTAAGATCTTTCTTGCGCCCAGTTTAACATGGGAAAGGTTACTGTTTCAGTTTGCAAAAACGGAGTTCGCGGTGGCTTTCCTGCCAATCTCACAAAGGGGAAGACAGCGCCAACAGTTCAAGATTTTGAAGTAACTCAATACGGAGAGCAGACATATGAGAACGATATTCTCTATAACGTTTCAGGACTGAATATCAGTTGGAAGGCACCAGACAACGGTACATTCTTTGAAACCTATTCGGTGCTAACAACCTGGGTTTGAACCCCGGGTTCTGCTAGGAATTGATTTTTCATAGACAGTTTTATACAGACTCTTCTCGGATTTTCTACACAGTGGAACATACAACACAGTCACCCCGTAAACTCATATTACCAAAAGCAAGGTTCCCGCGTTCAAATCGTCAAAAAATGACATCGCAGTAAATGGAACATATTTCGCATGTCATTGGAAAGAAAAATCAAATGCATGTGTATCTAAAACAAATGACGTTATGTCATGTTGAACAGTTTAGGTACCGTTGTTTTGCCTCATTAACCGCTAAAACGGCTTCAAAAGCCGTCTCTTATGGCTTCTGAGAAGAATGACACAAGATAGGTGAAGAAAACTGAGCGTTTTGGGTACACATTTAATTGTTCTTGCCAATGACATGCACAACTTGTTCCGTTTAAGTTGATCGGATTTTGTAAAAATTGTATGGCGGAAGCCTTGCTTTCGTTAATTTAATGTTAGGGGTGTCTTTGTTGTGGGTTCCCCTGTACAGAATCTACCGTTGTATGTACAATCAATCTATTTGCTGAATATGGGCCTTTCCACTTCATGTATAACTGGTTTTTGCTTTAAATAAACTGCATCACCACAACGATCTGCACGTAAACTTATTTGTACTGGTGACGGGTACAATAGAATCAATCGACTTGAATACAAAATAGACCCAAACACATTTTTAGATATTGACAAGACAGCCAAGAAGATTACAATATCAAGCTTTACGCAGTTAGCTCATATATAGTGTAAAACCGTTCTTTTACATCTGTTTCAGAGAGTTTGAATCTCCTGAAAGGATTCTACCTGAGAATAAACCTAGTAGGAAGTGGAGCTGTTAACTGCATCCTCTTAGACTTGCAAAGTTTTAATATGACTTCCAATACCGTGAGTAGAAATTCTGTATTTCTTTACACCCTTGTTTCCATTGTCCTTCTCTTGTTTATGTGTGCTCATCCCCTCCTATCCGTTTTTTTCTCCTTTGTTCCTTCCAGCCGAGAGCAGAGTGGCGCAGTGGTTAGAGCGCTTGCCTCTCACGCTGGAGGTCGTGGTTCGTCCCCCACTCGGGGACAAATACAAATACCCGATTTTTCCGAGCGCTCTCCAGTCCACCCAGCTGGAAATGGGTACCTGACCCTATTCAGGGCCGGGGAAGGCAAAGGCAGCGAGGGAGAGGAGATGGGCACCGCCCTCATAAAAAGCTGGCCCCCAGAAAAGTGGAGATCTCTAACATCTCTCTCCCCTACGACCAGATGGTTATGGGAATACCTTTACCTTTACCTTCCTTCCAGCCATGATGTGCCTTGATTATTATATGCCAAGCCTGATTCAACGTTTTCGTCTTTTTGTTTTCTCTTCTGCTTTGCCGTTGATTTTTCGTAAGTTTATGCATTCAATTGGAAGGATTTACACGTTAAAAGCCTTACAGATTTATGGTGATTTACAAGATGGTTTACACAAGAAAGAAGGTATCCTGAAAGTATGTGTTTTGTGGAGGGCTTTACAAGCAAATACTATGTCTCACATCACAAGAAAGACATTCATTAGCGAATCAGTTTGAACATGAGCAGATTAAAGTCTCCTCATATCATTTGTGGTTTTTTTTACATTGGGCATTGTGCTCATTCCAAAACACATGCTGTTATTTTCTTGTTCTGTTTTTCTTGTCTTTGTTGCTTTTGGTTTTTGTTTAAATGTGCTTTTTTACGTTTAAAGATAACAACATTGGCGTTTTTTGTGTGGTCAGACTGCTTGTTTCCTAGAAAAAGTCATGAAATTGCATTAACGTATCATAAAAGATCTAGAGTTTAAGGCATTTGAATGAAAGTGTGGGTACTCATGCACCCATGAAGTACAGTAACAGGATATTTACAGGATAAATAGAAAATGGTGTATAATTAGCTCACCGATGCAGTCACTTAGAGAAAGATTAATAATCCAAAGACGAGAAAGATAGTTTATGGAACGTTACATTTTGGACAAAACGAATTATTCACTAGAATATCGACCTATCGTCGGTCTTTGATTTGGACAAACAAGATACACAACACCCACATAATAATGAAATGTGGCTTAAGATTTTGCTTCTTAAAAGATTGCAGAAAGCATTTTTTCTGAGAGGATGTCATGGTGTGGGTTTTTATTTCATATCGAAGCTTCCCTTTAATAAGATCTAATGTTTTGATTGCAGAACAAGCCATTGAGTTTTTCCTACACCTTGATTCCTCCGGAGTTAACGCTAGTTGGTCTGTGTCAAGTCAGTCTCTTCAGTCTTCCACCCACTTCTAGTGGTAAAAAAAAAGCCATAACCTGTCGGCCATCACGTAGTACGCCAATTTTTAAACTTCTGTAATTTCTGTAATTTCCCATTTAATGTGAATGTATGTCTCTGGAATTTTCAGAAGAAGAGTGTATGTTAGCTATGAAACTTGTATCTCTCTGCAAAATGTACTCTTCCCTCAAAAATCACAATTTAAGTTTTGTTTGGTTGTCAGGCTGTCGATCATCATTTATATTATATATTATTCTTTTTAAATTTATTCAAGTCTGTGTGTCTGTGTGTGTATGTGTAGAGCGATTCAGACAAAACTACTGGTCCGATCTTCATAAAACTTGACATGAAAGTTCCTGGGTATGATATGCCCAGAAATATTTCTCATTTTTTCACTAAATGTCTTTGGTGACGTTATATCCGGCTTTTTGTGATTGTTGAGGCGGCACTGTCACCCCCTCATTTTTTAACCAAATTGATTGAAATTTTGTACAAGCAAAGTTTGACTCAGTCCAGACTTTGGGATTGCATTTCAGCTCAGAAGCTTAAAAATTAGTTAATCAGTTTGCTCATTAAAGTTGTCATTAAAACATCTGTGCATTGTATTTCTCGTTTTCTCCTGAATTCAAAAATATATAGATATGTTTTGTTTACTTGAAAAACTCGCTCAGAATTAAAACAAAATAGGTCGAGTATGCTTCGCGGAGACAAGCGCGACCCGTCTCGGTCTTCGGGGAAGTTTAGCCGAGGCTATCTGAATGTAGTCTCGGCGATGACTGTTTTTTTTAGTTGATCTTTTAATTTGATACCTACAGATTGTGTTTTTATATCGCTTCTCACGACTTGTTTACTCTTTAGTACAAATGTTGTCAGTGTCTGCATGCAATGTTGGCATGCATCTAACAAAATGTGTGTCCCTATTGTGCCTGTTTTCTTTTCCTCATCGTTTTTATTTTTTCATTTATTTTTTTAGTTTTTGCTGTTTTCTGATTGTTTGTTTGTTTGTTTGTTTGTTTGTTTGACTGAATTAATTAATATGAATTTATCTAGCACGAGTCCTGCACACAAGCACCACCTCTACAAAGACACACACTCCTCCCGGAGTTACCACACCTGCCCTTACCGACAATGGTACCAGAACTGAACCGATTCCTACGGTGGATACCAACGAACCCGAACAGAGTTCTTCTGCAGTGCATACCAGCACATCTACACACAACACTTCTACAGCCGATGAGACAACAGTTACATGGAGATCTGTTTCAACAGACTCAGCTACAGAGAGATCCCCCACAGCGAATTCTTCCACACTTGAACAGAGTCCCTCTGCTGCTGATGCCGATGTGATTGTACCTGCTGTCCTTGTTCCCCTCGTGGTACTGGTAGGGGTGGTCCTGGGCATCTACCTGTGTAGGCACCGGCAGGATGTTGTCCAAACCTGTAAGCGAGAAAAAAAAACACACACACACACACGCACGCACGCACGCACGCACGCACACACACACACACACACACACTCTCACACACACACACACACACACACACACACACACACACACAAAAACACACTAACATACTCACACATGCACGCAAGCACGCACGCACACACATTCTTGCACCTTATTACAGACATAAAAATGAGCACGGGTATTAACTCGGACAGGCTCTCTTCAAAGCTCATACCAGACACCTTGAAATGAAACATTGCGATATAGGTTCAGTGGTATATCTCTATAAAGGAATTTGATCGGGATTTAAAGTATAGCCAATGTTTCTTGCTTTTACCCGCTGTCCCATGGTGGGCAGCTCAGATTACTGATAAGTTTTAACGAATTTATATCAATTTTGAGTTTGAATTTGATTTTGTTCCCCTCAGTTAACATACCTACATATATTCTTGATGCACTTGCACAACCATCTCTCACCTCTTCCCTGCAACTCCTCTGTAATAACAGGTCGCAACATGATGCATAAAGAGGATGATGTGTTCTCGCACAGTCCGGAAGCCACAAGCCAGAACCTTTTCTCCACAGCTCCAGCAGGTACGGGAGGTAAGAGGGAGGGGGAGAGAGTGAGAGAGAGAGAGAGAGAGAGAGAGAGAGAGAGAGAGAGAGAGAGAGAGAGAGAGAGAGAGAGAGAGAGAGAGAGAGAGAGAGAGAGAGAGAGAGAGAGGGGGATGGATATCTTGAAAGTCCCTTCATACTATTTGAATGGGAGAGAGAGAGAGAGAGACAAAACAAGACAAGACAAGACAAAATCGTTATTATCGAGGGTGATAGATAAGCAAGAATATATGGGTTTGTTTGTTTTTTACATCAAGCCCTCGCCCTAAGATAGGGTCAACAGGAACAGAAAACAATATAATCAAAGAACTGAATAACTAGTATTTTTAGACAGACAGAGACAGAAAGACTGACAGAAAGACAGATTGACAAACAGACAGATTGAGACAGAGAGAGAGAGAGAGAGAGAGAGAGAGAGAGAGAGAGAGAGAGAGAGAGAGAGAGAGAAACACAGACAGACAGACAGACAGAGACAGACAGACAGACAGACTGACAGAAAGACAGATTGACAGACATGCAGATTAAGACAGAGTGCGAAGGAGAGAGATACTCAGGCGGTTTAGTATGGTAAGATGTTAAGCAAACTGTTTTTTAGTGTTGGTATTTGATATATATATATATATATATATATATATATATATCAATTCGGGAGGGAGGGAGGGGGGTATATGTCTAATAAATCTAGTCACTAGCACTCACTAAACTTTTCATTAACAACAATCAAAAGGTTAGCTTCATAGCAAGCACTTATACGTGATTATAATTATGTGTTTTATACATGTCATAAGAGCAAAATGAATGATTGAGACCTGGCAGGATAAAAGTCCAGAAGGTCCGGCATGAGAGGCTTCGTTTGAACAAATTATTACTCAGCAGAATGTAGTCATCGTACATTTACAGAAAGTTATCATTTCAAGCGTACTAGAAATGTTCTAGTCTCCTTTCCTTGCCTTCTTCATTTGATTGGGTTATGTTTTGCTTTGTTGTCTTTTATCTTGCTTTGCCTTTTGGTCTTTTGTTTGATTTTGTGTTTTGGGTTGCATACAGGACTGATATTGCCCCAGATAAGCCGAAAGACGGTTCTCCTGCTGGCCTCAGAGGACCACAAGTACTTCAGCCAGGCCCTGAACAATTTCTTCACCTTCCTCACGCTCCACTGCCAGTGTGACGTCATCTTTGCACCGGAACACCTGGCTGACGTACGCAAGACGGATAACAGTTATATCTGGCTGTCTGGAAAGATTGACCAAGCCGACTTTGTCATCATCGTCACCTCTGAAGTATGTCATCGTTTATGACGTATTGTAAACTAACATGACTAAAAACATACAATAAAACAAACATATCACCCAAAAAAGCAAATATGATGGTTACTGTTATGTTTCTATTCGTGGTTACGCTTTTCTTCAACCCTTATATCAATTTATCTTATGCATATAAATAAACAGAAGAAAACAACAAGAAGCGAAAGAAAAAATATTAATGTATGATTCATAGCCTGAAAATCGACAACAGAAAAGCTTAACCAAATACTAAACATGCGATGCTGAGAGCAGACGTTTCTCTCTTAGAGGCCACTACCGGTTGTACATTTTATGCAAAACATAAGAACAAGCATAAAACACTTCCAGTTCAATGTGTAGTCCTTGACAAATGATCTGCTGTTTTATTTCAGGCAGCTTTCCGCCTTTATCAAGCCTCGCAAAACGGAATGGTGTACAGACAGGCAGGCTTTGGTCCGGAGGGGGACCTGTTCACACCAGGAATCAAGCACATCTGTGGCAAGATCACCAATGGCGAAGACGTTTCCAATGCGATGATGGTTCATTTTGACCACACCTCCACCACATATCGTCTTCCAATCTCAGCTTTGCCACCATCTTCCTACCTTCTGCCGAGCCGCTTGAAATCCTTTCTGCACCATGTCCATGGTTTGGATGAAAACTCCATGGACTTGTCCAGGGTGAGATGAAAAAGTCTTTGTTTGTCATTGTCCTCCGAACGCTCCTGGACAAGACAAATGTCAGAATGAACCCCAAAGGGATAATTCCTTATTTGGCCGAAATGTGACGGAAGCTTACAACTGTCTTCTTCGAAAGAAGTCATGGTAGAGAATGGGGTCTGAGTCTGGAAAATTGAGCAAATTAAAAAAAACATTGTTGTTTCTTTGATCCCATTACCCTGAATGAGAATGTGTATATTTTGATCTCAACCAATCCATATCTTCAAAATAATGGGCCGCAAAGGGCTGTTTTCACAAAGAAAGGATGAGCATTCAGCCGTTTCTCGATATGTGCCTTTTTAAAACAAGCCGCAGTGTCAATTAGCACGCATCAGTGTCAGGTAAATGGATGGTAGATCAATAGACTTAAAAATTCAAAGATGGGTCTGTCTTTTTTCAGGTGAATCTGCCACTGCTCGGCAATGTGGAGGAGCTGGAAGGAGGGAAGGAATGGCTTACAGCAGTGCATGAGTCTCGCACTTTTGAACAGGACCATCCCGACTGGTTCGAAGAAAAGTTTGGCAGACCTGTGGATAGAACCTATTCAGGAAAAATAGTCGACAGCCTTCCCGTCCATGGGCTGAGCTACAAACGCACACCAAGCTTCTTTGAAGAGAACAATTACTGGAACCTTCAGCGCCGTCTGTCGTCGGTGTCTACCCAGGCAGAAAAGGCTTTTCGTCGGCCAACAGCCGCGGTTGCGGCGAAGAACCCTAGCGTTGCCTACACTGAAAGTGATTTTATCCCACCCTCTGTATTTGACACAAACAGCATTTATACTGTACCATACTCGGACTTTACCGCGTCAGAAAGGCCACCTGAGGTAGATGATACATGCAGAGTTAGCCACAAGTTTGAAATGATCAATGAGCGCTACGAACAAATCCTCTGCCAGGAGAAGGAACAGGGTCAGGATCCGGTCTCTCAGAAACAAACACTTATAGCAGGTGGTCAGACTGAAATCCCTTCTGCATTTCAGAACCCTTCATACTCAGCTGCTCAGGAATGCAGCATTGAAGTCCAGAATCATGACAGAGATGTTGATTACTTGAGCGTGTCATCTGTTCAAAGTGTTTAGTTTGATATATCTCAGTATTCTAGAAATCCAGAATCACAAGGGCTTCTGTGGAAAATGTTTTCGTCTGATGTCATTCACACTAAAATGTCGCAGCAAATGATACAATTTGTCAATGATTAGCATGTGTGTGTCCTTGTGACTGTGCCAGCCAGACTTCAGAGCACATCCTCAAGGCGTGTCCTATTTTCCGGACTTTATTGATGGGTACGGAGACCCAACTGCAAGAAAATCTATTCGACCAGAGACCTTAAACTGGAGATGAGAGAACTGTTTGACCTGCAAGCAGGACTGACAACTTCCCCTGTCTGCGAACGACAGAATAAAGAAGAAGAATGAAGAGAATTAAACCAAATGAAACTAAACCACGAGAAGAAAAATGTATCTGAAAAGCAAGCCATTTTGTTGTTGTTGTTGTTGTTGTTGTTGTTGTTGTTGTTGCTGTTGTTGTTGGTGGTGGTGGAGGTGGTGGTGGTGGTGGTGGTGTAAGCTTCTGTTCATAAATAAGCCCTCATGCAGACGTCTTTCAAATTGTGTGACAAAACATTAGAGGAAGCAGCAAAAGGGAAAGAGTTGCCCAAGTCTCGTGATAAATGACTTGTTCTCCGCTTGAAATGTAAGGATTTGCCATGACCAAGTGTAAGATGAATCTTTGCACACAACGCATCCTCTCCAAGTGAAACAATAACTCTGATCAGTACATTGCAGTAGTCTCCTTCCTGTTTGTAACTGACCACCTTATGTTACGGTGTGTGTGTGTGTGTGTGTGTGTGTGTGTGTGTGTGTGTGTGTGTGTGTGTGTGTGTGTGTGTGTGCGCAAAACTATGCAGAACGAGGGATGTCGTATGTGTTTTCTAACAAGTTGATTTTTATGGCAATGAAAGCAACCTTTCGTGTCAGAGCCTTCAATGTTATAAAGCCAGTTAACGCTCTTGCGAGTAAAACCCAAGGACTTAAAATCGCACAGTGTATGGACACATCACTAAATGTGAAGTGGCACTGGTTGTGTGCCTGTTCAGCTTTGGCGTTTGTTCGTGTTCCCCTCCAAAGCCAACCCTCACGCACCAACCCACCCCATCCATCTACTTCTCACTCCTACGCCTGTCAATCATTGTTCAGATCAGAGCGTTATTATTGACCTGTTTTTTCCACTCATGACCGAATTATTTCAAGCCACGAAGTGGTTGTTGTTCTCGGTAACGGTCATTAACCGAACAGAGCTACAAAGCTTCAATATCGACGATATTTCTGTAAATACAGGCAGGGATGTTGCTGCAATCTATCTCTTTGAACAGCAAAAGTACCGAAAGAAATATAACAGTTACTGCTATTTTCGAAAGTTTTAGGCAGTTTTAGGCAGTCCTTGACATGGCCAAGCTCCCGCAATGAAGGCGACGTTTTTGGCGATTTGAAATGAGTTTCTGTGTTTCGGCAACAACCGACGCCAAACGACATCCTTGTACACGTCGTTGTTGTTGTTGTTGTTGTTGTTGTTGTTGTTGTTGTTGTTGTTGTTGTTGATCTTGTTCTTGTTCTTGTTGTTGTGTACGTATGTACATAAGTGCCCTGTATCAGAAAAAAAGTAAAGAGGGAAACTGTGAGTGAATGACATTTCCAATTTTAGATTCGTATTTGACATTCCCGTCTTGCCTTTCCTACTTCCCCTATTGCATTGTGCTTTTCCAGTGGTATATGTTTCCTTTCTGTGAAGTCAACATACGATTTGAACCCTTGTCATCTTGTTTTTGGGGAGTGCATTTTCTTCACACAGAGAAAGGCATTTATTGCCAACAGCTTTTGTTAATATGCCCTTTTACATGCATATCATGTGCCAAATATGTTTGCTCTGCTTAAATTTGTAATAAAACAAAAAAGGTTTTCTTTCCTCGTTCACACCTGTAAACGAGCGCGCGCTCGCACGCGTATGCATTAGTGTGTGTGTGTGTGTGTGTGTGTGTGTGTGTGTGTGTGTGTGTGTGTGTGTGTGTGTGTGTGTGTGCCCCCGTTTTCACAGGTTTGGTTGCCTAAATCACCATAAGGCAACCATCCACACGTGGATGGCAACCTAAACTCTGGATGACAACCTAATTGTGTGGATGGTCGCTTCATTTAACACCGTTAAATTGACTTTTTTGACGGAAAGAATGTCATAACAATGTTCAAAATGACATTCTTTCCGTCCTCTATAGGCGACGAAATAGGTCAAATTTTGTGCATTTTTTAGTGCAAAATTCTTCGATGCCGGAGCGAGTACTGCACCCAGTGCTGTTGTAGTGCAAGTGCACTAGAAAGGCACTACACCCAGTGCCGCCTCTTAGGTAACCATCCACACTTTAGGTATGTGTGTGTGCGTGTGTGTGTGTGTGTGTGTGTGTGTGTGTGTGTGTGTGTTGCATTTGAGCCGATTTTAACACGGGAACCTCTCGTGTGACGGTCGGTTTCAACCAGTTTTTGCTGCCAACGCAAAGTGAAGTGGTTCAACTTTCAAAACATTCTGCAAAAGTGCACATCCTGGTTCGTCATGCACCGTCGCCGCCATCAAGTGGTGCTAGCGCAATGACAAGCGAACGGAAATGTGATCATTCATAACGAGCCAAACGCCGCTTGGCTTAAATGAACATTATTTCTCCCGTAAACGATCATATTCAACACCGCAGATCTCTTCATGCTTTTGCATATCTTTAACTTCAAATCGTCCCAATTATAATACAACAAGAATAATTATCATCATAATGATTAAACTTGCTTATAATTATAGCGCTATTCAACGCCAGACGGTACTCTCGAAGAGCATTGGACATTAAAATTCAACAATTCACCCACACAAATCACTGATTATACGTACAGTTAAAAATCACAGCACTTAAGTCTTGCATGAAAGCATAAAGATCTCAACAGAATAAAGATTTAACACAGACTTTAGAGTTACAAACAAAACAGCCTGGCTTCTTCCTGTGCATCATGAGATTTTGCCGTTGAAGTAATTGTGCTAGAGGGACACATAGTGTGGGTAAACTCTGCCTCATTAATTTAAGCAACAAAGTCCTACTACTTTGCACAGAAAGCAGCAACGCTCAAGTTTTGACTAAATGTTTTAACATAGAGGGGGGAATCGAGACGAGGGTCGTGGTGTATGTGTCTGTGTGTGCGTGTGTGTGTGTGTAGAGCGATTCAGAGTAAACTACTGGACCGATCTTTATGAAATTTGACATGAGAGTTCCTGGGAATGATATCCCCGGATGTTTTTTTCTTTTTTTCGATAAATGTCTTTGATGACGTCATATCCGGCTTTTTGTAAAAGTTGAGGCGGCACTGTCACACCCTCATTTTTCAATTACATTTATTGACATTTTGGCCAAGCAATCTTCGACGAAGGCCGGACTTCGGTATTGCATTTCAGCTTGGTGGCTTAAAATGAATTAATGACTTTGGTCGTTAAAAATCTTAAAATTGTAATTAATTTCTTTTTTTATAAAACGATCCAAATTTACGTTCATCTTATTCTTCATCATTTTCTGATTTCAAAAACATATAAATATGTTATATTTGGATTAAAAACAAGCTCTGAAAATTAAAAATATAAAAATTATGATCAAAATCAAATTTCCGAAATCGATTTAAAAACAATTTCATCTTATTCCTTGTCGGTTCCTGATTCCAAAAACATATAGATATGATATGTTTGGATTAAAAACACGCTCAGAAAGTTAAAACAAGTCGCGTAAGGCGAAAATACAATATTTAGTCAAGTAGCTGTCGAACTCACAGAATGAAACTCATGAACGCAATGCCATTTTACTCGTAGCATCGTCAGGCCACCGCTCATGGCAAAGGCAGTGAAATTGACAAGAAGAGCGGGGTAGTAGTTGCGCTAAGAAGGATAGCACGATTTTCTGTACCTCTCTTTGTTTTAACTTTCTGAGCGTGTTTTTAATCCAAACATATCATATCTATATGTTTTTGGAATCAGGAACCGACAAGGAATAAGATGAAAGTGTTTTTAAATTGATTTGGACAATTTAATTTTGATAATAATGTTTATATATTTAATTTTCAGAGCTTGTTTTTAATCCGAATATAACATATTTATATGTTTTTGGAATCAGCAAATGATGGAGAATAAGATAAACGTAAATTTGGATCGTTTTATAAATTTTTATTTTTTTTTACAATTTTCCGATTTTTAATGACCAAAGTCATTAATTAATTTTTAAGCCACCAAGCTGAAATGCAATACCGAACCCCGGGCTTCGTCGAAGATTACTTGACCAAAATTTGAACCAATTTGGTTGAAAAATGAGGGCGTGACAGTGCCGCCTCAACTTTCACGAAAAGCCGGATATGACGTCATCAAAGACATTTATCAAAAAAATGAAAAAAACGTTCGGGGATTTCATACCCAGGAACTCTCATGTCAAATTTCATAAAGATCGGTCCAGTAGTTTAGTCTGAATCGCTCTACACACACACACACACACACACACACGCACGCACGCACACACGCACGCACATACACCACGACCCTCGTTTCGATTCCCCCTCGATGTTAAAATATTTAGTCAAAACTTGACTAAATATAATGAAGAGAGGTACAGAAAAGCGTGCTATGCTATGCAGCACAGCGAAACCACTACCGCGCTAAACAGTCTCGTCAGTTTTACTGCGTTTTGAACGAGCGGCGGACTACGGTCATTGTGAAAAAAATGCAGTGCGTTCACTTTCATTCTGTGAGTTCCACAGCTTGACTAAATGTAGTAATTTCGCCTTACGCGACTTGTTGTTATGTGTCCAAGTGAAAGCTATGATGCTCTCATGGAAACCTGAATTTGAAAGAGAGAAAAAGACATCCGTTTTGTACATCCCTCATGCTGTCTACAACTAACATTCTCCTTCTGACAAAAAGAAGACGCATAAAACCATTATACTGTTAACCTCATAAAATTGATTTGCAGTAAACATCGTTTGGAAACAGCTCCAGATGGAAACATGTTTTTGTACGCGGAAAGTGTGCTGGATTTGGAGTAAGGATGAAAATCTCATGTTAATTTCAATGCTTCTTCTTAATTTTCTCTGTTACCTACAGACTGATTTTTACATAGCTTTCATTTACCGACTGCTTGTGTTGCCTATATTTAGTTATTTGGTTTTATTCCCCCCTCTGCTTCTTCACCTCTGTAAACTTGTAGAGCTAGTTATTTTTCGATAAACACCCAGCAACCAAACAACCCTGAATCCTCGATAGCGCAATGGGTTGAGAAGCTGTTCTGCGTCGGTACTACTTTTGCTACTGAAAAGTTTCGAACGCTCTAATGTACGAAGTATACATCTCTGGAGCAAAGAATACAAACATACCGCATTTAAATTAACAACTACAGGCTTGAACACATGAATCTCCATATAAAATCCATGAGTTTGGTTGTTTTCTGAATCTAGGTCTGCTGTGCACAAACGTTCATCACAAGCAAATTCCCAAGGCAAGTAACTCTCATACTTTGTCTAGCGACAAGAGTAGTTCCCCTTTCAAATTTCTTTTCACTCAGTTTCTTCGACAACAGATTGCAATCCGACGGTCAGTTTTCAACAATATTTCATTTAATAAACAGATCACACGCAACCAAATGCACACATCTCATCAATTTAAACAACATAAAGCGGTTTCATACACTATTTTCCCTAGAAAACTGAACTTCATACAGTTTTTAACGTTGGAACACGGGTGCAAAAGTTCGTCTGCTGGTCCCATTTGACGAAAGAACACTATCCTAAGCGATACCAAAACATATACAGAACACACAATATCTGCCTTTTCCGCCACAGCAGAATAACAGCATATCTGTGTACTTGATTTTAGTCCAAAATAGGAAAACTGACAAGAAGTGTTAACAGAATGGAATGATTTGCACGGAACTATACAACCGCGCATTAATCGATCGCCTGCGCAGGTTGACTGGTTGAGTAAATAAGATTCGATCAAACTTTCGCAAAAAAACTCCTCTTTTCTTTGAATAACTGAAGAAAGGAGGAATAAAGAGGTTACACACCTCGTCTCAGTGATTATAAAAAAATAATGGTCTCAGTTCGCGGTCATGAAAAAGCTCGCTAAAGCTCGCATTTTTCATGATCCGCTAACTTCGACCATTATTTTTAATAATCACTGAGACTCGGCATGTAACCTCTACTTATTCCCCCCTCTGCTTCTTTGCCTCTGTAAACTTGTAGGGGTAGTTATTTTTCGATAATGACCCAGCAACCAAACAAATAACGACCCAGCAACAGCCTGAATCCTCGATAGTGCAATGGGTTGAGAAGCTGTTCTGTTTCGGTACTACTTTTTGCGACTGAAAAGTTCCGAACGCTCTAATGTACGAAGTATACATCTCTGGAGCAAACAATACAAACATACCGCATTTAAATTAACAACTACAGGCCTGAACACATGAATCTCCATATAAAATCCATGAGTTCGGTTGTTTTCTGAATCTAGATCAGACGTTCATCACAAGCAATTTCCCAAGGCAAGTAACTCATACTTTGTCTAGCGACAAGAGTAGTTCCCCTTCTTTTCACTCAGTTTCTTCAACAACAGACTGCAATCCGACGGTCAGTTTTCAACAATATTTCATTTAATAAACAGATCACACGCAACCAAATGCACACATCTCATCAATTTAAACAACATAAAGCGGTTTCATACACTATTTTCCCCAGAAAACTTAACTTCATACAGTTTTTAACGTTGGAACACGGGTGCAAAAGTTCGTCTGCTAGTCCCATTTGACGAAAGAACATTTTTCTAACCGATACCAAAACATATACAGAACACACACTATCTGCCTTTGCCGCCACAGCAGAATAACAGCATATCTGTGTACTTGATTTTAGTCCAAAATAGGAAAACTGACAAGAAGTGTTAACAGAATGGAATGATTTGCACGGAACTATACAACCGCGCATTAATCGATCGCCTGCGCAGGTTGACTGGTTGAGTGAATAGGATTCGATCAAACTTTCGCAAAAAACCTCCTCTTTTCTTTGAATAACTGAAGAAAGGAGGAATAAAGAGGTTACACACCTCGTCTCAGTGATTATCAAAAATAATGGTCTCAGTTCGCGGTCATGAAAAAGCTCGCTAAAGCTCGCATTTTTCATGATCCGCTAACTTCGACCATTATTTTTGATAATCACTGAGACTCGGCATGTAACCTCTACATATTTACCTCCCTTTGTTTCTTGTTATTGTCCTTCGCGCTTTGTCTGGCGTGCTAATAGTTATCTCTTCTATACTACCGAGACAACCTTTAACAGTTTTTGTCTTTGTGTGTCACTTCGTAAAACCACGGTCTTGATCAAAGCCTAAGGACTAAGGAGAATGAGGAACATAATTATATTAAGCTTGCGACGATCATCCGTTTCTTGAGGATGAAAATCGTTTGTTTATGTCAATGCTTGTCATTCTTCCGTGTGCTAGTGGACTAGTTCCGCATAACTCTCACCGACTGTTAATGTTTTCTATATTTAGGTCACTTACTTCCCTTTGCTTCTAAGCTCCTGTCATTAGCACTGTGTCTCACTTGGTCATGATCTGTGTATCGCGTGCAAAGTTAAATTAATGTGTGTCAGGGTAGTCTGTTGCATGGCGCTTCTTGGGGCACGTCTTAACCTTTGCTTCTTCCTTGTCCTGTGTGTCGATGTGGGTTATTCCGTGTTTTATTGGTATGTTCCTTGTTCCGTCACCCTCCATCCAATCACCGCCGCCCTACTCTCTCTGTCTTTCTCTGTCTCTCTCTTTCGGTCTCTCTCTGTTGAAATGTCTTTTTAATTGTTTGACATGTTAATCATGTAAATTGTATTGTAGTTAACTTAACTTCTTTTTACATTTAGTCAAGTTTTGACTAAATGTTTTAACATATGAGAGGGAATCGAGACGAGGGTCGTGGTGTATGTGTGTGTGTGTGTCTGTCTGTCTGTGCGTGTGTGTGTGTAGAGCGATTCAGACCAAACTACTGGACCGATCTTTATGAAATTTGACATGAGAGTTCCTGGGAATGATATCCCCGGATGTTTTTTTTCTTTTTTCCCATAAATACTTTTGATGACGTCATATCCGGCTTTTTGTAAAAGTTGAGGCGGCACTGTCACACCCTCATTTTTCAATCAAATTGATTGACATTTTTGTAAAGCAATCTTCGACGAAGGCCGGACTTCGGTATTGCATTTCAGCTTGGTGGCTTAAAAATTAATTAATGACTTTGGTCATTAAAAATCTGAAAATTGTAATAATTTTTTTTTTATATAAAACGATCCAAATTTACGTTCATCTTATTCTACATCATTTCCTGATTCCAAAAACATATAAATATGTTATATTTGGATTAAAAACAAGCTCTGAAAATTAAAAATATAAAAATTATGATCAAAATTAAATTTCCGAAATCGATTTAAAAACAATTTCATCTTATTCCTTGTCGGTTCCTGATTCCAAAAACATATAGATATGATATGTTTGGATTAAAAACACGCTCAGAAAGTTAAAACGAAGAGAGGTACAGAAAAGCGTGCTATGCAGCACAGCGAAACCACTACCGCGCTGAACAGGCTCGTCAGTTTCACTCCGTTTTGCACAAGCGGCGGACTACGGTCATTGTGAAAAAATGCAGTGCGTTCAGTTTCATTCTGTGAGTTCCACAGCTTGACTAAATGTAGTAATTTCGCCTTACGCGACTTGTTGTTATTAATCGAGTTACCCTCAATGGGCGAGGGCCGGATGAAAAAAAGCATGTATACATAGAGAATACTACATGATTTGCTGTGTCGTACCAGATTTACACGAGGTTTTTTTTTAAATATTGAACTGCAAGCGAAAGCAAACTGTTCACTATTTGAAAAAGCAACGAGTGTAAATCTGGTCCGACACAGCAAGCCATGTAGAATTCTCTTTATCCTACATAATGTACTTACGTGTAGTTTACTGAAAATGTGCTGCAGTCGAGGCAGCTAAATTGAAGACGCTTGTTTTGGAACCTCGATCTCTTCAGTAAAGCCTCGTGCAATCTATTACGTCAAAGCAAAGAAACGTCACTTTGAAAGTGTGGCGTGACGTATTAAAACGTTAGTTCTAAGGATTCATGGAGGGTAATTAGCGAGCGCAAATCTTGTTTCTATAATGACGTTTGTCTCGGTGACTTTGGCACCATAAGCAGTGGAAAAACAGGTCCCTGTCAGACTTGCTTGACAAGACCTCATTTACATGATATACACACGTGTGGTTTGCACGATTATTATCTCACGGGTGTCTCTCTCACATAATTATGTAGGATAAATTTGCTTATTCTGTTAATGTTACCCTCGAAAATAAAATTCAATCAATCAATCTCTCTCTCCCCGTGTCTCTCTCACTCTCTCTCTCTCTCTTTCTGTTTATCTTTGTCTATCGCTCTCTCTTTTTCTCTCTGTGTCTCTCTCTCTGACTCTCTGACTCTCTCTCTATCTCTCTCTTTCTCTGTATCTCTCTCTCCCTCTCTCTCTCTCTCTCTCTCTCTCTCTCTCTCTCTCTCTCTCTCTTTCTCTCTCTCTTGCTCTTTCAATCCCAACATACTCCCCTCTACTACCACCACAATCCACTGCTCTTATCCCCCACCCCTATCCCCCACCCCTCCACCAACACAAACATCACAACACCACCGCCACCAACTCCAAAAGGTGTGTCGCTCTTTTTCTTGTTAACCTTAGGTGCAAATGTCTTGAGGCAATCAAAACAATCTTTGCCCTATCCACCGTTGGTATTGAATTGCTATCGCGTGATATTATCGTGTGTTTTGATTGGTCTAGTTAACTATTGACACACATGTTACAAGGTACATTAATGTTCCTTGACTTTCCTCTGTACTAAAACACCCACACACAGACACACACACACACACACACACACACACACACACACACACACCACACACACACACACACACACACACACACACACACCACACACACACACACGCAATGTCAGTTGTCCAAGGAAAATGTATTTTCCGTGAGTGTTACCTGTAGTGTATTATGAATGTCCACTTGTTACTTCAGGCCAATAAAAATGATGCTCACAGAGTTAAAGTGCACAGAAATAAAAACATGAATCAAACTGCCGACCACAAAAGTAGTGTCAATACCCCTGAAATGAATATTGCAATATTTTTCACGAGCTTGAAAACAAAGCTTTCATTATTCTAAGGTACTAGGTCGCAGGCACAGGAAAATACCCATCCAAATGAATAAAAGGCGGAAGTGAATAGTTACCATATGTATAGTTCCATGACCGTTTAATTACACGCCAGTCATCGCAGCGACCTGCCCACGGCATCACAGGGGGGAGCAGCCCATGGACAATACAAGGAATGCTGTCAGAATGAATCCTTCCGTGTTTGTGTTGATAGTGGTACTACAACTGACGGAGAGTAGTCAGAATTGTAGTACACTGGAAGTCTTCGATTCGGAAGGAAAGGTAAGAAATGGAACCTACAGACGATCTTTGATGTTGTAATGCATGATTTCTTTTCTTAATGCAACCTGCAACTGTACACTTCAAGGCTGTCGTTTTGAAGTCAGACTAGTCAACAGCAAAAAGCAGTACGTTGTTTAACTGTGACCCGGGAAGGCATATCTGCTCAAGGAAAACACAATTTCTCGACATGCTTACCACTGCTTTGATGTTGTACTGCATGCTTTCTTTACGTAATGCAACCTGCAACTATACGCTTCAAGGCTTTCGTTTTGAAGTCAGACTAGTCAATCGTTTTTCTGTGTCTCTCGAACAGATCCCAAATTGCTCTTAAGGGCTAACATGTTTAACAATTTGGTGTTCCAGGTTTGTTGCTTGTCATGTTGATTAGCCCGTAAGGCTAAAATAAGAATGATTGGAATTTAGAAATACATATTGTTGTACTGTTTGAAACCCCTTTCGTCCTTCCTTGACGCGCCCTTTATTTTCTTGGCCTCTAATTTTTTTCAGTAAAATTGGTTTAATTTAAATGTGTAATGTTCAACTTGTGGGGTCCTGATTTGACCTATATGGTCCGCTGGACCCAAAAAGCAACAACTAACTAACTGACTATTTCCTTGGCGGCTGAAAGCTCGCTGCTTTAGTATACACATATCCGGGTGACCTCGTTCTGTTGAGTCGATCCCCGAATTTGGACACTTTTGTTTGAATGTGCACAAAAGTCAGACTATTTGACCTACAACTTTGCTACTTTTTGGACAGGTCATCCATGAGCTGAAATTAATGTACAGCAAATATGAAGTAATTTGGTCAACCGATGTAGACGTAATTAACATTTTTGTCGGTTGCATTCTGTGAGATCACCCTGTATTATACACAGAGAATAAGCTGTTGTTGAGCATAGCCGCGTTCAATACTAGCGGGGCCATTTGGTACAGAGAAGGTGACCATGTCATCTAAAAGAGACCTTTTTTATTTGCCCTGCTATATTGGCTGCTGTATTCCGTCTTTTTCGTCCGAGGATTTAACAATAATGCATGCTGGTACAGGGATGTCTAGCGCTGCTTTGTGAAGAGGTCCTCATGGGAGTGTAGGACTACATGGGATAACTGCATGGTGATCATACATAATCGGACATATTAACGCAAAGCATAACAACTGCTTACGTTTGCCCAACAGCTTAGTGTGTCTTTTCTCAGTTCCCATGGTGGCCTCTGTGTTTGAATATTCACTTCTGGGTCTATAACAGTTTAAGGGGAGGATCTACCTTAAAATACACCGTTTTTCTCTTCAAGTCATTTGACCACAACATTCATCAATCAATCAATCAATATGAGGCTTATATCGCGCGTATTCCGTGGGTACAGTTCTAAGCGCAGGGATTTATTTTTTTATTTTTTTATTTTTATTTTATGCAATTTATATCGCGCACATATTCAAGGCGCAGGGATTTATTTATGCCGTGTGAGATGAAATTTTTTACACAATACATCACGCATTCACATCGGCCAGCAGATCGCAGCCATTTCGGCGCATATCCTACTTTTCACGGCCTATTATTCCAAGTCACACGGGTATTTTGGTGGACATTTTTATCTATGCCTATACAATTTTGCCAGGAAAGACCCTTTTGTCAATCGTGGGATCTTTAACGTGCACACCCCAATGTAGTGTACACGAAGGGACCTCGGTTTTTCGTCTCATCCGAAAGACTAGCACTTGAACCCACCACCTAGGTTAGGAAAGGGGGGAGAAAATTGCTAACGCCCTGACCCAGGGTCGAACTCGCAACCTCTCGCTTCCGAGCGCAAGTGCGTTACCACTCGGCCACCCAATCCTGTAAACAGAACTGTTTGTGTTCAAATGTGGTGTTCATTTGCTTCAATGACATGTATGTAGAATAATAGTATAATTATGATCAAAAACAAATTTGCGTTTAGATTGACTTAGTAAACATTATTAAATTTTAAAAAAATAGGCAAAGCGTTGAATCAAAACATGTTAGTTCACGGATGACAAGATAATTTCAAAACTATTCATCAGAATGATTTCAACTTTCGCAGAAATGTTTTAGACATGATGATGATAGATGGGTTTTTTTTTCGGTAATGCGATTCACCTGATTGAAATAGTTACCACTGTTAAGAAATAATCACAAGCTAACTTATATTTGGGTGTTCGTGCTAATGCTTATCGAGAGCAACAATTTTGATTTTCAAAACGCTGTTTACTGCTAATCAATTTTATGAGGTATAGTGTAATGGTTTTATGCGTCTTCTTTTTTTCAGAAGGAGAATGTTAGTTGTAGACAGCATGAGGGTTCTGGTGAGTACAAAACTGATTTTGTTTCTCTCTTTCAAATTCATTTTAACGAGCATAGCCTACTATTAGTACTAAGCATTCTGCACCCCACTTGTCTAGTTTGTGGATAGAGGGCACATCAAAAATAAACGCGGGTCGTCGCAGGCCCTTTGTCACAGTGATAACCCTTGCACTGCGAAGTAGTTACTTCCTCTTCAATTAGCACAGAACTGATGAGCACATGGGTATGCTAGATAGGCGCTGGTTCTGTGCGACGATTATTTCTCGAGATAGGCGTGACCACATGACGTCATTTTAGCTTTCGTCGTCCCAAATCTTTTCGTATTCCAATCAGTGTCATTTCCCAGTTCTGTGTTCTGCGGTCGTTTTGACTGACTTGACAAGATGAGAAAAGCAATGACATTTGATTTTTGCGAAGCAACTGAATATGAAGAGAAAAGAAAGCGTGCACGAGTATGTTTTGGTCCTGCAAGACTTTATGAACAACGATTTCTCCCTTGGGAGAAAATGAAGATGTCTGCTTTTTGTCTGCTTTGAAGGTTGGGAGATTTTACAGCGCACACGGCAAAATGCATGTCGTATTGGACAAGAATGTTGTTATTCTTCTTTCTTCGAAGTACCGTAGCCATATTTTCGAGCTGTGCATTGTTATATTACGGGAAAAAACACGTTCGAACGCAAATTCGCAAAGAAATTTGGATCGTTTGCTCCGGAACTGCAACGTCGATATGCCAACACACAAAAATCTAGCTCAATATGCGGAAACAGGCTGGTAGTGTCATATTTTGTATATGGGATTGGAAACAACTGCTCATAATTTACATAGCACTCCGGTCATGGTCTTTTTTTCCTCACACCCCCTGTTGAACGTTATTTCTGGCGACGCAGCAGTAGGCTTACTGCGCATATTCTTACAGTATCCCGTATATGCTTTAATTGTAACACAGAAGGGTGAAGTGAGTCGTCATTGAAAGTTTAAAACCCTCGACACATCTGCTCCCTTTCCTATACCTGCCCTTTCTTGCAAGCCACGGCATGCATACGAATGGTACGGAAAATAATGATCATGGCGAAGTTTGCTTTAGAAAGGCTTCAAGACAACCCGCGCAGCCTATTAGAAAAAGAGAGCGTTCTCGTATATATTTTAACATCTAGCCATAGCCCAAAATAGGGAATACATTTTTAAGACAATATCAGTATTAACAAATAACCAATGTAATTAACATGGATGAACTAATACGCTGTGTAGGCCCTATGTAAACCCTTTACTTTATAACAAAGAAAAATGAGAGAGAGAGGTGTTTGACAGAGAGAGAGAGAGAGAGAGAGAGAGAGAGAGAGAGAGAGAGAGAGAGAGAGAGAGAGAGAGAGAGAAAGATAAAGAGAGAGAGAGAGAAAGAAAGAGAGAGAGAGGTTTTTGAGAGAGAGATAGAGAGAAAGAGAGAGAGAAAGAGAGCGAGAGAAAGAGAGAGGGAAAAAAAGAGAGAGAGAGGCAGACAGACAGACAGACAGACACAGAGACAGAAACAGAGAAGGACAGACAGACAGACAGACAAAGAGGGACAGACAGACAGACAGACAGGCAGAGACAGACAGAGACAGACAGACAGACAGACAGAGGACTGGTTCAGACGCAAATCCATAAGACTTGACTGATCTTCTGAATACAAGTCGCGTGAGGCGAAATTACAACATTTAGTCAATCTGAAGAACCCACAGAATAAAACTGAACGCACTGCATTTTTTTCACCAAGACAAAACAGCTTCGTCAATCCCTGCGGCAAGAAAGTCGCTCATTTTTCCCGTGCAACACGAAGTGGAACTAACATGCAAGATAAATAGCGAATTGCGGTAAGCAGGACAGCGCGCTTTTCTGTATTCTTTTTTAACTTTCTGAGTTTGTTTTGAATACAACATATTACATCTATATGGTTTTGGAATCAGCAAATGATAAAGAATAAGATGAAATCAAGTTTGGATCGATTTCTTAAATTATAATCGCAGTACTAATTAACCTATTTTCGTTAATTGTGATCACATTTTAAGAGTAAACATGACATATGGATATATTTTTAGATTAAAAATTTGATGACGAATACGATGCAATCAATTTAAATCTGTTTGCGAAAAATCGATTTAAATGACAACTTTAATGAGCAAACTCATTAAATAATTTTTAAGCCTCCAAGCTGAAATGCAATACCAAAGTCCGGGCTTCGTTGAAAATCACTTGACTAGAATATAAACCAATTCGGTTGAAAAATGAGAGCGTGACAGTGCCGCCTCAACTTTCACAAAAAAGCCGGAAATGACGTCATCAAGGATATTTATCCAAAAAAATGAAAAAAGGGGCGAAAGATATCATATTCAGGAACTCTAATGTAAAGTTTCATGAAGATCGGTCCAGTAGTTTCTCTGAATCGTTCTACACACACACACACAAACACACACACACACACACACACACACACACACACACACACACACACACACACACACACACACACACACACACTCACTCACACACACCAGGGTGCACACATACACACACACACACACACACACACACACACACATACATACACCACACCCTCATCTCGATTCCCAGTCAACATTAAAACATGTTAGTCATTACTTGACTAAATGTAAAAAGAGACATTGAGAAAGATGCGCTTAGCTAAGACTGTAATGCTGTGGAAACTTTGAGCAGCTGAACTGCCATAGAATATGTATCTGACTACTTACAGCCTGGTGCAAGAAACTTGGAAGAAAGAATCAGAAGCCTGTGCACCTTTGAAAAAGAATGAAGAGTATACGAATACGTGTATCAAAGTTCGAGTGATACGTGTAATAAGCAGAAACCCGATCCGAACCTCCAAATGCTTCCGTTAATGTAGCGTAACCATTTCTGATTTAATCGTGTCTAAAAAAAGGATAGCCAAACTTGTTCACGGTGTCAGTGAGAGAAAGATCCCGCCCAGGACTGGCATACATTTCCAACAATTTAGTACAACACCTCTTTCAATACTGCTTGACAATGTGTTGCCTGTTTATATCAAGCCAGTGCAGGCACTTGTTACTTTGCTCGGTGTCTTTGCAGGGACTGCTATCATTGTTCGTCCATACCAATATCCTAACCTTTACAGCTTACGTTGCAAGCATTTTTTCACATTTAGTCAGTTTGTGACTGTATGCACTCCGGTAGACAGGGATTTGAGGGGGAGGTGAGAGTGTGGTGTGTGTGTGTGCCGTGTGTGTTTGTGTGTGTGTACGTGCGTGCGTGCGTGCGTGCGTACATGCATGCGTGCGTGCGTGCGTGTGTGCGTGCGTGCGTGCGAAACGATTCCCAGAAAACTGCACCGCAGGTATTTGTGTATCTTGCAATCTGAATTTTTCCAGATAATATCCTCAATGTGTTTTTTTCCGTATTTTCTTCTTTCTTTCTTTTTTTCTCTTTTTTTTTTTTTTCCTTACTATAGTCTGTGAAAAAAAATGCCAGTGTTAGGCCGACATACTGACTAAATGTTTCGTCATTGTCACTGAAACAGAACTTTGATTTTTTAGTCTATATAATGAATGCCTTTGCGTGAACTGTGAGCTTGAAAGTGACTGGTTAATTCAAAATGTTAAAAGCTGTGACATCAGCTACAACCATGGTCTTTTTCATTCTTGTTTCAGCATGTCACAATGGTCCCCGTGCAGGCTTTCCTGACAATCTGTCAGTCGGGGATTCAGTGGCAAAACCTCCTGACTTTGCGGCAACACCTTTTAGACGAAACACAACTGCTAATGAGAACATGGGATTACAATTTAAATGGAAAGTGCCGACTGATAGTGAGTTCTTTATTTCATTATTTTATTTGTGTGTGTGTGTATGTGTGGTCACCATCCATCAAGACAGTTGCGGCAACAAAAAGCAAAGAGCAAATAAATGTATGGAAGAGTTTGCTGAAGGGTGTGCAGGGAATTAGGTACGGTGGTGGAAGTATTTTTTTTAGAACAAAATATAAAAAAAATTGTATTTGAAGCTACTTTTGATTTTGCGCTGGGTATTCTGTTCCGCTGCTAGCTTTTATCTGCAAAAAAAACAATGGTGCATCACTGATTCTACCGCCCATACTCCATCTTTCTTGGATTTCAAATCCGATCATAACGTCAGGGCTGTATTGGAGCTTTTGTCATCACGCATGTTTCAGTTATGCACCACTCGTCAAAAGCAACTAAGCATGCGCGATTAAATGTACAGGATTGCATTGGGATAAAAGACTGTCACACAGCTCAGTTTAAGAAGAACATGGCTTAAAAACAAACGACAGCGATAGAAATCCCCAAAATCGACTTCGCTCATATTTTGTTTGTATTTTGTATGTGATATTTTCAGAATGACCCGTCACGCTCATTAGAAAAATACCTATCTCAGTGTTAGGCATTTCTGTAGTGAAACTGCAGGGGAAGTGACTGGAAGGGTATCTATCATGTGTTAGAGAGTACAAGCTCTCAGACCATCGAAAACCATTGCCACGGTAACGTAAGCAAAGCTGCCGATCTCGTTTCTTGAGTTAGGCACTTTTTCTTTATGATACCGGAAGACTTGTTTTTGAGAATGTGACGGTATGCAAAAGCTCTTTGTGGGTTGTTATGCAGTTTTGCTGATTGAAAATGTTGCTATCAGCTCTTTATCTCACGTTTATCCCGTGGTAACAGCTCGAGATAGGCAATTTGCAACTTATAACTAAAATGAGATAGGCAGATTGTTCAGAAACCAAAAAACCCCGTTTTTTGCGTTTTTCTCAAAACATCAAAAAATTACATAAGGCAATTATCTTATGCCGTCGCGATATAACCTTGAACGGTTGAAAACGACGTTAAACACCAAATAAAGAAAGAAAGAAAAGAATTATCTTATGAGCGTGACGATGTGTTGAAACAAATGTGCCAAATAAGATAAATCTAACCGAGGGTTGGGTAATTGAACGGGGTGTCTGAACGAACAATTACAATCACAGGATCTCTTTTGTAAGTTGTGTAAATGCCTGGTATATGTTTGTTTAAATGATGTGTTTTTATTTGAAATAGTGCAATGTGTCTTTCCAATATGGCTGCATGGAAATAGCGTATTGTTTGACGTTTTGGGAGGCTAAAATTAGATCAGTTTCTCAATTCGCATAGTTTTGACTTGTTCTTACCCGTTGCAAAAATTATTGACGATGTATTGCCGGCAAGATGTTGTTTGTGTTACTTTTTTTTTGGTGGTGGTGTCTTGATACATAACACCGTTGGTGCTTTGTTGCAGGTGTTAGTCGTGCGAAACTAAAAGGCTTCTACCTAAAAATGCAGCTGGTTGGAAGTGGACAAGTTATCTGCAGGCTTTTTGACCTGAGGGATTTTAATATGACTACGAGTAAAAGTGATGCGGTGAGTGTAATTAATATTTCTTTCTCTTTTGTGGTCGCTATAAACTTGAAAGAACGACGTTGCTTTCATTGTTGTTTCCACCATTTCGCCGTTGATCCGTCTGGTTTGCTTGTGAGTACCAGTAATTATTGAGTTGGTTGGTTGGTTGGTTTGTTGGTTGGGTGGTTGGTGATGCGGTTGAGGGCTGTGGGTTTTTTGTTGTTGTTGTCTTGAGAACCCGAGGGGTCATCGGAGACCAATTCAGCATCATTCTTCTTCTCTGTTGTTGGCCAACTCTTTGAGACTGCTTCTGAGTACTAGTAATTAGTGAGTTGGTATGTAGGTTGGTTGGTTGGTTGGTTGGATGGTTGGTTGGTTGCTGATGTGGTTCAGGGTGTTTTTTGTTTTGTTTTCTTGGTAACCCAGGGGGTCATCGGAGACCGGTTCAGCGTCATTCTTTTTCTGTGTTTCTATTTTTCTTACTCTTTATAAACTGTTCACATTTAAGGTATATCACAGTAAAGGTGGAAGGTTCCTTAGAACTCAGATTTTTGCAGTCGATACTTTAAATCTTGTTTGATTCAGGTGGCCTGTGTTGACAGGTATAGTTTGGTTAAAATAACAAAGGGGTGTCAGAAGGTGACCTTTCAAGGGAGGTGTACTCTCATAGGGGTGCGTGCGTGCGTGCGTGCGTGCGTGTGTGTGTGTGTGTGTGTGTGTGTGTGTGTGTGTGTGTGTGTGTGTGTGTGTGTATCTGTTTGCAGTCCCTCAAGTTTTCTTACGAGCTGTTTCCAGTCACTACGTTTGGCAACTACGTTGTCGACCTCTTCAGTCTTCCGCCTCCCACGGATGAAGAGCACGACGCGGGACTTTCAGAAACGCTCGATGTCTCTGTTCAGCTGCCTCGAAACACTCGGTCAAACATTGCCACCCCACCAGTGAAGACGAGCGAAGGTAAACATCACACTTAAAAATAAGCTTCGATTTATATAGTTTAAACAATCTGCATAGTCCGTTCGGCCAGACGTCCTGTGATTGTAATTGATCGGTCAGATACCCCATTTACCCAACCCTCGTTTAACCTAATCTTGTTATCATCTATCTCTCTCTCTCTCTCTCTCTCTCTCTCTCTCTCTCTCTCTCTCTCTCTCTCTCTCTCTCTCTCTCTCTCTCTCTCTCTCTCTCTCTTTCTCTCTCTCTCTCTCTCAATTGGTGTCAAATTGTGTTGATCCTGAAGAAGCTGCATTGTTATTTGTCAACATTATTATCTGTTGTTGACAGACACGCTCCAATCCGCAGGAAAAGAGTCAAATATTCAATTGTACCGAACTAGATGACATGTGAAATTAGAGATGCCATGTTAGTTCGAGATTTTCCAAAGAAAATTAAACAGTTTGAGCTGTTCCGAATTTGTGAAGCTTGCAAAAAAGAAACATTTTCAAAACCTTATAATCGACAAAAACAACATATATGTCAAATTTGGCGTGCAATGATTGAACTGACTAGTAAATCACGCAAAGCCCCAGCCTGTATTAGTCCCAATATAACTGCTGATGATTGTAATAATTACTTTCTGTCCATGACCGACAATGCTCTCAATTCCTCAGCCAGTTCTGATCAGATTGGCTATAAGATGCCGGGGATACTCAGTCAATTTTGTAAAGAAAAACTTTTGCCATCTGACTTGTTTGATATACCGGTACCTGTAATCACGACCGGCACGGTTGGCCTAGTGGTAAGGCGTCCGCCCCGTGATCGGGAGGTCGTGGGTTTGAACCCCGGCCGGGTCATACCTAAGACTTTAAAATTGGCAATCTAGTGGCTGCTCCGCCTGGCGTCTGGCATTATGGGGTTAGTGCTAGGACTGGTTGGTCCGGCGTCAGAATAATGTGACTGGGTGAGACATGAAGCCTGTGCTGCGACTTCTGTCTTGTGTGTGGCGCACGTTATATGTCAAAGCAGCACCGCCCTGATATGGCCCTTCGTGGTCGGCTGGGCGTTAAACAAACAAACAAACAAACCTGTAATCACGGTCGTTGAAGTTGGTGCACTAATTTCTAAACTAAACAAGTCGCGTAAGGCGAAATTACTACATTCAGTCAAGCTGTCGAACTCACAGCATGAAACTGAACGCACTGCATTTTTTCACCAAGACCGTATAGCATCGTCAGTCCCCCTCTCGTGGAAAAGCAGTGAAATTGACAAGCCAGTACAGCGCGGTAATGGTTGCGCTGAGCAGGATAGCACGTTTTTCTGTATCTCTATTCTTTTAACTTTCTGAGCTTGTTTTTAATCAAAACATAACATGTCTATATGTTTTTGGAATCAGGAACCAACAAGGAATAAGATGAAATTATTTTTAAATCGATTTCGGAAATTTTATTTTAATCATAATTTTCATATTTTAAATTTTGTAAGCTTGTTTTTAATCCGAATATAACATATCTATATGTTTTTGGAATCAAAATATAATAAAGAATAAGAACAAATTATTTTTGGATCGTTAAATAAAAAATAATTTAATTCAAATTCTTTAGATTTGTAATGACCAAACTCATTAATTAATTTGTAAGCCTCCAAACTGAAATCCAATACCAAAGTCGGGGCTTCGTCGAAGACTACTTGACTACTCTCTCTCTCTCTCTCTCTCTCTCTCTCTCTGTCTCTCTCTGTCTGTCTCTGTCTCTCTCTCTCTCTCTCTCTCTCTCTCTCTCTGACCGGCACGGTTGGCCCAGTGGTAAGGCGTCCGCCCCGTGATCGGGAGGTCGTGGGTTCGAACCCCGGCCGGGTCATACCTAAGACTTTAAAATTGGCAATCTAGTGGCTGCTCCGCCTGGCGTCTGGCATTATGGGGTTAGTGCTAGGACTGGTTGGTCCGGTGTCAGAATAATGTGACTGGGTGAGACATGAAGCCTGTGCTGCGACTTCTGTCTTGTGTGTGGCGCACGTTATATGTCAAAGCAGCACCGCCCTGATATGGCCCTTCGTGGTCGGCTGGGCGTTAAGCAAACAAACAAACAAACAAACAAACTCTCTCTCTCTCTCTCTTTCTCTCTCTCTCTCTCTCTCTCTCTCTCTCTCTCTCTCTCTCTCTCTCTCTCTCTCTCTCTCTCTCTCTCTCTCTCTCTCTCACAATAACGTCTGCTGTAATATTTAAGCTGCCAACATAGGTATGCTTATTGCTTCCAAAGAAAGACGTAACGTTTGTTTCGAAAAGAAAGGCGAAACACCTTTTTTTTCGATGGTCAAGACGTAAATAAATACTGTTAATTAAAAAAGACTATTTCAAACAAAGGACTGGCAATATCACTTCTGCATGCTTAATTATTTAAAACAAAACATGATAGCTCCATTGCAACCTGACTACCTCAGTGTTTCTTACATAAAGTTATTGATCACGGGTGCTTATCAATTTGGCACGAATGTTTTGACAAGTTTCTCTTTATTTGAACCATACAGAACCATGGTCACGTGTGACTTATTGGTTATCTTCTCTTCATTCCGGGATAACCACATCAATGGAAATCTTAATATTTTATTTAAAACATTTTTATCTTACTATTTGTTCCTATCTTTTTTGGATATTTTTGATTTTCATGTCTAAATAAGATTTTCACGAACACTGCAAAAACATGGCAAACTTCATGGTTTGCATTTAACGTGGATAACACATTATTATACTTCCAGAACGAAATGATACATGTATATTTCAAATTCATACGCAATCAGGTGAACCAATTATTAGGGTCAAGTGAAATCACAAACTTATTTGCAGAGAACTAGTCAAACATCAGATAACATTAACTGAGCCCTTCCTTTCAGGTAACACCAATAACAGTACTAGGAAAATGCCAGTGCTGGACAGATAATTTATATTTATTTTGTGGAAGCTGTGAGACAACATTTACACAACATTTCAATTTTACAAGTAAGTTAATCCCTTGCTGTTCGACATATACTTCAACTTGGATGTCTTTTTGAATCTAACACAAGGGTTGATGTTATGATATTGCAAGGAGGTTTAGCTATTTAACATGTGTGTGTGTGTGTGTGTGTTGTGTGTGTGTGTGTGTGTGTGTGTGTGTGTCGAGCGATTCCGAAAAAAATACTTGGCCAACAACATTAAACTTGACAAAAACATTCTTTCAGATGATACCCTCTTTTTACACAGCCACGCCCTGATTTTTCAATCGAATTGATTGACATTTTTGGTCAAGCAATCTCCGACGAAGCCGGACGATTGGATTTCATATTTGCTTCAAAGCTTAAATGATAATTAATGAGTTCATTACAAATCTCAAAATTATCAATTAACTTAACATTTTAGTAATCGATCCAAAAATGATTCCAATTTATTCTTTTTCTGTTCCTGAATTAAAAACGTATAGATGTGTTATGTTTGGATTGAAAACGAGCTCAGAAAGTTAAGAAGGTGTGTTAAGCGATATATCCAAACATGTTGTAAATTTGTCGGCCTAAAACTAAAAGATCAACACGACAACAAAACAGCCAACACCGATACCAACTGTACTAAGTCTTCGCTAGGCTAAATCCAAACACTCAGACGAGTCTAGCTCTATATATCTATATTCTCGAATTAAGGAAGTGATAAAGAATGAGATGAAATCTTTTTGGATCAATTACTAATTCGTTTATTTTAATTAGAATTTTGAGATTTTTTATGACCAAACTCATCAATTAATGTTTAGGTTTTAAAGCTGAAATTCAATAGTCATGGTTTCGTCAAAGATTGCTTGAACAAAATGTCTGTCAATTTGATCGAAAAATCAGGGCGTTACAGTGTCGCATCAACTTTCACTAAAAGCCGGACGTCATCAAAAACATTTATCGAACATTTTTGAAAATTGGTTGGGAACTAAATCATCCGGGAGAATCTGTATGTAAAGTTTCATGACGATCGGTCCGGTAGATTTTTCGGATGTGCTCTACGCAGATGCACATACATAGGCTACACACATACACTACCACCCTCGTCTCGATCGCCAGTCTGTGTTTAAACATTAAGTCCAAACTTGGAATACTGTAATAAGAATTACAAAAATAAATTAAAAAACGCCTTCCCGTAAAGCGCTTTATGCTACTGCAATATACTGGCTTGTGACTTCTAGCGATCAGCGGGCTGGTGTAACACGGCATTTTTACGCCACGAAAAATATACTCCGGAGTAAAACTTTCGTACGAAATTCTTACTCTGAGTACACCTTTCGTACGAGAAAAGAACTCCCCAAGGCACGAAATAATTACTCCATTCTCGAAATTTTTACTTCCCATTTTTTTAACTTCCAGTAACAATCTTGTACGCGAAAATGGGATGCGGGCGAAGGGATAATTCCAATAGTTATGTGATCTCGCGCAAACGAATGTCGCGCTACCCTCCCTCCACCCCTTCTACCATCAAGACTAACAGGGGACAAAAGAGTAAAAATGTCGTACACCTGGCATGGGAAGTTAAATTGTTTGTGTTAGGGTGAAGTAATTTATTCGCGAAATGTTGACTCGGAACACACCTGTCGTGAGGAGTAATTTTCTCGTGTTATGGGGGAGTACTTTTTTCGTAAAGGGAGTACAATTTTTGTACAAAATTTTACTCGGGAGTAATTTTCTAGTGTTACACCGGTACGCTTTTCACGTAAATATGTCAGCAGCGTTTTCTCTGCCGGGGTATCGGCAAAGCATTGTCTTCGTGAAATACAGTGCGTTCACTTTTATTCTGTAAGTTCGACAGATTAAAGGCACAGTGCGCCTCTCGTAAACCATCACAAATACTGTCAGGCTTTTACACACAGTACAAACACCCTTCCATTTGAACGCTCACCAAACGGGAACATTTAAGGTGCCCTACGTAAAGAGCGAGCAATTTTCAAAGAATTAATTTTGCGGATTGCCTCATTAGACAATCGGACCGTGGTGCGTTTTGGCGCTAGACCTAACTTTTTAAAATCTAAATAATAAATTGACAGCTTGTTACACAAACATTCTTAAATCATAAAAAAATCGTTTTTTTATCAAGACAAGATCAGTACAATTCGAAGATTTGAAAGTTTGAAAAAAGAAACGCCCGGAAGCAGGGTCACGCAAGGTCGTGGTTCTCGTAGCAGACGACGGTTTATGCCTATCGCCAGTTCCTCTGAACAGTCAAAAGCCATCGCGAGAGTTCTTGTGAACCACAGCCGTTTGTTTCGTGCACAGTCAGAGGTACATAATAACGTGCTATTGCAGATAAGCTCACAGCGAGTCGCATTCAAATTACTAACTGACGACTGCAGTGTGAAAAAGGGAAACTGGATCACACGAGTTCACGATGGCTCAGGGTTAAGATAAACCACGCAAAAATAAATTCTTTGAAAATTGCTCGCTCTTTACGGAGGTGAGTGTTTAAATGAAAGAGTGTTTGTACTGTGTGTAAAAGCCTGACAGTATCTGTGATGGTTTACGGGAGGCTTACTGTGCCTTTAACTTAATGTATTAATTTCGCTTCACTCGACTTGTTGTTTCTTTTTTTTTTTTATTTTTTTGCCAAGCACATCATTGTGGGGCTTTTAATCAATAACATGCATCCGTCTACAATTTATCATCATTCATCCATCAACATTTATAATAGATATGCTTGGCAAGTATACACAACACACAGCATTAGGACATAACAGACAGACGGACATATAACATACCGTTCTCCTGCAAGTAAGGCCGGAGCTTAACATAGCATGCAGATTACAATACTTGACATTATGGACGTATTACCTGCTTAATAATAATACAGTCAGTTAATAATACCGTCAAACAAAGACAAAAAAAGAAAAGAAACAAACAAAAATCAAAGCCAAAACACATATCATCACATCTCTGCACAACCTAGCGTACTACCTAACCAACTCTTCATATGGGGACCATAATTCTACAAATTTGGTAATGTTACCAGATTTGAAACTGGAATATTTTTCTATTTCAAATCTGTATTTCAAATTTCTTAGAAATATTTCTAACAGTGGCCTTGTCTCTTGTAACTTACTCTTATAAATATAAAACTTTGCAAACAAAATGATAAAATCCAAAACCACATCTACCTTAACATTGTTCATACACCCAAACAAAATAAATTCTTCTGTAAAAAGAACATTTGCGCGGTAAATACCACTTCTGTTTAACAGTTCTTCCAAGTCAGTCCAAAATTTCCGACTAAGCGGGCAGTACCAAAATATATGTGAAATTGTTTCATTTTCAATTTTACAAAAGGCACAAAGGGGACTGTCAAGAATCTTTTGAACAAATAGCCGGCAAGCAACACCAAGAATGCGGTGAAGCAATCTGGTCTGGAACCATCTTAACTGTGTGTCCTTAGTTGTTTTGAAACACTTATCAAAAATCTGTTTCCAGTTCAGGTTGTAAAAATACATATTCCATCTGTTCATGCCTGCAGGGTTATCGTCAAATTTTGATTTCAAAAGGACTTCTTTAATTGCCTGTTTGCCTCTACAAATAATCTGCCAGGGTTTATAATCCCTAATCTGAAAACCATTCAACGAATCAATTTTTACTTTTCTCTGATATTTTCGTAGGGACTTAATCACTCCCTCATAGAATAAAAAATTAGTTTGAACAAAAGGAAAATTTAACCTAAATTCTTCAAAGGTAAAGAAATTTCCATTTAAATGTAGCAACTGATGGATAAACACTACATCATTTTCAATCCATTCCTTATTTACTATTGTACCGTGGTCTCGTATAATGTTCAAATTGTAATGTATACATTCGGAAACAAAATCATTCACATTAATTACCTCGCTTAAGGAACAGCATTTCTTATAATGTTTCAAAACATCCTTCCAAAAACTGTTACCACATCGTTTCATTAACACATTTACATACTCGGCACCCACTTTAAATATGTCTTTCATTCCAGGTATCATATAAAAAATAAGCTTTTTTACATCAAATTCAAACATCTTTAGTCTGCGAATCCAATTTATCTTTACTGATGCCACAAAAGTGTAAATGTCAATCATATTCAGACCACCACTGCAATAAGGTCTGCAAACGACATTACGCCGAATCTTTGCAGGTTTACCATTCCACAGGAAGGAATAAAAGGCTGCATTCACTTCTCGTAAAAACTCTTCGGGTGGGTCTGGCAATACAGTTAATAAATAAACCAATTTTGAAAGGACCAAAGTTTTCAAAATTGTAATTTTACCAAATGGTGTTAACTGTCTTCTGCTCCAATCTTTTAAAATTCTTTTAATCTCGTTTAATTTTCCTTCATAATTAATTTCCAGAATGTTGCCGGTGTTAGTCGAAAATTTGACTCCCAATACTTTAAAGATCCCAGGGTACCAACAGAAGTTCATATCCCTCATATATCTTTCTTGTGAATTTCGCTTTCTTCCAATCCAGACAATTTGAGTTTTTTCATTGTTTATCTTTAATCCGGAAAATTTAGAAAATTTCTGTAAAGTTTTAACACATTCAACAAACGATTCCTTACTGCCATCCAAATAAAGAGTTGTATCGTCCGTAAATTGAGACAATAAGACTTCCTGGTTATTCAATTTCAATCCTTTTATCACAGAATTATTACGTAACATTAATGATAGTATCTCGGAACATATTAAATACAAATATGGTGAGAGGCTATCGCCTTGTCGGACGCCTCTTCTTATATTAAACCAACCAGAATATTGGCCATTTACTGTAACACATGTCTGTATATCTTGGTAAAAAACTCGTATCCACTGTTTTACATCGTTTCCAAAATTGAAAAAATCCAATGCCTTTTGTAAAAAGGGCCAGGACACACTGTCGAACGCCTTTTCAAAGTCAATTGCAAGCAGCAAACCTGGTATATTTTCTCTTTCAGTAAACACCAACACATCATACAGCAAACGTATATTATCTCCGATAAATCTTCCTTTCATAAAACCTGTTTGGTGTTCACTAATAATCTTAGGTAGCATTATTTTCAATCTATTCGCAATACAGGATGAACAAATTCTATAGGATATGTTAAGCAGGGATATTGGCCGCCAGTTCTTAATAAATTGTTTTGGCTTGTCTTGTTTCGGAATGCATGTAATAATGCCTTGTTTCTGTGTAACGGACAATTCTCCACATTGGAATCCAGCATTTGCAGAACGCAGCAGAAATAATCCAAAATCCTGGAAGAAATATTTATAAAATTCTGTTGTAAACCCGTCAGGTCCTAGGCTTGTTCCGTTTTTCATTTTCCGTAATGCTGAGCACATTTCAGTATAGGTAAGATTCCCCTCAATATTATCTCTGTCTTCATTTGTCAAAACGGGATGTATTTTTTCCATAAATAGTTCCTGTATATCAACATCTTCTGTTGGTTGCAGATTATACAAATCTTCGTAAAACTGTTTCACGTTTTGCAAAATCTGTCTGTGTTCAAATATTAATTCACCAGTGTCGCCATTTTGCAAAAAACTCATGGCCTTATTCTGATAGTGGCAGTTTTCCATATTACAAAAGTACTTACTCGCCTTTTCTCCTTCTAACTGCCACCTAGCTTTGGATCTTATCAACATACCATCAATCTTTTTCTTCCTCAAGTTTTCCAGCTGGGTATTTAACAATTCAATCAGTAATAAGGAATCATTGGTCACATTATTTTCTAATAACTGTAGTTTCATCATTAATTCTTTTTCAATGTTTACTTCTCTTTTTATATTTAGTCAAGTTTTGACTAAATATTTTAACATCGAGGGGGAATCGAAACGAGGGTCGTGGTGTATGTGTGTGTGTATGTGTGTGTGTGTATGTGTGTGTGTGTGTGTGTGTGTGTGTGTGTGTGCGTGCGTGCGTGTAAAGCGATTCAGACCAAACTACTGGACCGATCTTTATGAAATGTGACATGAGAGTTCCTGGGATTGATATCCCCATACGTTTTTTTCATTTTTTTGATAAATGTCTTTGATGACGTCATATCCGGCTTTTCGTGAAAGTTGAGGCGGCACTGTCACGCCCTCATTTTTCAACCAAATTGGTTCCAATTTTGGTCAAGTAATCTTCGACGAAGCCCGGACTTCGGTATTGCATTTCAGCTTGGTGGCTTAAAAATTAATTAATGACTTTGGTCATTAAAAATCTGAAAATTGTAAAAAAAATATTTCTTTTATAAAACGATCCAAATTTACGTTTATCTTATTCTCCATCATTTGCTGATTCCAAAAACATATAAATATGTTATATTCGGATTAAAAACAAGCTCTGAAAATTAAAAATATAAAAATTATTATCAAAATTAAATTGTCGAAATCAATTTAAAAACACTTTCATCTTATTTCTTGTCGGTTCCTGATTCCAAAAACATATAGATATGATATGTTTGGATTAAAAACACGCTCAGAAAGTTAAAACGAAGAGAGGTACAGAAAAGCGTGCTATCCTTCTTAGCGCAACTACTACCCCGCTCTTCTTGTCAATTTCACTGCCTTTGCCATGAGCGGTGGGCTGACGATGCTACGAGTATACGCTCTTGCTGAAAAATGGCATTGCGTTCAGTTTCATTCTGTGAGTTCGACAGCTACTTGACTAAATATTGTATTTTCGCCTTACGCGACTTGTTTTCTTATCGGAGGCGTAGGCAATTGTCTTTCCCCTAATTTCCATTAATAAGGTTTCAAAAAATAACTGATCGCTTATTCTAAATCGTATTTCATCATTGGGTATTAAATGTATACCATCCATATCATACACTGGCAGTGCGTAAAACTTCTCCACATCAATAATTAGTTTCTTTAACTCTTTAACATATTCACTATCAAACATCAGCGAGTTATTAAATTTCCAAAAAGGTCTGTCTCTTTTTATATCTTCTGTCTTTAATGTAAGTGTTACTGGCGAGTGGTCACTCGACTTGTTGTTTCTTTATGTTGATCAATAAATAAAAAAGCACTGGTGTATGTAGGCCTACAAACTAGATCTACTACCAAGACATCAATCACTGTTTAGTTCCACCTGTCATCGCAGCAGGTTCAAAGTCATAAAGAATTGGGTGGGTTTTTTAACAGATGTGTCACAGTATGTATGCATTATTGGCAAGTGTTCTTTTTTTCAGCCAACAGTCGGTATGGAGCAAAGAAATAAATGTTAAACAAATAACTGATAACCAAACAAAAATTCGTCCATGTTTTTTGGTTGTTTTTTCTTACGCGTTTGGCTTTTCTTTACAGGTATCCCACCCACAACTTCACCCTTTTTAACTTCAGCTGTATCAAATACGGTTCAAGCAGAGAATACAAACTCTGATGTGATTTTACCAGCTGTCCTCATCCCTGAGGCGTTTCTGGTGGTGGCTGCACTCCTGATGGCCATCTACTGCTGGAAGAAACCTAAAAAAATTGGAAAAACATGTAAGTTGAAAGTATGGCTAATGGGGGAAAAAAAGACAACAGAGGAAGGGGTCGATCCGTCGTTTGGTCATGGTGGTAGGTGGTGGTGGTGGTGACGCGGGGGTGGCGGTGGTGGTGGTGGTGACGCGGGGGTGGTGGTGGTGTGTGTGTGTGTGTGTGTGTGGTGTGGTGTGTGTGTGTGTGTGTGTGTGGTGTGGTGTGTGTGTGTGTGTGTGAAGTTTACCACACACAACGACAGAGAGAGGCAGAGCTAGAGACAGAGTCACACAGAGACAGAGCGAGACAGAGAGAGGATTTGTTATATTTACTTTATTCACCTCTGACAGGTAAAAAGAATGATCAACACGACGATGACAAGAGTCAGTTCAGGGAGGTGTTCCGAAAAATGGAAACGTTTGTGCACAGAACTACAAGAGGTGTGTCTTATTTTTCTTCAAAATGTATATCTGTAGCGAGAGAAGCATGTTTGAACATAATTATTGACTGAGTGAACATGATGATTTTCTTCTCCCTCCCCATATCTGTTCTTCTGCAGGTCTGGTGTAACCTAATAAAGAGCCCTTCATTTTGTTTAGCCATACATGCTTGGCACAGCATTTAAAAAATCCGTCATCGTAGTCGAAATAATAATTAAAAAAATACCACCACCCAAGTACATATAACGAGAGTGGATATAACTCAGTTAGCGCAACCCATACTCTCTAGTAGAACGGGAAAACGATCATTCGATATAGTTTAGATGCTGCGGGCCATGCAGAGACTTCATGTTTTTCATTTTGGGAAAGGAAAAAAAAGCGTTAGGCTATCTTTAGCGGGATTTTTTTTCGTGAGCTTCGTCGACTGTCAATGATGACATTGCTTGAACAGTTTTTTCCTTGCAAAATTGAAAGTGCCCCAGGTAACCAGAAAGACCGTTCTCCTGCTGGCCTCAGAGGACCACAAGTACTTCAGCCAGGCCCTGAACAACTTCTCCACCTTCCTCACGCTCCACTGCCAGTGTGACGTCATGTTTGCACCGGAACAGCTGGCTGACGTACGCAAGACGGCAAACAGCTACTGCTGGCTGTCCGGCAAGATTGACCAAGCCGATGTTGTCATCATCGTTACCTCTGAAGTAAGTTGGGTTTTTACTGCAGTAAATATAAACTGGACAAATAATCTTTCTTCAATAGAGCAATTTTCCAGTAAACTATATTATGTTTGCTGTGTCTTTTGTTTAAAGTGCGTGGTTTAAATTATTGTGTTTATGGGGGTTTCATTTTGTTTCTCATTAACAGAGAGATTCAAAATGACAAATCTTGATGGGAAGATCGAATGCCAGTTCATGTCTTGTGAACACCCTAATATAAATGTATGTAAATTGTGCAAATATGTCTTTCGAATGGTTATAATAAAAAGATGATACAAATGTTTGTAAATGTAGACCTCAGTAAAATGTTGCTTTTGGCTCAACTAAAGGGGGGAGTTAACGTCCTCTCAGAAAGTGTTTCTATTTGGGACAAGAATTGGTGAATAGAAACACTTTCTGAGAGGACGTTAACTGTGTTGCTTTTGTTCTTCAGGCAGCCTTTTTAAAGCTAGGGCGTTGACAATGTGTATTCCCCGCCCGATGCTGTGTTCAACCAATTTTAAGACCTGCTTAGCTTTTCATCCTCAGTAAAAGCTGTCCCCAATTTGTTTACCGTCCTTTTTGGCATAGATGTTGCTCTTCTTGTTTAGGCAGCCTGTCGCCTATACCAAGCCTTCCAGAACGGAATGGTGTACAAAGAAGCCGACCTGGGTCCGGAGGGGGACCTGTTCACACCAGGAATCAAGCACATCTGTGGCAAGATCGCCAGTGGGGAAGATGTTTCCAAGGTGATGATGGTCCGTTTTGGCCACACCTTGACAGACCACCGTCTTCCAATTTCTGCTCTCTCCCCCTGTTTCTACCTCCTTCCAGACCGCTTGAAGTCCTTTCTGTTACACATGCATGAGTTGGACGAAAACAGCATGAACTTGTCAAAGGTGAGTCGAGGCTTTTGTCAAGTTAGTATGTATCTTATCGAGAAATTAACTGGTTTTCCCGTACTGTGGTTAGTGCATGTATAGACATATATGAACAAATGTATATAAACTCAGTGAATGCTGATAGAGCTTTGCTGGATAGTAGCAAGTGATTTATCAAAAATGACACTTTTTTTCCTCTGGTGACCGATCCATCAACATGAAATCATATGGACTGTGGTCATAGGTGCTCTTTGATTATTTCTTGAAGACAGTCAGGTATGTAAAACATGCAGACTGTTCAAATCAGTTCACTGAAAATTATGAATATAATGGATGATTATAGGTAGTAGAACATGCAACGAACTTTTTCAAAATTTCAATTCTCTGCTTGGCAAACAGACGGTTTCCAGCCTCCCCACCACCCATGACTCTAAGGACCTGCCAACTGTATTTTCTGACTACTTCACTGAGAAGATCGAAACCATCAGAAATAGCTTTCCTCCACCAGTGGCTTCGCCTCCGGCTTCACAATTCTCTGGTTCTTTGTTGGATAGCTTCACTCCTGTATCTGTGCAGTTTGTTTTGAAGATCTTGAAGAACACAGTGCCAAAGTCTTGTGAGCTAGACCCCATCCCCACCAACTTGTTTTATGAAAACCTTGACCTTTTTCTTCCCATCATAACCAACATAATCAACTCTTCTCTCACTTCTGGCACTGTGCCAAGGGACTTGAAAACTGCAGTAGTTAAACCTTTGATCAAGAAACCATCTCTGGATAAAAATCAGTTGAAAAACTATAGGCCTGTTTCCAACTTGCCATTCATTTCTAAAATTCTGGAAAAAGTAGTGCTTAGTCAGCGTTCTCTCCCACCTGGAAACCAACAACCTCTGCAATCCTCTTCAGTCAGCGTATAGGGCTGGCCACAGCACCGAGACTGTTTTGCTTCGTGTTGTGAATGACATTCTTTCTGCTCTGGATAAGGATGACCTATCAGTTCTGCTTCTCTTGGATAACTCAGCTGCGTTCGATACGATCGACCACTCTGTTCTGCTCTCTCGTCTCGAATCTGTTTTTGGCGTTCACTCTACCGCTCTTCACTGGTTTAGTTCATATCTACGGGGCCGTAGTCAGTATGTGTCTGTCAATAATCTCTCATCTCCTCCATCTCCTCTCTGTTTCGGCGTTCCCCAGGGATCAGTTCTAGGCCCAGTTTTATTTGTACTATACACCACTCCTCTCTCTGCCGTCATCAAGCAACACGCAGTCAATCACTACCTCTTTGCAGACGACACACAACTCCAACAAGCATGCAAGCCTACAGAAATCCAAGCGGTGACGCACACTCTCCAAAACTGCACTTCAGATATTAAATCATGGATGACAAACAACATGCTCAAGTTAAATGATGACAAGACTGAATTTCTTCTTTTCTCTGGAGCTTCCTCTTCGACCACTTCCCTTCCAGCCTCCATCACAGTAGGTTCTAGTGACATTTCTCTCTCTGATAGTGCTAGGAATCTTGGGTTCATCATGGACTCCCACCTCTCAATGAAACAACACATCAAAAAAGTCTGTCAGACATGTTACTTTGAGATCAGAAGAATAGGTTCCATAAGAAAATTTCTCACTGTTGATGCCACTAAAACTCTCGTTACATTCTGCATTCTGTCCAGATTAGATTACTGCAACTCCCTTCTCATAGGCTGCCATGACTCCACTCTCCAACCCTTGCAAAAAGTACAACACTCTGCTGCACGTCTCATTTTCAGAGCACAGCATCGACAACCCTGCACTCCTCTCATGAAAGAACTTCACTGGCTTCCTGTATCTGAACGTATTAGGTATAAAGCTGCCTGCTTCTGCTACAATATCATCTCTGAATCGGCACCTGCCTATCTTTCTGAACTGGTCTCCCTCTACACTCTCTCTCGCACCCTTCGTTCTTCTGATGATGCTCGACTTCTCCGTCAAGGTCGCTTTGAACGCAAGGCTCGTGGCTTCCGCACGTTTTCGTATTATGGACCTCAGTTATGGAATTCACTCCCCTTTCAATTACGTCACTCTCCATCCTTTTCATCTTTTAAGTCCAATTTGAAAACTCACTTGTTCCAACAACATTACGGATAGTTCCTTAGTATAGAGTCTGGGGATGTGAGATGTGCATGATGTGTTGTTTGAATCTGACAGTGATTGTATGAATTTTGTATACATGTATTGTTGTCACGCGCTTTGAACTTCTGATAAGGCGCTTTATAAATGCCCGTTATTATTATTATTATTATTATTTAACAACAGAACCATGCAGCTAAATAGTAATACCTTAGGTATGGGAATCTTTAATTTTTATCGGTCAGATAAACAGTCATTAGATATAGCTAGAAGTTGAATGAAATAGACTGAGATTAATGAAACCGACGCAGCACATGTACTACATAGTGCCGCATGAAGTCAGAAGAAGTAGATCTACCATATACTGATTATTTTTCCAGGGAGGGGAGGGCGTGAAATGTGCAAATGTTACGTCAAATTGTTTTTTAAAAACATACACATGAAGCGTTGTAGCTGATCTGCAAACAGAGTATTGTCAACATATGTCGTTGCTGTTAGACCGAGATGCTTGATTTCAGATATATTGGTTCGTCTCAGCTGCCTGGCAAGAATATCATGCCTGCTTGCCCCTTTGGCAGCTGGCCGGTTCGGTGCATCATTCATTACTGTGATGTGTTGCAGGTGAACTTGCCGCTGCGTCAGGGCAACGTGAAAGAGCTTCAGGGAGGAAGAGAGTGGCTCGCCGCAGTGAGCGAGTCTCGGGCCTTTGAGCGTCAGCATCCCGCCTGGTTTGAGGAGAAATTCCGTACGCCATTTGACATGAGCGACAAAGGAAAGCCAACTTTTCGCACCCAATTCTCTGTACGCAGCCAGGAGTCAGGCTTCTTCGATGGGATAAATCCCGACATCTTACATCGCCGACTTTCATCAGTCTCCATCATCGCAGAAGAAGCCCTGAGTGACTTTGTGCCTGATGGCTTGGACAACCCAAGCTTTGTCTTCTCCAAAAGTGATTTTATTGCCCCTTCGGAGGTTGAGGTACATAGCGCCTACACTGTAACATTCTCTGACTGCACTGAAGCAGAAAGTCCGTCGGAAGTGGACCAGGGATCGACGCTCAGCGATCAGTTTCGCATGGTGAACGAGCGCTACAAGCAAGACAGAATGCGGGAGCTGTTCCGACAGCAGGAACTGGAATCCATGCCTCCGGGAGAGAAATCTGCTGTCAGTGATTCGACTGATTGCCCGCATGAGTGTCAGGACCCGGCGAACCCCCAACAAGATGTTTATTCCGTAGAGATCCATGGCCCTGAGAGTTGGAGAGGCCTCGATCGCATCAGTGTCTCATCTCGGGGCTGGATCTAAGGATGGGGTGGGTGGGGCGGGGAGGTGGGAGGGGGGTGGGATTGGGGTGCTGGGTTCAGATAGCCCCCAATTTCGCGGCAAATGTTCTCAAGAGGACACATGAAATACCCCTTTCAAATGCTACATTTCAACAGCAGGAAGGGGGGGGGCAGGCCCCACAGCCCCATGTGCAAGCCCCAGGCCCAGAACCCTTGCCTCATTTTAGAAGCCCCGCCCTTTCATGCACCAAGTCCAGCCGTGCATTTGTCCAATATATGTACAAAAGTGGGAGTCGAATCGGGTTTTTTTTACACCTGTGTCTCGAACATTTTTTGTTATTGTTTAATACAGATCTTCATGGCTTTTTCAGGAAGAAAGAAAGTTGTTTTCGGGGACATATTAGCCAACAGGCGAACGCTTCTTATGCCTGACATTTCTGCTTTTCTTAATAATTATGGGAAAAGTGTTTGTTGCATGTATATGTATTTCTCTTGAGTTGTATGGGCAACTGAACAATGCCTCGAAATCTAAGAACAAGAGCTGCTAAAAGTGCCTGGTTTTGGGTGGAGTTTTCTTTTTTTTTCTCAGTTTCACTATACGTATATATCTTACCTTTGGACTGATCATTTTGTGCTTTGTATTACGTAAGTCAAGGAAAAAAATACCAATTATATTTATTCGAATCCTTTATTTATGCATGAGGATATTCCTGTCCAGAACACATGAATATGGGTTTTTTTAAATTGTATTTACCAGCAGCATTGTATCCCGAACACAGCTTTTGTATTGATCTGTTGTTCATATCTAATCTTTTCAATTTTACGTTTTGATTCTTTTTGTGTTTCTCCTGTTTTTCGTTTTCCCTCTCTTGTTGACACATGTACACCGTTAATTGTTGTATTAACTATACTTATTGTATAATATATAAATCACTTTCCCGGTGATGTCTGGGTATGCATTTCATTCACATTGAGAACTTAAGAATGTGAAAGTTTTGTTATTCATAATATTCTTACGCTCTGTTCAGATATGCCGTAAGCAAGTCTTTAATTGAGCCCGAATTCGACTTCGCAAAGACTTCGCGAAGTCATTTTACCGAACACTCAGCGCTAAAGCTTTTTGCGGCCAGCATCGCGAAGTACACTTCGACTTCGGCAGTCGACTTCGCGTAAGGACAGGCTTTACGAGCCATTAGCAGGGATATAACTTTTATCTCTTGAGCGCAACAATTAATTTTCGCAGTAAGCTATCAACACACACACACACACACACACACACACACACACACACACACACACACACACGTACACATACGCACACACACATTCACACACACACACACATACACACACACACACACACACACACACACACACACACACACACACACACACACACACACACACAATGATTTCCACACTAATATGTTTCTGACAATATGGGTGGATATTTAAGGTTACATAGTCTGACATGTCAATTCAGAGTCTCAAGTTTTGACAAAGAGGGACCATTATCTCTAGTATGCATGTATTTTTACACGAACTAAAACTACAAAGAAAAAGAAGCAACTCGTTATAATATAGTTACTGTACTTGCTGTTAGTGTAATGGGCTTTGTCTTTGCTCCTATATATTTTGGCTTTGGACTTTGTTTCTGTAGTTATGAGACCAAGGGTAGGGCGGATGGTGGCGAAAGAGGTGAAGGGAGGGGGAATGTTTACAGTGCCGTGAGCGGGGCTGTGAGCAATACCTGCAAATGTCTAGCTCAGGCACCGTCGCGGGTGACGCGCCTCAGTTCTATACCGAACACTGCACCCTCATCCAAGAAAACTGCACCACACTGTTCTGGATCCCGTGTCCTCGCCTTCAAGGCAGACTGATACGAGGCGGTGTAAGTTACACCGACCCTAGCGGCTAAGGCAAACCCAAATGCTCGTCTCAAAACTACCTGTGCTTGTTATTTCTTGCGGCAAGGAGGTGAACACGACTGGTAACTGAAAGGATGGGAGTATAGTGAGGTTAGAAGGGTCTTAATTTGCTACTGATATTAACCATGTAAATATACAAAAAGCGTTACTGTTTTGAATCACGACTGATTCGTATAAACAATACCGATATGCAAACAGCATTACTGTTTTAAAAGTAAATATGCGCCGACATGGCTGCAATATACTGGCCGTATAAAATTTCATCTCACACGGCATCACTACAGAGCGCCTAGAACTGTACCCACGGAATATGCGCGATATAAGCCTCATTGATTGATTGATTGATTGAATCACGACTAATATTAACCATGTAAATCATATTTAAACAGCATTACTGTTTAGAATCACGACTGATATTAACCATGTAAATATTCAAACAGCAACACTGTTTTGAATCACCACTGATATTGACCATATCACTTTCAAACATCATTACTGTTTTGATTCCTGACTGATATTAATAATATAAATATGCAATTTGCATTACTGTTTTGAATCACGACTGATATTAACCATGTTGTTTTTCAAACAGCATCACTGTTTTGAATCACCACTGATATTGACATTATCAATATGCAAACAGCATTACTGTTTTGAATCACAAGGAACATGGGAACGTAAGTGTTGTCGAAAAGAACACGTGGTTTTGTTACAATACAGCATGCAAGCTCATGTATACATTTCGAGCGCTGGGTAGTGTACAAAATACGTTCCAATAACTTTCTGAATTTTGGACCGATAGCCGTCTATCTGAGTTTGGATTTTTACATGTTTGAATGTTTGAATGTTTGAATGCTTTGCCTGTGTTAGTATGCTTGCAGCTTGTATTGATGTAGTGTTTCGTTGTTCACTTGTGAGCTGAATGCTGCGGTGTATATGTATGTTTCATATTTTTTTCATTGTAAAGCGCTTAGAGAATGTAAAGCGCTCTATAAATCTCCCATATTATTATTATTATTATTATTATACATTACACAATTAAACGATTTTCACATTTAGTCTTTAGTATTTACTGAATGATTTAATGAGGGTGGAGAAATTGTTTGTCCCCCTAGGCATGTGTTTCTCTTGTCTGTCTGTCTGTCTGTCTGTGTGTGCATCGCATTTCTCAAAAACTACCGAACATATTTTTGCGAACATTGATGAACACATTTTTAAGTGCATTTGCTTGTCATCCTCCGCCCCCCCCCCCCCCCCCCCGAGTTTTAATAGGGCTTTTAGATTATGTCAATTTGATTGAATATTTTGTCACACAACCCTCGACCCAGTCCGGACTACAGGGTTGCATTTCAGCTGGGTACTATCAAGATTCGTTTGTGAAATTGTATTAAAAATTTGCCTATTTTTTCACTTTTATGAAAAAATAAATTGGAATTTTTTATCACAAAAGAGATATCATCATTTGTCATCATTTTCACGAGTTTTCATTCACAAACACCTGGGAAATAAATCTCATGTTTCCCATGCAATAACTCGAGGTGGTGAATGGGTTTGAGCTTTCAGGTGAAACGTGGATTGTCAAAGTAAAAGCCAATCAGGCTGATTGTCTGATGTGTGGAACCATCGCGGCTTTGGATTTGTGTTTCCGAGGACAGCGATTGTAAGCATTCACTCTCAAAGACCCAATCAATGTTGATAATTACCGCGGCGACTCATGGTCAATTTGCAACTTATCTCTGTAATCGCAAAATCCACAACGGAAAGTCATAAACACTTAAAAGAAAAGAAATATGCTCAACACTTACTGAATTCACAGGTATGATCGCAGCTCTGTACATTTTCAGACTGGAAGAAAAGCGTCTTCTTCTTCTTCTTCTGCGTTCGACGGAAGAAAAGCGTCAACAAGCTACGTTTGACGTCACATACAAGTTTGACGTGTTATCTCGTGCTACTGTGACGATGCTTTGTGGCCCGGAGTTGGATTAAAAAAATTCGTCTCCCTGTGGGTTATTGTGCATTTTGTTGCACAACCAAAATGATGACAAAAACGATGTTTGGTGGCTTGTCGTCAGACCAGCATTTTGTTGTTGGTCCTCGGGGAGCATATCGCCTTTTGTCTCATATTTATCAACCGCGGCCTTCGGCCTTGGTTGATAAAGATGAAACAAAAGACGATATGGTCCCCTTGGACCAACAAAAAAGCTGGTCTGTCAACAAGCCACCAAACATCTTATAATATTTTATATCCGAAGATATATAGTTTGGTTGTGTTTGATTGAAGATGTGCTTAAAATGTAGAAATCGTTAATTAGACTTGTTCTTTATTTTTGAAACAAGACTCATAAAATTAACATTCCTCTATTCCTTTTTCTCCCCCCCCCCCCCCCCCCCAAAAAAAATCTTTCTTTCTCTCCATCTGTCTTTCTCACTTGCTGTCTCTCTCTCTCTCCCTCTCCCTCTCTCTCTCTCTCTCTCTCTCTCTCTCTCTCTCTCTCTCTCTCTCTCTCTCTCTCTCTCTCTCTCTCTCTCTCTCTCTCTTTCACATGACTGACTGACTGACTGACTGACTGACTGACTTTGGGTTTTACGTCCTCTCAGGTAGCTAGGATCTATTAATTTTGGGACATGATATGTCAATACGCTGTTATCTCTTTCTCTGTGTACCTTTGTCAATAGAACCGGACGCATTATAGTGCATACGCTTGACTAAAGGGTGAATCACCCTTCAGCGTTCTTGTGACTTAATTTCTTTATTTAGTGGGGCATTTAAACAAAGACAGTCTTCTTTCGGGATTCCTTACTTTGTGTTAAAAATTGTAGTCTTTGCATGTAGTCTCTTCTTTTCACTCAAATTGCATGTGCCACATCTGTTAGCATGCTTATAGGCTATATTCAGTTGTAAAATAAAAACGAAATCAATATTCGATTCAATACATGAATTTCTTTTTCAACACATGGGCCAAAGGCTTTCATGTCTACTTGTTTCCGAGCGTAGAATGCTTGCGTGTGTCAGTGTCCGTGTCCACTGCCTGCGTGTGTGTGTGTCAGTGTGTCTGTGTGTGTGTTTGTGTGTGTGTGTGTGTGTGTGTCCTTATGTCTGCCTGTCTGTCTTCCTTTCAATCTATCTGTCGATCTGTCGATGTACACATTATTGAACTCACACTAGTTAGGTTCACACACACACACACACACAAAGACACACACACAAACACACACGTGACACACAACACACACACACACACAAACACACACACATACACACACACACACACCAAACAAAACCATCATCAACGCATTGATACACCGATGGTGTTAGCCGAAATACGAAACCCCATTCAGCGTATTGATTTACACTGACGCTGGGACGGACACGTTTTGATATTCATTTCCTAGTTTGTCAGTTTCGACACAAGGGACCCGCTCGTTGACGTCAAGCGCCGTTATTGTAAAGGACAGTCGAACCTGCCCTGGCGATCGATTGTCTCTCAACATCGTCCACCTGCCCATTACAACCACCACCCCCCCCCCCCCCCCCAAAAAAAAAAAAACCCACCCGAGGTGGGGTTTTCTCTATATTTACTCCACCTTTCCATAGCGACCACCCCTCTACAACGACCATGGTTGATCGGTCCATTTGGTCGTTATGGACAGGTTAGACGGTATTTTAACATGCATTGAACAGACTGCAGCAAAGTCAACATCCTGTTTTGTTCACGCACCGTTGATACTAGCTGTGAAAAGCGGGCGCCGGATAAAATCATTCACGCCTCATGAGAGCAGATCATATGGTAGGTTGAAATGACATGTAATTTGATTCTTGGTGACAGTTGCTGGATGTTTAAAGGTACATTTTTTTTTCTCGTGCAAACACTCATGCAAATAACACAGATCTTATTTGACTTTTACCTGGGATGATACCGTCCCTTTACTTGGATCACCAAATAAAACAAAAAGTGTCAAACTAAATTGAAAAAAGCCTAACAACTTCTTGTGCATAGATGAATAATAATTTTCTTGCTGAATTCATTTTTCAAATTGACATAGGTGTAGTATACGTTCTAACCAGTGCAAAAGATCATGCCAGCCACCACAGTGTCTGTCTGGATATTTACCTGGGATAAGCTAGAGCATCCCTGTCCATGGATGCATCAGCTTGCAAAAATCAACTGCCTGACTATACGTCTTGTGCATAGCAGTGGTTTTCTTTCTTTCTTTATTTCTGAAAAAGTTTTGCAGATTGAAGTGAATGCGTCAGTAACGACAATCAATTCAGCAAAAAGTTCTCACTCTGCACATATATCTAGGCTGTACGTGGCTGGCTGTACATAGCTGGCTGTACGTAGCTGGCTGTACATAGCGGCTGGCTGTACGTAGCTGGCTGTACGTAGCTGGCTGTACTGTACATAGCTTTCTGGTTACTTTTTTTTAATCATCGGGAGGACGCTCTTATCCCATGTGAAAACCTGATGTATTATTATTTTTTTTTAAACATCAACAACCGGTTATACTTAAACGAAGGTAGTTTTAATTTGACTTAGTAGTAACCAAGTAATAAAGGCTTTGTGCGGGCTTCGCCCGTACCTAATGTTAATCAAAACAAGTTCAGAAATCCGGTTCCTTGTCTTTGAGACACACATACACACTGTTGCCCCCCTTCCTACCACCCCCCGCCCCACCCCCACTACCCCCGCTTCCCGGATCCACCTCACCCCTCCAACTGCTTCTGCCCTTCCCACCCTGGTAGTAATCTCTGGCTCCAACTCTTCCCTTATCATGAGGAAATCCTTGTCATTGTATGTTCATAGGTTAAACATCGACCAATCAAAACGAACTACATGTATCTCAGTCATATGTGCAAATATTGGTAGCTATACGTATATAATTAACACACTCAAAAGTAGTGTTCAGTGTCAATATTGGGTATGTGGACGAGATCCGCAATTAGTCCACGATTGTTCCAGGATGTTCGCGGAGCTGTGTTTTTTACAGATATCTTCCTTCCAATTTAGTTAAAACCTCTCATACATTGATTTTGATGTGTCCAGGTTTTTAACGTAGAATCACTGAGAGCATACTTCCACCTAGACAAGTACAAAATAATTATAATAATGAACACTTACAACAACAACAACAAAAGTTAAAAAACCCGGAAACAACAACAACTACAACAACAGTGTTACCGTGTTTTTAAAAGGACACATGATTTCATTAATTTCGACCTGAGAATATTTACATAAACTGACTATTTAGAAGAGAATTTTTCTGTCTTGGTGTAAAAGATACATTCTGTCCTACTTCCAACGCTGATAAAAAAAAGACGAACGGAACAGTAATTAGCTGCAATATATAACATGCAAATGGTGGACACATTGGGTTTATTATGGCTGTCTTTGCCTGCACAATGAATTCACAGAAGCCTATAAGTCTGTACCTCGATTGAAATCAAACAGACAACATTTCAAAATAAACAAATGGCCCGTTGGACAGGAATAATCCAGATTACAAACACGTTATTTGATTTGTCTGTATATGCATAATTATGAGCAGAATTTTCAGAAACCGCACATAGCATGATATCGATATAATTATATATCAAACAAATGAATTAGAATCGTTTGAAAGTTAGTTACAATTTGTGAAACCCAGGTCACGTTCTGGTGTGTGTGCCGGTTTGCTTGCTTGTTTGTTTAATCGCTTGTTGGTGGTTTAGTTTATTTTCCTTGTCTTCTTCTTTCTGTTTTGTTTTACCAGCACATTTACAGACCCCTTGATAGAGAACATGTCGCCGTGAGTTCTAGTGATTACCAGTGTCAAGTGCCGTGTCAAGACCGTCAGAGTGTTCTCAATCATCTCACTCTGACACTGTGCAAAACAATGCCCCTACTGCTGATAGTTGGGGAAGGAGGCTCCAAGTGGATAGCCAAATATTTACAAACACGCCCCTCCTCACTCCCGCCCCCGCACTCACTCCCCACCCTAATCTCTTTTCCTCTTTTTTTTTATTGTCACCAACAAGCATTTTTCATTTTCCTCAATTATAAATCATGGGCCATGGCTATCCTTCTGTCGCCTGAGACTAACAAGGAAAAGTGTTACTCACACGGACAGAGTTAAAAATATACAGTTGAAAGTGTTTTTTTAACTTCAGCCAGGGAAAAAAACAAAACCTAAAGTAAAGTGCTGTGGAACAAGTCTTCAGGTTTTAAAAACAAATTGTTGAATGTGTTTAAGCCTAAATTTGCTTTTGTAAGTGGCTCAAAGAAAATGCTCAGTGGCAGAAAGCTGAAAAAGACACCGCATTTAAAGATATTTGTACAGACCAATGTTAATTTTCGAACCATTATTTTCTCTAGTTTTAAAGCATGTTTCCAAGTTTAAAGTTGGACTCTTTCAAATCTGAATATTAGAACATACGTGCAATCGTTTTCCGGCGGTCAAAATCAAAATCATCGTTTCTGTTTGCTGTTGACACACCCTGGGTAATATCATGCGGTGTAAATAAGCTCCGATTCAAAAGAAATTAATGTTCAAGTCGTGTCAGTGACAGCACCCGTTAAAAGAGCAGCGCCATTTTTGACCCGTTTCATGATTTCCAAGTCGCAGGCAAGGAAACCTAGTGAATGCAAACACAGTTTGATATCCTTGTAAACAGAGACGCTATGAGCATCTGTAGTAAATTTTCCTGCTTAGACTGACGTCGGTCGACTTTTTTTTCTCTTTTCGGTTTTGTTGTTTGTGCGTCCCGGACTGGATATTTTGACATACATCGGCAAGTTATCGGCCCAAATAAACAATAAAAAATCGTGGCGAATTAAATTATTTCCAAGCGCTCTTGCATAGTCATTTTATCAGAACAGGAGGCGACCCAATTAAGAAACCATGCAGTCCGTATCAGGGACACTTTCCTTGTTTCCTCAATCCATCCTTCCGTTCGCTATATTGTCAGTTTCACTTTCTGTAATTCATCATCATGTCAAGGTCATGAAAGATTCCTTACAATAGAATTACATGAAACCTAGACTGAGGAACAAAAACTACTGACAAGGCTCTCGTCTGACGTTGTTGACTATAATTATGAACCGGTAAAGGCACAAGCAATAACTGTACGTATCACACCCACCCACACACACACACCCACCCACCCACACACACACACACACACACACAGAAAGACGTCTGGTAAGACTGAGGAGCACTGTGACACGTACGGGTACGGACTACAGGCCATACTGCACGTGTCGTCATATAACTCATTACGTTTTCCCGACGTCATGAAGTAATCAGTGACGCAATGTCAGCCCTTTTTGGCTCACGTAAGTGTAGCCTATGCGATGCTAACTTTTGTCTGTCTGTGCGTGCGTGCGTATATATGTACTAGAGGAATACCCGGCTTTGCCGGGTGAATCGCGAGACAGAGACAGACAGCGTGGCGGTTCGCCGTCTTAGAGCACGTGTTGAACATTTTCCTCCACCAGTTTGTGCCCACACAAAGGAAGGCAAGAACATACAGAGAGACAAAAGCCGCCAGACCCCATCACAAACAGAACTCTACAATCCACAGGTCAGTGTTGCCTGGCGCGCGAGCTAGCTATGAATAGCTCACAACTTGTAAGGCGAACAACTCTGCAGAGTCTGCTGTGAAGGGCGACGGTAGTCTCCCTGTCACACTCGACCCCCTTTGAATGAACTTTGTCCCCAAAGTTCCAAACCATGGACCCGCCAAGCTTAGGTCCCTCCCAGGTTGGTGGAATGGGAAGAGCACGAAAATGATTCAGTGGCCTGAACATTTCATGTCGAGTCCCATCCCTGTCGACGACGCTAAACGTAACCGAGTGCCGAAACACCACAATCACCTTTGAAGGCGAAGACCACTCAAACGGGATTGAGAATTTTAGAGCTTATTTCTAAGCCCTATAATAACTGTTATGGCTTCTCAAAGGAAGGCCAGAACATACAGAGAGACAAAAGCCGCCAGACCCCATCACAAACAGAACTCTACAATCCCGGCACAGGTGTTGCCTACACACACACACACACACACACACACACACACACACACACACACACACACACACACACACACACACACACACACACACACACACACACACACACAGAAGCTGTATATATCTATCTATATATATAAATATATAGAGATAGATGACAGTGGACTTTTCGATAAATAGATTCGACCTTTGCACTTTTACAGTGAGGACAACTTACGGGTACATGCAAGAAAAGCCGCGTTCTGGACAGTGCAGTGACCTTCTAAAAATAGTAACGGCCGGGAATATCTGAAGCTGCTTGGAAGGAAGGGAGATAAACGCGCAAAACACTGGAGAAGATAAGGAATAGTTACTGGGAATGGATCTACAGAAAAACCAAAATCGGATCAGCGCTGCGCGCTGAGGGCACGTGTTGAAAATTCTCATCGACCAGGTTGTGTCCGGGGTCTACCTGAATGTGCCCACCAAATTTGAAGCAGATCCATCGAGAACTTTGGCCGTGCATCGCGAACACACACACACACACACACACACACACACACACACACAGACACACACACACAGACAGACAGACACACAGACAGACAGACACAAGTCGTATATATATATATAGATGTATGTCTGTGGTAGAAACTTTAACATTTGACTGAACACCGAAATACTAATTTTACCTGGTTATTATCCAAGCAACAGCTTCAAAGCATTGAAGCAATGATCAACATTTCGTCGGCACGTATGTAGTTAAAGTGTGTATCCAAAGAAAACGGGTGGTGTGGGCTTTTGGCCGGGGGTAAAAACAGGTGACTGGTTTGTGTCGTGTGTGGTATGTAGACCAGGTCAGGGGTCAAGGTTAGGTCAGATCGCGTGAAGGATTGTGGTATAGATACAGTTATCACCGAGCTGCAGTTCGCTGATTCGGAGAAGACGATTTCACATTGTTCGGTTTCGTAGCTCCAGAAAAATAGATAAAGAAGATACCAAAGGAGATTTCCTGCAGGTTAATCTGCACAGCGTGTTTCCAGTGTCTGCGCGACCTGTCGAAAGCGCAGTGTCGATCTGGCCATCTGGCAATCGTGTCCCCGTAAGTAGGGTACAGACAGACAGATCTAGATCTAGTGTCTCGCACTCTTGCACCGTGTCATCTATGCTTACTGTGTGTGTGTATGTGTGACGGAGTGATTGAGTTTGTGTCACTGTTTGTCGATTTCTTACGTGAGCCTTGAAGGCTTCGCCTCTTGTTTTCTATGGAATTACCTTTTTTCACATTTAGTCAAGTTTTGACTAAATGTTTTACCATCGATGGGGAATCGAAACGAGGGTTGTGGTGTATGTGTGTGTCTGTGTGTCTGTGTGTCTGTGTGTGTGTATGTATGTGTAGAACGATTCAGAGAAAACTACTGGACCGATCTTCATGAAACTTTACAGGAGAATTCCTGAGTATGATATCCCCAGACCTTTTTTTTAAATTTGTTTTTCGATAAATGTCTTTGATGACGTCATATCCGGCTTTTTGTGAAAGTTGAGGCCCAACTGTCACGCCCTCATTTTTCAACCAAATTGGTTGAAATTTTGGTCAAGCAATATTTGACGAAGTCCGGACTATGGGATTGCATTGTAGCCCGGAAGCTTAAAAAACAGTTAATCAGTTTGCTCATTAAAGTTGTCATTAAAATCGATTTTTCGCATACATATTTATAATTGACTGCATCATATTTTTCATCAAATTCTGAATCTAAAAATATATACAAACTAGCAGTCAGGCCCGGCTTCGCCCGGGTGTTTCTGCTCTCCCCTCTCTCAGAAACCTCTCGAATCTTATTCCAATGTGGATAAGAAAAATGACAGTGTGAGCTCATACATTTGGATGTATAGGCAAGGCAAGTTTCTATTTGGTTCAACGTGTTCTTCGTGATTTGTTTACCCCTTCTCACACCCACTGTAGTTACCGTCTGATCAAAGCACGCATACCTCATGAGTGAGCGCGTCATACCTTTTTGAACAGGGGAGAGAAATCTGTAAATTCTCGTGATCTTTCACTGAGGCGATCGTTTCGTAAACATTATTCGCGATGATCTGGAAGGCAGGGAGGGGGAGCAGGGGGCAGGGTTAGTGTGTGTGTGTGTGTGTGGGGGGGGGGGGGGGGGGGGGCGGGATGATAGCGGGCGGGGGGTAACCCTTGAGAATGACACGGTATACTGGTTTGATGAGAGTTACCTTCCTTCCGTGGGTGACAAAGAATGACTTACCTCCCTTGCACTGTATAGACTGTATTGATAGATGGGGAGGGTAATTATCCGAGGAAGGAAACAATGTCTGGAGAAACTAAAACCCAGGTGCACATTTGTGGGTCCAGGGCAGTGTGCATGCAAAATATCTTGTGCTTATCTTTTGCCATCTCTGAGGTATGGCGACCACAGACAGACAGACAGACACACACACACACACAGACAGACAGACACTCTCTTTTATTTATATGTATGTATAGATGTATAGATGTCATGTTTACTCTTGAAATGTGATCACAATTAACACAAATAGGTTAATTAGTAATACAATTAAAATTTAAGAAATCGATCCAGAAATGATTTTATCTTATTCTTTATCATTTTCTGATTCCAAAAACATATAGGCCCCTAGATATGATCGATATGTTGTATTCAAAACAAGCTCAGAAAGTTAAAAAGAATACAGAAAAGTGCGCTTTCTTGCTTTGCGCAATACGCTACCGCGTTACTCTGGCGGCTAATCAATTTTACTTCGTTTTGCAAACTTGAAAATGAGCGATTTCCTTCTCGCGCGGATCGACGAAGCTGTGTATTGTCTTGGCAAAACAATGCCGTGCGTTCAGTTTCATTCCCTGAGTTCGACAGCTTGACTGACTAAATGTAGTAATTTCGCTTTACGCGACTTGTTTTTACATTTAGTCAAGTTTTGACTAAATGTTTTAACATAGAGGGGGAATCGAGACGAGGGTCGTGGTGTATGTGTGTGTGTGTGTGTGTGAGTGTGTGTGTGTGTGTGTGGGTGTGTGTGTGTGTGTGTGTGTCTGTCTGTCTGTGTCTGTCTGTGCGTGTGTGTGTGTGTGTAGAGCGATTCAGACCAAAACTACTGGACCAATCTTTATGAAATTTGACATGAGAGTTCCTGGGAATGATATCCCCGGACATTTTTTCTTTTTTTCGATAAATACCTTTGATGACGTCATATCCGACTTTTTGTAAAAGTTGAGGCGGCACTGTCACACCCTCATTTTTCAATGAAATTGATTGAAATTTTGGCGACGCAATCTTCGACGAAGGCCGGACTTCGGTATTGCATTTCAGCTTGGTGGCTTAAAAATTAATTAATGACTTTGGTCATCAAAATTCTGAAAATTGTAAAAAAAATATTTTTTTTATAAAACGATCCAAATTACGTTCATCTTATTCTTCATCATTTTCTGATTCCAAAAACATATAAATATGTTATATTTGGATTACAAACAAGCTCTGTTACATTTAGTCAAGTTTAAATAACTGTACATATTTTAATGGTTGATGGTGTGTGTGTGCTAGTGACTTTAAGTCTCCGTGTGTGTGAACGAGTGTATGTGCGCCTTGAGTCGCCTGTTGGTGAGATATGTGCGCGTTATAAATATTCGTATTATTATTATTATTATTATTATTATTATTATTATTATTATTATTATTATTATTATTATTATTATTATTATTAAATGTTTTAACGTAGAGGGGGGAATCGAGACGAGGGTCGTGGTGTATGTGCGTGTGTGTGTGTGTGTGTGTGTGTGTGTGTGTGTAGAGCGATTCAGACTAAACTACTAGACCGATCTTTATGAAATTTGACATGAGAGTTCCTGGGTATGAAATCCCCGAACGTTTTTTTCATTTTTTGGATAAATGTCTTTGATGACGTCATATCCAGCTTTTCGTGAAAGTTGAGGCGGCACTGTCACGCCCTCATTTTTCAACCAAATTGGTTGAAATTTTGGTCAAGTAATGTTCGACGAAGCCCGGACTTCGGTATTGCATTTCAGCGTGGTGGCTTAAAAATTAATTAATGACTTTGGTCATTAAAAATCGGAAAATTGTAAAAAAAAAAGTTTTTTATAAAACGATCCAAATTTACGTGTATCTTATTCTCCATCATTTGCTGATTCCAAAAACATATAAATATGTTATATTCGGATTAAAAACAAGCTCTGAAAATTAAATATATAAAAATTATTATCAAAATTAAATTTTCGAAATCAATTTAAAAACACTTTCATCTTATTCCTTGTCGGTTCCTGATTCCAAAAACATATAGATATGATATGTTTGGATTAAAAACACACTCAGAAAGTTAAAACGAAGAGAGGTACAGAAAAGCGTGCTATCCTTCCCAGCACAACTACTACCCCGCTCTTCTTGTCAATTTCACTGCCTATGCCGTGAGCGGTGGACTGACGATGCTACGAGTATACGGTCTTGCTGCGTTGCATTGCGTTCAGTTTCATTCTGTGAGTTCGACAGCTACTTGACTAAATGTTGTATTTTCGCCTTACGCGACTTGTTTTTACATTTAGTCAAGTTTTGACTAAATGTTTTAACGTAGAGGGGGGAATCGAGACGAGGGTGTGGTGTATGTGTGTGTGTCTGTGCGTGTGTGTGTGTGTGTGTGTGTGTGTGTGTGTGTAGAGCGATTCAGACCAAACTACTGGACCGATCTTTATGAAATTTGACATGAGAGTTCCTGGGTATGATATCCCCGAACATTTTTTTCATTTTTTTGATAAATGTCTTTGATGACGTCATATCCGGCTTTTCGTGAAAGTTGAGGCGGCAGTGTCACGCTCTCATTTTTCAACCAAATTGGTTGAAATTTTGGGCAAATAATCTTCGACGAAGCCCGGACTTCGGTATTGCATTTCAGCTTGGTGGCTTAAAAATTAATTAATGACTTTGGTCATTAAAAATCGGAAAATTGTAAAAAAAACAAAAAATGTATAAAACGATTCACATTTACGTTCATCTTATTCTCCATCATTTTCTGATTCAAAAAACATATAAATATGTTATATTTGGATTAAAAACAAGCTCTGAAAATTAAATATATAAAAATTATTATCAAAACTAAATTGTCGAAATCAATTTAAAAACACGTTCATCTTATTCCTTCTCGGTTCCTGATTCCAAAAACATATAGATATGATATGTTTGGATTAAAAACACGCTCAGAAAGTTAAAACGAAGAGAGGTACAGAAAAGCGTGCTATCCTTCTCAGCGCAACTACTACCCCGCTCTTCTTGTCAATTTCACTGCCTTTGCCGTGAGCGGTGGACTGACGATGCTACGAGTACGAGTATACGGTCTTGCTGCGTTGCATTGCGTTCAGTTTCATTCTGTGAGTTCGACAGCTACTTGACTAAATGTTGTATTTTCGCCTTACGCGACTTGTTCCTTCTCAATTTGCTCAAGGATTTAAAGTTGTCATCTTGCGTATTTTCTCACTATTCGAAGAAGATGTCAAATTCAGGAATATAACTACCCCAAACCATTAAAACATTTTCCGATGTATTTTTCAAGGGGTTATTTTCCGGCCATAATATAAGGACTGGGCGGAAATCTGTTGATACTACATACGTGAGAGAGACCACTCATTAGATAACAACTTGAACATCGTTCAAACCACACGTGTGTCCGTATATAATGTAAATGAGGCCGTGTCAAGCAAGTCTGGCAAGGACCTGTTTTTCCATTGCTTATAATGCCAAAGTCACCAAGGCAAACGACATAATGGAAAACAAATCCGACAGTTGCACTCGAGGCTAATTCTGAGTCCCCTCGATGAATCAAGTTGTTAGAACTAACATGATGCCACCCTACACTTCCCAGAGTGACGTGTTTTTACATTTAGTCAAGTTTTGACTAAATGTTTTCACGTAGAGGGGGGAATCGAGACGAGGGTTGTGGTGTATGTGTGTGTGTGTGTTTTCCATTGCTTATAATGCCAAAGTCACCAAGGCAAACGACATAATGGAAAACAAATCCGACAGTTGCGCTCGAGGCTAATTCTGAGTCCCCTCGATGAATCAAGTTGTTAGAACTAACATGATGCCACCCTACACTTCCCAGAGTGACGTGTTTTTACATTTAGTCAAGTTTTGACTAAATGTTTTAACGTAGATCGAGGGGGGAATCGAGACGAGGGTTGTGGTGTATGTGTGTGTGTGTGTTTTCCATTGCTTATAATGCCAAAGTCACCAAGGCAAACGACATAACTTGATGGAAAACAAATCCGACAGTTGCGCTCGAGGCTAATTCCGAGTCCCCTCGATGAATCAAGTTGTTAGAACTAACATGATGCCACCCTACACTTCCCAGAGTGACGTGTTTTTACATTTAGTCAAGTTTTGACTAAATTTTTTAACGTAGAGGGGGGAATCGAGACGAGGGTTGTGGTGTATGTGTGTGTGTGTGTGTGTGTGTGTGTGTGTGTGTGTGTGTGTGTGTGTGTGTGTGTGTGTGTGTGTGTGTGTGTGTGTGTCTGTGTGTGTGTGTAGAGCGATTCAGACCAAACTACTGTACCGATCTTTATGAAATTTGACATGAGTGTTCCTGGGAATGATATCCCTGGATGTTTTTTTTCTTTTTTTCGATAAATACCTTTGATGACGTCATATCCGATTTTTTGTAAAAGTTGAGGCGGCACTGTCACACCCTCATTTTTCAATCAAATTGATTGAAATTTTGGCCAAGCAATTTTCGACGAAGGCCGGACTTCGATATTGCATTTCAGCTTGGTGGCTTAAAAATTAATTAATGACTTTGGTCATTAAAATTCTGAAAATTGTAAAAAAAAAATTTAAAAAATTAAAACGATCCAAATTTACGTTTATCTTATTTTTCATCATTTTTTTTTATTCCAAAAACATATAAATATGTTATATTTGGATTAAAAACAAGCTCTGAAAATTACAAATATAAAAATTATTATTAAAATAAAATGTCCGAAATCGATTTAAAAACAATTTCATCTTATTCCTTGTGGGTTCCTGATTCCAAAAAAACATATAGATGTGATATGTTTGGATTAAAAACACGCTCAGAAAGTTAAAAAGAATAGAGATAAAGAAAAGCGTGCTATCCTTCTCAGCGCAACTACTACCCCGCTCTTCTTGTCAATTTCACTGCCTGTGCATCGAGCGGTGGACTGACGATGCTACGAGTATACGCTCTTGCTGTAAAAATGCAGTGAGTTCAGTTTCATTCTGTTAGTTCGACAGCTTGACTAAATGTTGTAATTTCGCCTTACGCGACTTGTTTTTTTTACATTCAGTCAAGTTTTGACTAAATGTTTTTTTTTGCCGCTTTGACGTGAGAGCCTCCTGCACGAGGCTTTGGCCCTGAATATATCGAGGGCCACCTCGACTGCGGGACTTTTTGAGTAAAATACACGCAGTAAGCAGTACAGGCTTGCTGTGTCGTACCAGCTTTACACTCGTTGCTTTTTATATTTAGTCAAGTTTTGACTAAATATTTTAACATCGAGGGGGAATCGAAACGAGGGTCGTGGTGTATGTGCGTGTGTCTGTGTGTCTGTGTGTCTGTGTGTGTGTGTGTGTGTGTGTGTAGAGCGATTCAGACTAAACTACTGGACCGATCTTTATGAAATTTGACATGAGAGTTCCTGGGTATGAAATCCCCGAACGTTTTTTTCATTTTTTGGATAAATGTCTTTGATGACGTCATATCCGGCTTTTCGTGAAAGTTGAGGCGGCACTGTCACGCCCTCATTTTTCAACCAAATTGGTTGAAATTTTGGTCAAGTAATCTTCGACGAAGCCCGGACTTCGGTATTGCATTTCAGCTTGGTGGCTTAAAAATTAATTAATGACTTAGGTCATTAAAAATCTGAAAATTGTAAAAAAAAATAAAAATTTATAAAACGATCCAAATTTACGTTTATCTTATTCTCCATCATTTGCTGATTCCAAAAACATATGAATATGTTATATTCGGATTAAAAACAAGCTCTGAAAATTAAATATATAAAAATTATTATCAAAATTAAATTGTCCAAATCAATTTAAAAACACGTTCATCTTATTCCTTGTCGGTTCCTGATTCCAAAAACATATAGATATGATATGTTTGGATTAAAAACACGCTCAGAAAGTTAAAACAAAGAGAGGTACAGAAAAGCGTGCTATCCTTCTTAGCGCAACTACTACCCCGCTCTTCTTGTCAATTTCACTGCCTTTGCCATGAGCGGTGGACTGACGATGCTACGAGTATACGGTCTTGCTGAAAAATGGCATTGCGTTCAGTTTCATTCTGTGAGTTCGACAGCTACTTGACTAAATATTGTATTTTCGCCTTACGCGACTTGTTTAAATAGTAGAATAGCTCGCTTTCGCTGGCGGTTCAATATTTTAAAAAAACCCACCTCGTGTAAATGATCTGGTACGACACAGCAAACCATGTAGTATTCTCTATGTATATGTTCTGCGCGAAGTTAGAATCCGGTTTCATTCTAGAATGGACCGGGTCCAGGTTGGAATTCTAACCCTGCGCAAGTACAGGGGTGCCATTCTAGAATGAAACCACGTCATGTGAGGAAAGTTGACATGCGTGAAGCATCGCGAGAGTGAATAAAGGGGGCCGTAATGTTTGTAGGTAAGACTGAAAGCGGACAAACACTCAATGGCTCAAAACCGTAGGACTTTTAATATTAATTTTAACCTGTAGGTAAGACAGAGTTGTCTTCCCTTGAATTATCTCCACCTGCACCTTCCCTTTGATAAAATGGGGCTGATTTGTCTACCCCTGAAAAAAATCCTTTGGCGATCTTGCGATGTCATGTCATGTCAAGAAAGTTGACACTCCTGAGTACGCAATAAACAAAGGCAGACCATAGCAAGGGGGACTACCAGGGCGGTAATGTTTGCAGGACAGTTGTTTTTGTGATGAGAGCCGGTTGCGGCCGCTTGCAATGTCAGCGCTGTCTCCCTCTCGGAAATGTCCGGTTTTTTGACAATTGTTTTGACAGACAGACAGACAGACAGACAGACAGACCAACAGAAGGACAGAGTGAGTTATAGAGCTGTTGTCACAGGTTTAAAAAAAAGTTGACATTAACAAAAACAGAAATCAACAACAACTTTTGTCTGGTTTTATAATATTATGGGAAAACATTGAAAGCAATTCATAGTAGTAGTACTACCACAACAAATACTCTCAAAGGGGAATTCCATGCCTAAAAGTTTGACAGTTTTTATTTAATCTATCAGAATCCCTACCTTCCAAACTGTGATATGCCCACGTTTCAAACTCTTCATGTATATGAATAAGATTAAAAGTTACAAGCGAGATCGGCAAAACACTGTCAGTCCGGAAATTTCCGTTCGTAGCGATCAGTGCTGAGTGTCTCTCAAAATCGTAATCACTTTCAGAACATCACAATCCCAATTCACGATGTCTTTGAGTAAAGTGTAAAAAAACCGAAAAAAACCCAACCAAACACACAAAAAACAAAAACAAACAGAAAATCCACATTTGTGGCTTTGGCTGTGTGATAGCCTCTAACTGAAATGACTATTCCAACTTGGACCCAAATTCCAACCTTGCGCACGGCCGATTCTAGAATGGACCAGCAACAAGGGTTTCATTCTAGAATGGCACCCCTGTACTTGCGCAGGGTTAGAATTCCAACCTGGACCCGGTCCATTCTAGAATGAAACCGGATTCTAAGAACGCGCAGAACATATATACTCAGTGTGGGCGATTTGGCCAACCATACACGAACGAACTTTAGGCGGAAGTGAAGAGAAACCGGATTTTCAACGATCCAGCCCGTCAGTGTAGCGCACATCATGGAGTAGAGCAGTTGCCGGAACATACACGGATTGCTTTTTCTATTCCAGTCAGAATGGGTCTTTCCGTGTTGTTATTGCTAGGATTACTACACCTGACGACCAGTCAAACTTGTAGGGATTTTAAAGTGTTCGATGGGAATGAACAGGTGAGGAACACGAGTTGTCAAACTTGATTTTAGTGATCAAACTGTTGCGCTTGCTCCGACTTCGAGGAAAACTCGTGAAGTTTCGAAGAACATGATTGTGGCTGAAGCCACTAAGTTGATCAGAAACAATAACAGTGAGGATTTAAGCAAGACATATCGTGCCATTTGGTCTAACATAATCTGTAGTAGCCTTGTAGTGTCTTCATACTAGAATATAAACTTATTTTTGTTCTGTTTCGTTTTGTTTACTTGTCACTGCCACTGGCAGTGTCAGTCTCGTTTCCACTTGTCGAAAGTAGGCTGATCGCTGCGGCTTTGTAGTTACAGTTTGTAGACTTTAATGTGAATCACTTAGTCAGTAAGTGTGACTTAGATTGTAGTCTTTTGATGAGTTGATACCAAAGCGAAATGTACCAAATCCTGTCACTGTCAGTTGGATTTTTGAGACTGAGAAAAATTATATTTTAATAGGCCTAATTAATATGAATTCCCAAAAATCATTAAATTGATTGAATTTGAAATTGAAAATAAAATGCAGTATTTAGTTTCTCGCAACATAAATAACTTGTGAATTATGTGCATACACTGTTTCTGTCATTTGGCCTAAAAAAAAAATAGGTGTGGTTACGGTAACCCGACCTACCCTATTTTTAGGGGCCGACCCTATAACTTTTTATTACATTTGTCAAAAAAACAAAAACAAAAACAAAAAACGAGTGCAGAAAACGCAATGAAAGCGAAATCGCCCGAGTCGCACACTTATTTCCCTGTCAAGTAGGTTTAATTTGTACACATTAGAAAAAAAAGTTTAAAAAAAAAAGTGATTGCCTACCTTCCTACCCTATTTTTTTGGGCTATGTTACCGTAACCACACCTATTTTTTTTTTGGCCTTACTGTCATGATGAAACGCGGTGAAGGAGAGCTGCAGACATTCCAATAGCAGCCTAAAGGAACTTTATTCTGAATGAATTGTTTTTATAAAAAAAATCTTCTGCCCAAACAACAAGGAAACAAAAAGCCAATCGGAATAAGAAATTGTTGGGAGTCATCTTATTTTAGAATGTTATTGTTAATGAAGTAAGCGTTGAAAATAAGTAAACATTAATAGTATGCGATGTTTTTTCTTGCAAAGTACACAAACATGATAATATATATATATACCAGTATTATAGGGCAAGGTCGTCTAACATTGACCACTTTTTACATTTAGTCAAGTTTTGACTAAATGTTTTAACATCGAGGGGGAATCGAAACGAGGGTCGTGGTGTATGTGCGTGTGTGTGTCTGTGTGTGTGTGTAGAGCGATTCAGACTAAACTTCTGGACCGATCTTTATGAAATTTGACATGAGAGTTTCTGGGTATGAAATACCCGAACGTTTTTTTCATTTTTTTGATGTCTTTGATGACGTCATATCCGGCTTTTCGTGAAAGTTGAGGCGGCACTGTCACGCCCTCATTTTTCAACCAAATTGGTTGAAATTTTGGTCAAGTAATCTTCGATGAAGCCCGGACTTCGGTATTGCATTTCAGCTTGGTGGCTTAAAAATTAATTAATGACTTTGGTCATTAAAAATCTGAAAATTGTAAAAAAAAATAAAAATTTATAAAACGATCCAAATTTACATTCATCTTATTCTCCATCATTTGCTGATTCCAAAAACATATAAATATGTTATATTTGGATTAAAAACAAGCTCTGAAAATTAAATATATATATATAAAAATTATTATCAAAATTAAATTGTCGAAATCAATTTAAAAACACTTTCATCTTATTCCTTGTCGGTTCCTGATTCCAAAAACATATAGATATGATATATATGTTTGGATTAAAAACACGCTCAGAAAGTTAAAACAAAGAGAGGTACAGAAAAGCGTGCTATCCTTCTTAGCGCAACTACTACCCCGCTCTTCTTGTCAATTTCACTGCCTTTGCCATGAGCGGTGGACTGACGATGCTACGAGTATACGGTCTTGCTGAAAAATGGCATTGCGTTCAGTTTCATTCTGTGAGTTCGACAGCTACTTGACTAAATGTTGTATTTTCGTCTTACGCGACTTGTTCTTTCATGCTGATAACTATAGTTTGTTTTCTTGCAAAGAAGTTTCATTGTACCATGGTAGTTGTTGTCAAATTAGAGCGAATTAGGTTTGATAAACATTCAGAAAAAATCAAATACAGAAACAATCACAATTGGTCCATATACCTTATGAGGAGCCTGGGCGCCTAATAAGTAATATATATGGACCCATAAAGAGGTCTTGGAGAATCATTGCAAAAAGACCATTGTACTCTAAGTCTAAAATAACATGACACAACTCATTTTACATGTCAGATTGATTCAAATATATTATATATATATTGCATCAGATTTATTTGTTTTGGTTTGATGAGAAGATTATTTGAAATTGAAGCACAACATAAAACTATAATTATAATTATAAAGAAACATAAAAAGTAGAGAGAAAATATAAATGGAGTAATCAACTTTCAATTTCATGTAAGTCAAGATGACTGTTTGATATCTTTTTTGGAATTCTTGAATTCTACGTTATTTTCAGCAAGCTTATAAATCTTATTCATAATGCTTGACTGAAAGTGAATAACTAGTTTTATTCTTTTCCTCTGTTTGTTAAAGGTGGTCCATATTAATAAGGCCAAAAAAAAAAAATTGTCTGTTTAGGGTAACCCGACCGACCCTATCGATTTGGCGCCGACCCAAAAACTTTTTTTTGATTTCAAAAAAAAAAAAAAAAAAAAAGAGGTAAAAATGCTAAAAAGAGACATTTGGCGTTTCTTTCTCTCCCTTTCTCTCTGTTTTATTTATACGTTAGTTTTGAAACATGTATTCATCAAATATAAGAAGTGAATGTTCAGCCAACATAGCATTTACACAAAAAAAAACCAAAAAAAACAAAAAAACTTTACCTACCTACCGACCCTACTTTTTTTGGTCATGTTACCCTAAACAGACAATTTTTTTTTTTTTGCCTAATTATTAGTAGGGAACACACATATGTATATATATATAAACTTTGAGATCAGATTAAGCTATTCATTATATTTAGTCAAGTTTTGACTAAATATTTTAACATCGAGGGGGAATCGAAACGAGGGTCGTGGTGTATGTGCGTGTGTGTGTGCGTGTGTGTGTCTGTGTGTGTGTGTGTGTGTGTGTGTGTGTAGAGCGATTCAGACTAAACTACTGGACCGATCTTTATGAAATTTGACATGAGAGTTCCTGGGTATGAAATCCCCGAACGTTTTTTTCATTTTTTGAGTCACTTGAGAAAAAGTGACTCTATGTAATCGGTCAGTGTTAGTCTGTCCGGCCGGCCGTCCGTCTGTAGACACCACCTTAACGTTGGACTTTTCTCGGAAACTATCAAAGCGATCGGGCTCATATTTTGTTTAGTCGTGACCTCCAATGACCTCTACACTTTAACGATGGTTTCGTTGACCTTTGACCTTGTTCAAGGTCACAGGTCAGCGTCAAAGGAAAAATTAGACATTTTATATCTTTGACAAACTTTTCTCGGAAACTATCAAAGCGATCGGGCTCATATTTTGTTTAGTCGTGACCTCCAATGACCTCTACACTTTAACGATGGTTTCGTTGACCTTTGACCTTTTTCAAGGTCACAGGTCAGCGTCAAAGGAAAAATTAGACATTTTATATCTTTGACAAAGTTCATCGGATGTGATTGAAACTTTGTAGGATTATTCTTTACATCAAAGTATTTACATCTGTAGCCTTTTACGAACGTTATCAGAAAAACAAGGGAGATAACTAGCCTTTTCTGTTCGGCAACATACAACTTAACGTTGGGCTTTTCTCGGAAACTATAAAAGTGACCGGGCTCAAATTTTATGTGAACGTGACTCATTGTGTTGTGAATAGCAATTTCTTCCTGTCCATCTGATGCCTCATATAATATTCAGAACTGCGAAAGTGACTCGATCGAGCGTTTGCTCTTCTTGTTTGATAAATGTCTTTGATGACGTCATATCCGGCTTTTCGTGAAAGTTGAGGCGGCACTGTCACGCCCTCATTTTTCAACCAAATTGGTTGAAATTTTGGTCAAGTACTCTTCGACAAAGCCCGGGGTTCGGTATTGCATTTCAGCTTGGTGGCTTAAAAATTAATTAATGACTTTGGTCATTAAAAATCGGAAAATTGTAAAAAAAAATAAAAATTTATAAAACGATCCAAATTTACGTTTATCTTATTCTCCATCATTTGCTGATTCAAAAAACATATAAATATGTTATATTCGGATTAAAAACAAGCTCTGAAAATTAAATATATAAAAATTATTATCAAAATTTTTGTTTCGAAATCAATTTAAAAACACTTTCATCTTATTCCTTGTCGGTTCCTGATTCCAAAAATATATAGATATGATATGTTTGGATTAAAAACACGCTCAGAAAGTTAAAACGAAGAGAGGTACAGAAAAGCGTGCTATCCTTCTCAGCGCAACGAATACCCCGCTCTTCTTGTCAATTCCACGTGCACTGCCTTTGCCACGGGCGGTGGAGTGACGATGCTACGAGTATACGGTCTTGCTGCGTTGCGTTGCGTTCAGTTTCATTCTGTGAGTTCGACAGCTACTTGACTAAATATTGTATAATTTTCGCCTTACGCGACTTGTTATATTTAGTCAAGTTTTGACTAAATATTTTAACATCGAGGGGGAATCGAAACGAGGGTATGGTGTATGTGCGTCTGTCTGTGTGTGTGTGTGTGTAGAGCGATTCAGACTAAACTACTGGACCGATCTTTACGAAATTTGACATGAGAGTTCCTGGGTATGAAATGCCCGAACGTTTTTTTCATTTTTTTGATAAATGTCTTTGATGACGTCATATCCGGCTTTTCGTGAAAGTTGAGGCGGCACTGTCACGCCCTCATTTTTCAACCAAATTGGTTGAAATTTTGGTCAAGTAATCTTCGACGAAGCCCGGGGTTCGGTATTGCATTTCAGCTTGGTGGCTTAAAAATTAATTAATGACTTTGGTCATTAAAAATCGGAAAATTGTAAAAAAAAATAAAAATTTATAAAACGATCCAAATTTACGTTTATCTTAATCTCCATCATTTTCTGATTCCAAAAACATATAAATATGTTATATTCGGATTCAAAACAAGCTCTGAAAATTAAATATATAAAAATTATTATCAAAATTAAATTGTCCAAATCAATTTAAAAACACTTTCATCTTATTCCTTGTCGGTTCCTGATTCCAAAAACATATAGATATGATATGTTTGGATTAAAAACACGCTCAGAAAGTTAAAACAAAGAGAGGTACAGAAAAGCGTGCTATCCTTCTTAGCGCAACTACTACCCCGCTCTTCTTGTCAATTTCACTGCCTTTGCCATGAGCGGTGGACTGACGATGCTACGAGTATACGGTCTTGCTGAAAAATGGCAGCTACTTGACTAAATATTGTATTTTCGCCTTACGCGACTTGTTTTTTGTTTGCGCCAGAAAGACTGGGCCAAAACTGCTCAAATGTAATGACAGTATTAGCTGTCATATAAAGCAACTTTTGTGAGTTAACGGTTGTGTGTGGGCCAAAATAAGTAATACTAATAATGCATTAAAAAAAATGTGTTTGTTTGTTTTCAGAAAAATGTTAACTGTACGCTGTTCGGAACTGACTGTGAGTACATGTATTGATCACTTGTGTGTTTTTTCTTCAATGTATGTCTAGTTGCGTGTGTTGATTAGTGTTTGTGAAAAATGTGTGAAGCTTCTAAAAAGTAATATATATATGTATATATTATTATATATATATATATATATGTGACTGGTCCCTGCTATCACAGTATCAGTACTTTTTGTGGTTGTGGGCCAGAAGGTTGGGGTTCAAATTTTATTAGAAACACATGGGTTTTTATTGCTCCATGCAGTCAACTCCTACCCAGAGAGAAAGTTAATTGCTAAACATAGAACTTTCTGATGGGATAAGGCTGGGATCCCATGGCTTTAGTCAGTCAGAATAAGTTATACATTTCCCAACTTTAACTTTTAAGGCCCACAGGTTATATATGCTAACCTCAGACCAACACTGCAGGTGCAGCAGTTCTGGGACAGTGGTTGACAGTGACTGAGTCAGTGAGTGAGCATAGATCAAGAGCTACAGCATCACAAAGTTTCAAACCAAAAGAAAAATCAATGTCAATGACATCATTCTGATGTTAAAATGAAAACAAACATCCTCATCTCATTAATCATCAACTTTGACTTTGAGTATGATCAAGAGGAAAAATTGTTTCAACTCTTGTGGACCAGCACTTATCAGGACGTGTACGTGTAGCGTCATCAAATCTAGGTTTTACGTCACGCGTTTGCGAAGATCTGCAGTCTTGGTGGGAGCAAAACAACGGTATGCATTTGGAACATTGGAGAAAAAAGTGAGTCATGGGTGACGCAATATTTACACTACACGTTCAGGTCTTATCTACACGTACACGTACGTACAGGTCTTTGCAACACGTTCGACCATCTAGAAGTAAGAACACTGTAATGTGTGACACTCCCGGAGAGTGGATGGAGGAAGTGGTGGTCAGGGCTGAGGTGCACAAGAAAATAACCACCCCCAATGGGAGCCAGCCGCGTGTTCATATTTATATGGGTTGAAACTGAGGTCAGTGTGTGTGATTTCAACCTATCCGGCGGCGCGGCTGGCTCGATCCCTTTTGGGTGGTACATGTATTAACTTTCTCGTGCACTTCAGATCTGATCTCCAGAAGCAATGCATACTCAGTCTCCGCAAAGTAACAGTCAATAAAACATAATGATACACTTCAAAAGTTATAACCTTTTTACATTTAGTCAAGTTTTGACTAAAATGTTTTAACATAGAGGGGGAATCGAGACGAGGGTCGTGGTGTCTGTTTGTGTGTGTGTAGAGCGATTCAGACTAAACTACTGGACCGATCTTTATGAAATTTGAAATGAGAGTTCCTGGGAATGATATCCCCGGAGTTTTTTCCATTTTTTCGATAAATACCTTTGATGACGTCATATCCGGCTTTTTGTAAATGTTGAGGCGGCACTGTCACCCTCATTTTTCAATCAAATAGATTGACATTTTGGCAAAGCAATCTTCGACGAATGCCGGACTTTGGTATTGTATTTCAGCTTGGTGGCTTAAACACTAATGAATGAGTTTGGAACTGTATGGAAAGACAATAGAAAAGGCCAGAAATAACACATGCAATGACATGAAAGCTGAATAACTTGGGAAATTGGTTGAATCGTCTCAAACAGATGTCTTTAAAGAATCAAAATAAAGAAAAATCTTTGTCCTAAAAAATGCAAATTTTATCAAAACAAATCACAATAACACTTCTAATTTTCAGATGAAAAAAAAAGGAAGTAAGTTTTTAATTAGTGAAAATAACAGTGTTTCAAACTGCAGGTGAGTGTGTTACAGACAACGAAAAACCAGTGGTTCTTACCTTGGCCGTTATCTTCGATGTCCTCCATGCCACTCTGAGTTCGAGACAGTGAATGCAACTTTGTAGCAGACGATAGAACAGTTGTTTCCACCGGAGGAAGTCAGGAACATGTCGATAAATAACTTTGATTTACGTTGTTACTTTTCGCGGTAACACGATAGTACACAACAACGAACTTAAGACTTATTTTCATTGCTTTGTCTTCTGTGTTTGTGCATATTTTTTTTTTTTAGTAGTAGATTGTCCAAGTTTATCGCTTAGTTCAACGTCTGTCATCATTATTAAAAGCGCGGCAAAAGCCAAAACTGCCTACGTGACTCCTAACACGAAAAGTAACACACTGGCCGTTGGTTCTAAACTTGATCTCAGCCGACTGTTGGGGTGAGGTACTGGTTATCGTGCAGTATGTAAACAATAACTAACACCTTCTCTTTCCATCTCCATCAAGTTCTTATCTAAGCAGTGTGTGTAGGACGCGCAAATACGACGTTTCGACACCAAGTAAAAAAGTGTCCCAACTTCCGGCCCGAAAATCGATGTAAATTCACTGTACTATTGCGCCTTGCTCGAAAACAAAGTCATCAAACCTTTCGGTTTCTACCAGAATAGTAATTTTATTCATATCTGCACCCTGAGTGTCAGTACTTTCAAAGGTAGAATAAACCATAACTGAGCGTGTGGGGCGTTTGAATGGGGTAAGGGTGGAGTTCGACGCCATTTCTGAGCCGTGACCATATATGATTTGTATTCTGTTTCAGATTGTGCAAACGGTCCTGACCATGACAGCTTTCCTGCCAACCTGTCAGCTGAGGCGTCAGTGTCAAAGCCTCGTGATTTTCAAGCAGCACCATATAGAGCAAACTTCCTTAACTTTGAAGCTTCAGGAGTGAAATATGAATGGAAAGTGCCAATTGATAGTGAGTTTCCCCAGCTCATCATTTTAACTTGTCGACATAGCACATTTTGCTTTAAGGCAGCTGATGTTGTTGCACAATATGGTCATGGCTCAGAAAAGGTGTCGAATTTGTGGGACACTTGAGTCACAAATACAAACTCTTGGATTACTTTCCATTTTGGGGTCCAGCAAAACTGTTTATGTGTTTAGTTGTGTCTGGGCAGTAACAATGTATTTTCATCAATTACTGCGGAATGAATTGCATTTAAAATTTTAACTGGAGTGTGTTACATAACACAGTGTCACACATTGTTTTCTAATACACAGTTAACAGTAAACCTATTACACAATAAAAGTTAACTGCATTATTTAGTATCTACCTTGATCTTCATTTGTGAAAAGTGGCATTCCCCGACAGCAATAATATGCATATCTAGGTACCCTAGGAATGTGTGTGTGTTACAGGAACACCAATAAACAAAACAACGATCAAACAAGTACTCAAAGAACTGAAAAGATTACTGTTTCAGCAGTCAATCTATTCTTAGTTCCACACACTTTATACGGACAGTCTGCAAACAAAATCAAATCAGAACAAGATGTGAACATGTATTCAAACAAAAATCAACTTTCTGTGTCTCACAACACAGACATTCAAAACTGCAAAATTCCTATTTATTTTACACACAAAACCTTAGAAATACATGTAATGGGAAGAGAAACAAGTACATAATAGTAAAGAGTTGAAATGCATCAATGATACCGGACCAGTTATTCCCATTATCAGTTATCTGTCAAGCCATTCCTAAAAGTTTCCAATGAATGTGTTACATTTCACCAAAAAAATCAAACTTTAGGACACTGTCAAGATATTCACATGAAAAATGCATGCAAAAGAATGAAAAATGAAAGAGCAAAACCATAACAACCTAACAATGATGTATTATGACTTCTACCATGCTCCAATTCACAATATAGAGAAGATTTTCTCACTTTTGACACTGAGTGTGTTACATTTCACCAAAAAAGTGTTACTTCACATTATTTTGTAGGGTATAAAGCATATATCCATCCACTTGGTAATGAAAACAATACACTGTACAAAAAAACTTGATAAACCCAACAAAAAATCTTCAGGTTGAAGGCGGATTTTGAAGTTATCAAGAAAAATGCTGTTTATTCGCCAATGAGTGTGTTACAAAACACTGTCATAACATGAACAAAACGTTGTCCCTATTCAGTGCATTCAGTTAATTGTGAAATTAATTGTAAGAATGACACCATGGTTGCTACACAACTATTGAAACTATTGTTGACACATTCAGCATGCTGGTACATTCATATCAGCAAAGAAAGTGTCTCTGAGTTTGTTACACAACACCAATTTTTGTCGTTTTCATAGTTGCAGTCTTGTTTGCATGGCTTGCTTTAAGCAAATTTAATTGTAGGCCTCAAATACAACTCCAACACCTATTGGTTGTGTAAAGATATGATTGCTTTATCAAAAAGTAGGTTTACTGAACACAGAAATAAGGAAATATAGCACGTGGCTCAGAAACACAAGTTGGGAAAGTGAACAAACCCTTAATAGCACTGATGACCACACAAGGAAACATGCCATAAAAAAAAGTAGAGTGTCTGTGCTCCTTGAGAAAACCTGACAAGGTACAGTGAAGCACCCTGTAAAGACAACCAAGTCTATATGACACAAAATCAGGTCTTACAAGAGAGGGATAAAAGGGATGGGGGGGGGGGGGGGGGGAGGAGGGGGCAGTGCTGTAAATTTACAGAGTTAATGTAACACACTCACACAAAAAACGAAAAATTGTTGGGGCACTGTTTCAGTTCTGTCCTGGGTAAATGAAGACTTTCTTGTCATAGTAAGTTTGATTTTCGTTGCAATTATATTCTGTTTTGAAAAGAAATATATCTGAGTGTGTTACAAGCACCAACAAAAACTCACCATAACAAAAGTAAAACTTGAATACATCATGAAAAAATGTCAAAGTCAGGTTAATATGCATTTAACAACACACACTTCAGTGATGATTAATTGATATGGTACTCTAGTACACGTTTTTCCTACTTTCAGAACTGAGTGAGTTACTAACACTAACTTTGCAGCTGACATATTGGTGTACTAGATGATTACCCGCTTCGCCGGGTAGCGGCTTCGCCGGCAAGAAGTAGTGCCGAATACCAGGCTGCACCTGGGACCCGGCTCTGCCGGGTGTACGCCGGCTTTGACGGCGCACGAAGGAAAGGAGATAGATGCGCAAAACACTGGAGACCTTCTAAAAATAGTAACGTGCAGTGACCTTCTAAAAATAGTAACGTAGTAACGGGAATATGGATTGACGCCACACGGAGGAAGGGAGATAATCGCGGCTGAAAACACTGGAGAAGATAAGGAAGAGTTACTGGTAGTGGATCCCGACAACAACAAAAAACAAAATCGGTTCAGCGCGCACAGCGCTGCGCGCTTGAGAGCACGTGTTGAAATATCTCATCGATGAGGTTGTGTCCGGGGTGTAGCTGAATACGGTGTCCAAATTTGAAAAAGATCCACCGAGAACTTTGGCCGTGCATCGCGAACAAACAGACAGACAGACAGACAGACACTAGTCGTATATATATATAGAAGTAACACACTTATACACCAACAGCCATTAATTACAAAAATGCTAATAAGAATATTGAAAAGTTTTCACTTCAACATTTATATTTCTCTAGTAAATTGAAGGGGTAATAAAAAAAACATATTGTTTATCCTGAGACAAGGTATTGGGAGTAGGTTACTTAACACAATTGTGCCTGTGATGTTTTAGTGTGTGTAACGCACTCAACACTGTTCCTAAAAAAAAAACTCCAATTCAAAACAATAAACGCAGACATCATTTTCTGTTTACTTGATTCATTCCTTACTTTGTTCCAGCAAGATTTAAATAATTTTCAAGATAACTGTACAAACTATTTGAGTGTGTTACCTCTCACGATGTGCGAGTGGTGTGAGTAACACACACCACATAAAAAACCATATCTTTCTTTTACCTGTCATTCATTTCATTAAAATGGCATGAAAACAAAGCACAAGGTGAACTGTATGGAAAGACAATAGAAAAGGCCAGAAAAAAACACATGCAATGACATGAAAGCTGAATAACTTGGGAAATTGGTTGAATCGTCTCAAACAGATGTCTTTAAAAATCAAAATAAAGAAAAATCTTTGTCCTAAAAAATGCAAATTTTATCAAAACAAATCACAATAACACTTCTAACTTTCAGATGAAAACAAAGGAAGAAAGTTGTTATTTAGTGAAAATAACAGTGTTTCAAACTGCAGGTGAGTGTGTTACAGACAACGAAAACCAGTGGTTCTTAACTTGGCCGTTATCTTCGATGTCCTCCATGCCACACTGAGTTCTGAGTTCGAGACAGTGAATGCAACTTTGTAGCAGACAATAGAACAGTTGTTTCCACCGGAGGAACATGTCGATAAATAACTTTGATTTACGTTGTTACTTTTCGCGGTAACACGATAGTACACAACAACGAACTTAAGACTTATTTTCATTGCTTTGTCTTCTGTGTTTGTGCATATTTTTTTTTTTAGTAGTAGATTGTTCTTTCTTGTCCAAGTTTATCGCTTAGTTCAACGTCTGTCATCATTATTAAAAGCGCGGCAAAAGCCAAAACTGCCTACGTGACTCCTAACACGAAAAGTAACACACTGGCCGTTGGAGTCTATACTTGATCTCAGCCGACTGTTGGGGTGAGGTACAGGTTATCGTGCAGTATGTAAACAATAACCAACACCTTCTCTTTCCATCTCCATCAAGTTTTTATCCAAGCAGTGTGTGTAGGACGCGCAAATACGACGTTTCGACACCAAGTAAAAAAGTGTCCCAACTTCCGGCCCGAAAATCGATGTAAATTCACTGTACGATTGCGCCTTGCTCGAAAACAAAGTCATCAAACCTTTCGGTTTCTACCAGAATAGTAATTTTATTCATATCTGCACCCAGTGTCAGTACTTTCAAAGGTAGAATAAACCATAACTGAGCGTGTGGGGCGTTTGAATGGGGTAAGGGTGGAGTTCGACGCCATTTCTGAGCCCTGACCATATTGAACCAAGGGTGGGGTGAACTTTTTCTTTGACTTTTAGTGTAATTCAGTGTGTGTAATTGGTGAAGTGCTATTCTTTTATGCAAAAATGCTGGTGGTCTATTGCAGAGATTAGCCGTCAACACATCAAAGGATTTTACCTGCGAATGCAGCCTGTGGGAAGTGGCAACGTTATCTGTAGGCTGTTTGACTTAACAGCATTTGACATGTCAAAAAGTACAGTGAGTATCGAAGATGTTTGCATTTTTATAACAGTAAGAATAGCAGCACTTTATTGTCCATCAAAATGATTACATTAAAATGAAAAACTGTCGTAGACGCCAATCTGCCTGTTAACGATTTAAGACGCACATTCAGGGTTTGGTTTACAAATGCAATCTGAAAATGTCCCATTGGAATTCCCCCCAGCGCGTCAAAGGGCGCACTGAGCATACGTACCACTGCGCCACCTTATGCACACTTTACATCACAGTTACATTCAGAATGAGCAAAGGGAAAGCATGCGCCAAGCCGAGTTTGATTACCACGCTGTGATTGGCGTAAGTGCATTAATGTATGCAACCAATCCAGCAAACTATTTTTTTATAGCTTGCATGTTTGTTTTTGCGAACACATCAACCGAACGCAGAAGTCTATTATTCAGTGGTACCTCTCTATAACGACTTTGAAAATGTAACCGAAATTCGGTCGTATTATGGAGGGGTCGTATTATGGAGGATGGTTTTGTTATGTCCGGGTCTGTCAATGATCCGGAATGACATTGGCGTTTTGATTGATTCCGCCCACAAAGTAATGTTATTCTTTCCTTAAACGATTATGGTAACCTGTTTTCTAATTCAATTAATTACCCACACAGTTTTCTTGCTTGTTTAATCAAGCCCCGTAACTACTCGTGGGTTAAGGTTTGAAATAAACAAACTGAGGTCGAACGAAAGCATGCGGTCCCAAAACATGCACATCGATGTCGATACCAGCTACTAATCATAGTCATACGATACCCAGCAACGATTTGGTTGAAAACAAAGAAAAGTGTCCCAAACGCAAGAAACAAAACGAATAAGAACCGTGGCAGTGTGTTGAAACTGATGTAAAATTGTTGCCAAAAGCGTCAGTTTTCACGATGAAACTTGACTCACTCATTCAAATTGGGGACAACTGCACTACGGACTGTCCACAGAGTTGAGTAATTTAGGAGACGTACTCCACTACTCACCTTCAAACTTCACTGACGGGATTCTGAGAAGAATTTATTGATTCAAACGAACACGTGGTTGTATATCGCGTCATTCGGTCACGGATCGGGGAAACAATTCCAGATTTCAAAACCCAAGTTCGTCGGCCGCCATTGTTAGCTAGACCGAAAATGTTACACACGCTTTGCATACGTACATCGCAAAATGACATGACGTCACCACAACTTTCGGTTTTGGTTTGATGATCGGATTGCTTTCATAACGTTTCTGTAACTTTGCGTGTTTAAAAGGTAGGAGTTCCTGCACAGTTCTTTGCAAAATGAAGCAGACATCTGGCGAATGACCTTTATCTATTCAAAACAAAGTAATGACCTGAAATAGAAACGAAAAACCATGGCTTCAGCCGTTAGCGTGCCGAAGTGATGTACACGGACAGGATTTCAGCACGTGTTTGTGTCCGTATCGCTTACTCACTCGACTGGAGATATAAGTCAGAGTAAACCAACCCCGTGATAATTTTGGGAAAAGCCATTATAAGTCCACGTTTGGATGGTCATATGTCGTATTAGAGAGGGGGACTTAATATGGAGGTGACAAATACTAAGACAAAGAAGGAGAAAAAACCCGTCGGAGAAAAGTCGGTCGTTTTATTGAGTGACCCGTAAAAGAGAGGGGTGGTATAGAGAGGTACCACTGTACTAGAAGTACTTTACTACTATTACCAGCAGTCCACATATGCCCTTTGACCTTTCCTTGGGGATATCCCGTACTAGAAATAGAATACGGGATTGTGGGAAAGCTGTTCAAGGGCACTCATGCATTATATTCGATTTTCAATACACGACTCAAAACGTTTAGGATAAATCATAAAGAAAAAAATACGCAAACGTATTACCACCCCGCCACGGAGGCTTACGACCTAAATGTGTGAAAACTAATACTTGAGAACTGCAACCATACCTTCCACGTGCCTGGGTTCGTGATCAAGCATTTGTTGACTAGTCGGTTTCCTCGTTTGTATTTGTGATTTGTATGTTTTCTTGTTCTCATCATTACATATAGTTGCGGTGTTACCTATAGGGCATTACATTTTCACCAAAGCCGAGGTTACTAAAAAAAAAATATAATGGGAAATTCTGGGGAAATCAGTGTCCCGCTGGAAGTACTCAATAATTATGCAACTTTTTGATTATTTGGATTCATTACATCATCCAAAACGTTTGGAATGAAGCAAATGAATAAAATACAAGAATTACAAGTTCAGAAAAAAATAAAAATAAATTTGCCGTCGAAGCAGATCGAAACCGGGACCTCAGAAGAAGAAGCAAAATCAAGTAGCGATAATTTTAAGCGTGACCAACATTATTGCTATGAAGTGCATTGACCAATCGCCGAAAGGCGCTGACGTCAATGCATGAAAGGATTTTCCTACCCAAAATTCTCGATGACCTACTAAGGAGTTAGTTCCGGAGAACGACGATCTATGGACGGTTTATCATATAAAGAGAAGCGAACGGTTAAAAACTGGCGTCGATAGAGCCAAGGAACAGTGATGGGAACTTGTAGTATTTCATCCACTTGTGCCGAACGTCAATCGATTCTTGGAAACTGTCACGCGCTAAGTCAGTGCATTCATTTTGTTGCAGTTTTTTCCAGATCATTAGAAGCTGAACAAATTTGTTCGTCGCTTTCACAGGGCTGCCAACTGCTACGATTTCAGTGTAGTACGCTACGTTTTAAGCGCAATTGCTACGCCAAGCTAAAGATTGCTACGCTTCATAAAAATAAGCACAAACATGCAACTGTTCCCTCCTTTTTGTGAGTCCTGGTACTCATTTCTGCTTCCCACTCCCTGTAGCGGTCACAAAATGGGTCATAACACATTGTCTTAACTGAAAAGAGGCACTGCAGATACTATAATATTAGCATTTTATGTTCCTGCATTCTCATAAAACTTTATTAAAAAAGTTCATTCTTGTGCAAGATTGCATAAATCGGATGTTGGAATTTAATGGTGGAAAATGCTACTCTCTAACACCATTTGCTACGCTGAAAATTCCAAAAAAGTATAAATTGCTACTCTTGAGGCTTCACAAGGGTTGGCAGGTGACTGCTTTCATCACTATCCCCTTCTATAGTAACAGTGTCAGCTGAGGTTGACAGGTGCTTGTCATGCACAAAATATTAACTATACAGTAGATAGAGTCACATCACATAAAATCACAAGTTATTTACAGCCTTGACTCCAAACTCCTACAGTGGTACATGTGATGAAAGGACACCATCCAAAAGTGTCCCTACATTGTAGGTGGCCTGTCATGACAGGAATATTTTGGTAGAGATAATAATTGAAGGTACAACAACAGATGTCCTTTTTAAAGGAGGTCTCCTCTTATCAGAGGGGCCACACATCACAGGTATGACTGTATCACTTGCTTTAACAAAATAAAAATAAACATTATATGGTGTTTTGTTTGTTGTTGTTTTTGTCAGAGAATTAACTTACAGTGGAGTCCAGCTATAACGAACCTGGGTATAACAAAATCCCGCTTTTAACGAACTGCCATTGATTTCCCGGCAGACAGCCTTCTATTTCTTACTTGTTACTTTCCGACTACAACGAACCTTTTGAACTCATTTGCATAACGAACCCCTCTTATAACAAACACGTTTTCATCGCCCCAGAGCCGTTTTGTCTCTAAAAGTCACAAGGCTACAACGAACTAATGTCAATAATTGTCTCCAAAGACAAAAATACACAAACACAAGTGCACATCGCGTGATGAGCGAACTCTGAACAAACCGCGGGAGGTGCACGGAACAGCCACAGCCACTGTGTTTTCACTATTCCAATCAGCTGCTAAGCTATGACTGCTCAGTACACACCAGTACACATCGGGCACAAACACGTTTTCATCGCCCCAGAGCCGCTTTGTCTCTAAAAGTCACAAGGCTACAACGATCTGCCTGTGCGGCGAGATCACAGGGCAGCTGGGTGGCCTTGTTTATAGACACTCAGCGACCTTCTTCCCAGGGGTCATTGACCTAGTTTTAGCTATGAGAGGTGGTTCTCCTTTCATATATGGCTGGGGGAAGGGAGAGAGAGAGAGGGGGATTGCTGGCTAAACTCAGTGGGGTGTCTGGTGTCACTGTCAGCAGGAAGATCATTGGAGAGAAATAGAGAGGTGCACTCTTCCACACAGTTTCCAAGCATAAGTTGTCACGGCTTTAGGGTAGGCAGCGAGGGAGAGTGAGAGCGGTGTTGTGTTTAGTGTATTTCCGACTGAAGAGTGAAAAGTCACTGCCACAAGATCGGCATGCAGTCAATAAAGCCAGACAAAAAGAAAATAAATAACTTGATTATGACATGCAGCTCTATGCTTTATTCAAACTGGTTTTCAAGGTTATTCTCGCAAAGCATCTGCACATGTGCCTCTGTGCTGTGTTTGTGTGGCTGCTTTCGTATGTCAGTGCATGGTGAGTGCAGTCACTGCCTTGAGGATTTATTTTATCTCTTCTTTTCAACACCATTCATACAAATCATTTTTTACAGAGCGTTTAAAGAAATATTAGGAGTTTGTTGTTATTGTTTAGTAGCCACAAGAAGTGGTTAGCATAGACTCAATCCTGTTGTTTGTGTGTCTCTGTGTGAGTGTATGGGGGAGGGGGTGGTGTGGTCACCCCTCTCGTGAGGTTGAAAACTCTACAGCGAATTACTGATATAACGAACTAAAATGCATCTCCCTTGAGATTCGTTGTACCCGGACTCCACTGTACACCACAGGAACAGTTTAGTCACAGATAATGATAGTTGAAGGATGGTCATTATTGCACTTTTTCATGATTTTCCCAATAATGGTTGATTGTCTGTTTGCAGAGCCTGAGGTTTGTTTACTCTATCTTTCCTTTACAAACTGCGGAAACCTACATGGTCGACCTCCTCAGTCTTCCGCCTCCCACAGCTGAGGAGTATGAAGAAGGACTGTATGAAAGATACGTCGTCTCCATTCTGGCGCTTCGAGGTATGCCCATGCATATTATTTTCCTGTGTGTGTCTTGTTGATTTTTGTCTACTAAGAATGAAGATTTTCATTTATTTTTATTTTATTTATTTAAATCTAGGTGGGTTTTTTTTTAATACAATGAAAGTGACATTGTTTCGTCAGGTGATCGAGGTAAAAGATGTTAATAGTATTTGTGAAGGTTGCCATGCAAACTCCAGATGCAAGCCAGTTACAACAACAAAAAATCACATAAAAGAGGACCTTTATAATTAAGGGCAGACCGGGTAGGCAAAATGAGTTATTTTTGGTCTCATACACCTTTTTGGGGTTGTTGCATTTTTCACACCTTTGAACATCCTGGAATGCATTCAATAATCTGCTTTTGTCATTTTAGACATGTATTCATGTAAATAAAACCATTTTCAAACCGATGATTTGTTGTTTTTGTCTGTGTTTTATCAAAAAAATCGAAAAAATGGTCAACTTTGGATACTCCGTGCTGGTAAATGTGCGCACATGACATGACCCTTCGCTGTTCAAACTGTGTGGAAATTTCCGTTCTTCAAGATGACGTCATCACCGTTGGGGAATTTCCGTTGACATAGGCACAAAGAGAGAGAATCCGTTCCAACCGAAACCCCGGAATTAATATATGCAAATATATGTAGGTCAAAGGCATTTGGCGCAAGCGCAGTAGACAACTTATCAGTCCCCCGGTGTCAACAAATCCATGACGTTTTCACCGATTCAGCAGCATTTTTCAAAGTTTTGAGCTGCGGAGAACAACCCTAACATTGGAAATGTTCGGCATAGTGGCAAGAAATATCAGAGAAAGATGAACCAGCAGCAGCGAACAGTAGAAGGAAGTAACAACACTCCGAAATGAACCAACATGATCGTATTTAAGCAGACGACATTCTAAGATTCTTGACTCGACGAGGTGGGTTTTGCTTCTTTCTCTTTTCGATCTTGTTTGTTTGACAACGTGATTTATTGCACATCGTTATGTTGTTGTTGTTGTAAGAATGTGTTAGGGTTTGCAGGTAAATGATAAACAGTTTGTGTCTGAAGTATTTTGCGGGTTTCTTGATCCAATTTACTGACCATGCCGCCGCCGCATCCCCCCCCCCCCCCCCCCCCACCCCCCCCCTCCCTCCCTCGATCATCTCTGTGATATCGTCTTCACAACCCCTATTTTATTGTTCTTCGCTGGCCAGTCCTTGAGAGCTTACTATGGTGTAACATGTCATCAGTATTCTTTGTCTGGGGTCAAACTGAGAAGCAGCATCTGAGCGATGTACGACTGACACAGTTTCTGTTTCTGGTCATTGACCGTAGGAAAATAAGTACCCTACTAGAGAGCGTTCTCTAATTCTAAAGGATTGGTTTACACCAGCATGGCTGACCAACCTATCATTGACAGCAATATTGTTGTCAAATCTTTTCCATTAACTAAGGAATAAAAAAAATAGATCCAATTTACTTCACCAAAGAAAAAAAAAGAGTTAAACTAAAGGACTGGGGATGCAACTCATGAATCAAAAGCATAAAGATCACCTGCAAACAGTGCTAGGTTTAGGAAATCTGAAAATGTATACACACACACAGAACACACACACAAAACAGACAACAGACAAGAAACAAGCAAATACATAGCAAGTGTGATGAAATAAATTAATTTTAAAAGAAAAATATGAAAAGAAAGAAAGAAAGAAAGAAAATAATTCAGCTAGTTTCAGTATTAGTTCCTGTGTGTATGTGATTGTGTGGTTACTCAAATCCCATAGTAAACTTGACATGTACATTTTGTGATAGGGGCCAATTAATGAATGTCTTTTGTGTGTGTGTGTGTGTGTGTGTGTTCGTCAACCGACATGTGGGTACGAGCCGCTGAGGTGGTTGTAAGAAAACCCGCCTGGTTCAGTGGTTGGGGGCTGATTGGGATTTCTGATTTACCAGCCTAGCCAAAAAGTTGAGGTACACCCCATGTAACATGGTCATTTGCAAAATAAAGTACAAGCACTTGTTGACGTTTATATTGAGTCTTAAAATTTGCAGCTTATTACAAACAAAAACCATGGACAGTTGTATCAAATATTAAATCAGTGTTTGTGTATTTATTAGGTTGGAGCAAGGGGAGAGCCAGTCCTCCTGTGGTGGCAGCGAGGAGAAAGATTGACCTGATGGAAAAGTTTGCTAAACCGGAACTACCCTCTTCCACAGCAGAAACATCAGCTTTGCCATCTTCTGACCAACCATAAGAAGATACAGATACTTTGCCATCTTCTGACCCATCACAAGCAGATATGGATACTGGTACTGTGCAACGTCACTCCGCTGACATGTGTTGGGCTTATGTCAACATTGATCAGCTCAATCTATTGCTGAAAGGTTTATATCCTGTACTGAATGCTTGTCTGATAGCAGTCTGATTATGAAAGAAGGTGATGCATCAGCCCAAGGATTTGCACAGGCCCTGCATCTGGAGTGCATATGAGTGTCCATTCAAGTCTGCAGTTGTTTACTCTTCTCCCGGTGTTTGCAACGCTTCGGGTGGTAAAGTTGCATTTTAAATAATCCGCGTATGACCATGTTGGTACATGGAAAGGGACATTCAGCTTTACAGAAATTTGCTGCAGTGTTAGGATTGAGCACAGAAATACTGTAATTAAAATGTTGCAACTTTTGAATGGCTTGATAGCTTAATTGTTCCATTTGTGTATATATAATTATGTAATGTTGTTGATGATTTGTGAAGCATCATTTCTATGCAATGGAATAAGAAATCAGTGCATCCGTTGGGTTTTTATGAGTCTGACAGTTTGGTTCTGATCAATATTTTCATATCAGCACAAACACAGATAATTGACTTTTTTAATGTTTTCATATGATTTTTTTTTAAATCAAAAAAATCTGATAATTTGATTATCAAATCATTTTCCCTTCATAGTTAAAGTGTTATTCTGGTTAAAAAAAACACCCCATTAATTCAAGCTCTACTGTGGTACTAGTTTACCGGGGTACTAGTGAGACTCTTTTACATGCTGTTTTCTCTACATGTAATTTGAGACAAAATGTGGTAATTAAAATGTTGTAACTATTGAATGGCAAGATGGATTTGTTCCAATTTTGTATATGTTGTTTATGATTTGTGAAGCACCATTTCTGTGCATGGAATAAGAATACAGTGGATTCCTTGTGTTTTTATGAGTCCGACAGTTTCGTTTTGATTCATATCTGCACTAACATAGATGAGTTTTCAAATGATTTTTTAAAAAAAGTCTGGATAATTTGATCGTCAAATCATTTCCCCATCATAGTAAAGTGGTTATTCTTATAAAAACATATCAATTCAGGTTGCACTGTGCTACTAGTTTGAGGTACTGGTTGGAATCTTTCAAATGCTGTTTTCTCTGAATGTAATTTTCAGACAAACATCTGTAATTAAAATGTTGCAACTTTTGAATGGCTTGATGGATTTGTTTCATTTTTATATTTAGTCAAGTTTTGACTAAATATTTTAACATCGAGGGGGAATCGAAACGAGGGTCGTGGTGTATGTGCGTGTGTGCGTGTGTGTGTGCGTGTGTGTGTGTGTCTGTGTGTGTGTGTGTGTAGAGCGATTCAGACTAAACTACTGGACCGATCTTTATGAAATTTGACATGAGAGTTCCTGGGTATGAAATCCCCGAACGTTTTTTTCATTTTTTTGATAAATGTCTTTGATGACGTCATATCCGGCTTTTCGTGAAAGTTGAGGCGGCACTGTCACGCCCTCATTTTTCAACCAAATTGGTTGAAATTTTGGTCAAGTACTCTTCGACGAAGCCCGGGGTTCGGTATTGCATTTCAGCTTGGTGGCTTAAAAATTAATTAATGACTTTGGTCATTAAAAATCGGAAAATTGTAAAAAAAAATAAAAATTTATAAAACGATCCAAATTTACGTTTACCGTATTCTCCACCATTTGCTGATTCCAAAAACATATAAATATGTTATATTCGGATTAAAAACAAGCTCTGAAAATTAAATATATAAAAATTATTATCAAAATTTTTTTTTCGAAATCAATTTAAAAACACTTTCATCTTATTCCTTGTCGGTTCCTGATTCCAAAAATATATAGATATGATATGTTTGGATTAAAAACACGCTCAGAAAGTTAAAACGAAGAGAGGTACAGAAAAGCGTGCTATGCAGCATAGCGTAACCACTACCCCGCTCTTCTTGTCAATTTCACTGCCAATGCCGTGAGCGGTGGACCACGAGTATACGGTCTTGCTGCGTTGCATTGCGTTCAGTTTCATTCTGTGAGTTCGACAGCTACTTGACTAAATATTGTATTTTCGCCTTACGCGACTTGTTGTTTATGTTGTTTATGATTTGTAAAGCGTCAGTTTTGTGTATGGAATAAGAGTTAAGTGCATTGGTTGGGTTTTTATGAGTCTGACAGTTTGGTTCTGATTCATGTTTTCATATCGGTACAAACAAAGATGGCTGTTTTCATATGATGTATATAAAAAAAATCCTGATAATTTGATTGTCAAATCCTTTTCCCTACATAGTAAAGTGGTCATTCTGATAAAAACATATGAATTCAGGGTGCACTGTGCTACTGGTTTTTTTATGTACTGGTTCAAATCTTTAAAATGCTGTTTTCTCTGAATGTAATTTTCAGACAAAACGCTACAATTAAAATGTTGCAACTTTTGAAAGGCTTGATGGATTTGTTCAGTTTTTGTATATGTTGTTTATGAGTTGTACAGCATCAGTTCTGTGTATGGAATAAGAGTTCAGTGCATTGGTTGGGTTTTTATGAGTCTGACAGTTAGGATTTCATGTATTTTTCTTTTCAGAACTGAACCGGTAACTGAAAATGCTAAATTAAAATAATATATTGCTTAGAAATGCTTTTCGATACACAGAATTATTAAACACACACATATTGCTGCAAAGAAGAAAAATTGGATCAAAACATGCACTGGTTCACAAACTGCAACATTTTAAAAAAAAGCACATTTTATAACGTTTTTCTCACATTTTGGTGAATAAAACCCCCAAAAATTGCTTTTCACTCAAAATTTAAAATGGTTTCCCTTAATTAGGTTATTCTGCTTGCAAAAATCAAACAAGCAGCAAGCTGTTTCCAAAATAAAAAAAAAAAGTGCTTGCCTACCCTGTCCCCCCTTAAAGCGATGTAATAAAGTGTTTGCTGAGCTGTTTCTAGAGCTCTAGAAGATTTGTAGCTCCTGTGTGTTAATTACATTAATGTTCTACAGTCAATCATTTAGAGCTTGATTTGTGTTTGGACTGTTTATGTTGAAAAAGTATACTATGAACATTAAAAACAAAAATACAGTCATAAAATTGAAATTTTGTTTTGGAAACACTGCGTACAATTTGAAGTGAAGTGTTGTACTAGGTAATACTTGCTTCTGTGAATATGTATTCTTTCATTCTTGTCAAAGTGGATTCATGGACAGATTTGTCAACAATAACAACACCGTTTAAAAAGTCAAAATAAAGAAATGAAAATGAAAATTTTAACAACGAAATAGATCTGGAAAGAATTGTAAATGTTTGTGTGTATGTATGTGTATGCATTGTATGTGTATGTGTGTTTATCTTTTTCCTTTGCTTACTATGAATTTTTTCTTGAACCAGATGTTAATGAGATTCCAGTTGTTTATTCGGCGGACTGGACAACTTGGATCATAGCACAGCCACATTCAGCAGAGTCTACGGTTGAAGTCAAGTTTGGATTTCCAGAGAAACTATCTTGGGCAGACAATGCAAGTTTCACCGAGTACCTCATCCAGCTGGTGGATGATCAGAACCGAGTTTCGGATAAGACCACTTACATCAGACCAGTAAGTACATGTAGCTATTTTACAAATTTCTTAATGATATTGTAAGACCACACATACCAACATTATTTTTTAACATTACCATAAAAGTTTAACACTATAAGCATAAAGGAGTTAAGTTATTTGGGGTGATTTTATTAATATTTGTTTCTCCATGTCAGATATTATTTTACATCACAACAGATCCGTCCAGGCTTTTATATGGCAGGCATGGGAATTGTCCGCCGAAAGGCAAATTTCCGCCGATTGTTTTTTTTGTTCCGCCGAAAAAATAAACGGGGGAGGAAAACTGAATTTAATGGCAAACTTGGAGCTCAGATGACAGCAAATTGCACAATTTGGGTTCTTTGGAGAATTTTTTGCCCGGACCCCCTAGTAAGGCTAGGCGCTTCGTGCCGTCGACTTTAATATTACTTACAAAATTTCAGCCTTTTTTTACTTTTTTCAATTCCCATGCCTGATATGGGTTAAGAGCGTTCTTACACTTAAACTCGTACCAAATATCAGCAGCCTACCTGCTTCCTGTACAGAGTGGGAATTTTGTTATGAACGAATTTTTTTTTGATTAACAGGTACATTAGTAGTCACAAAATCAATTCAGAACAAAATTCCCACTCTACACAGAGAGCAGCCAGGCTGTAAATCTTGTCAAATTGGAAGGATTCTTCGACCATGTGTAAGTCGATACAGATCTGTGGTAGTGAACAGCATAGCGTGCACTAGAACAAGAAGGATGGTACCTCTATGTCTAATAGAGCAGAAAGTATCATCAGCCTAAGTTTATCAGAGTTAACTATTGAAATGGTTCGCAAGTCTAGGGCAAAAGGCAAGCTGCCCTCGGAAGAAAACAGAAGGAGGCATACATCACATGTGATTTGCCATAACAGGCTTGACAACTAGTAGTCCTCACTCTCAGAACTAAGACAATTTGTATGCTACAGAACCCAGGACATGCATCGAACAAGTGAATTATAGTTTTTGTGCATCTGTTTCATTAGAACACAGTGTAATTTGCCTCTAAAATGTTTGCTTGAAATGTTCCATAAAATAATGAAAGAAGGAATCACATGTTGTGGGGCTGAAGAAGCTCACTCGACACTGACTGAAACAGCCGGCATGTAAACTTATGCAAACGGAAACACAATTGATACAATGTTTTCTCTGTTAAAAGACCTTCTAAAATCTGACAAAATTTGGTCTTTGAAAAAGAGAGCGGGGAGAATTGTAGAATAGAGGTTTGTTTGTTTGTTTATTGTTATTTTTTTTAATCATTTACACAGGGGGGCATGCGAGGTAGAGCTTTAGTTTAAGGTAACAGGCATGGGAATTGTCCGCCGAAAGGCAAATTTCAGCCGAAATTGTTATTTTGTTCCGCCGAAAAAGCAAAAGTGTCTGTTGAAAAAATAAATGGGGGAAGCAAAACTGGTTCTAAAAACTGAATTTAGTGGTGCAAACTTGGAGCTCAGATGACACCATATTGCACCATTTAGGGGTTTTTTTGACCAAAATTCGGGGGGGGGGGGGGGGGGGCATGCCCCCGGACCCCCCCTAGTAGGGTTAGGTGCTTCTCATTGTCGACTTTGCTATAACTTACAAAATTTCAGCCTTTTTTACTTTTTTTAATTCCCATGTCTGGGTAAACTTACAGGGTTTTTGGAGAAGTATAAGAAAACTGAGTTGGATGACAGAGGAAGTCTCCCAATGGATGGTCTTAAAAACAGTGATTTTAGTGTTAACGCATCTGATGGCTTATTTCAAGGTAGACTACTCAAAGCAGGAGTTAGTCAACACCTATTGTTTAGGTATTGATTCTGGTGACGCAGTAGCCAACATGCTAAGCTGTGTGGATTTTCTTGTTCTGATTTCTTGTCTCATGTTATTGTTGTGATGATTGCTCAGTAATTCAGTTTTCTTTTCTTCTCACTTCAGTATAATTCTGGAAGCGTTGCTGTTGCTGTGCATAATTTTACTGGTGTATCAAGTGGAAGGTACAGGGTGCAGGTAAGTAATTGTGTGATTTTTGGGGAAAGGGATACTGTGATAGAGTGATCACATATATATACTATGATCATGTGCATTCATTTGCAGCAGGTTTAGTTCAGCAAACAAAAAACAACTTCATTAGTAATTTGAAAAGAATGAGATTTAGGCGTTAATTAATTGAAGTGGGGGGTTAGTGGTATTCTTTTTGGTTTGTTTTATTACTGCTTTACTTTTCAAACCGTAATAGAAGTTATCTTATTCCAATTTACCCCCACCACCACCAACAATAAATAAAACAAATAAATGAATAAGCAAAATGGGTTAAAGGGCATTGAAAATGTGTTGTGCACCTATTTCAGTTATTTGTTTCTTTCATGCAGGTTCAGCCAAAAGATACCTTGAAAGAAGATCGTGATAGATGCCAGTGCTGGAAAAAAGGTTCTTTGGGAATCAGAGACTGTCAACCATGCAAGACAACTGAAACTAAAACATTTAATTTTACAAGTGAGTAACAATTTATGCACTTTATGATACTGTGAATTGATATTCTGGCTTGCGGAAGTTACCACCAATATTCTGGATTGCGGAATTTAACCACCAGAGTCTTTGACGTTGGTGTATGACTTGAATGTTACAGCTTATCATACAACTCTTACAAGGAGTAATGAATATATGTCAACTTTGTTTACAAGCTTGTCATACTGTAAAAGTGATTCGGTTAGGATGTTGTAAGCTAGGTCATATGGCACTCTTGGATTGGCCACAATATTTTGGTCAGAGCTTAGCTGGATTTCTTGTGTTCTCGCGAGTAACAGTAAAACCACATTTGAACCATAGAAGATGTTATATTATTTATTGCTTGTTCATGACCTCTTGAGGTGTAAATTGTATATATTTAGTGTACTTTAACACCGCTTCTTGTTCTAAACTGTGTACAAACCTCTTTGTACACCTGTCCATATTCTCATAAGTCTGAATTAAAAAGTGTTTATTGAATGCAAAACCACACAAAAGCACAGACAATTCCTGCAAACAGAGACACAGTAAAAAAAAGCTGGGGGGGGGGGGAGGGAGGGAGGGAGGTAAGGCAGAAACAATACAATTAATATAATACAGTACAACCCTTTGTTTCTGATTTGTGGGTGCAAACAAACAAATGTCAATTGTTTATGACTCTTACAGTTGCACTCTATAGCTGTCATTTGGATGCTCCAAGTCAAACACAGTGCAACAATGCAACAAATGATTAAAACAAACTGTTGTATGACTTTCTGAGAGGACTGTCCTTTGTTTTGCAGGTACATGGCGCTCAACTTCCACAGCATCAACAACTTCCACCACTGTAAATGAGAAGCCAACTTCTGCTGCAAGCATGGGTACGCCAGAGTCTTTAGGTCGACCTGACGCCAGTGTGATCGTACTGGCAGTGATCATACCTGTGGTGCTGGTGGCTTTGCTCATTGCGGGTATCTGCTGCTGGAAGCAGCGTAAGGCTGGTGGAAAAGCAGGTAAAGGTTTACCTTGTTCACTCAAACATTGACTTTTGTAATTAAAATTTCATATAACTAGAGAGGCGATGCATTTGGGTGCCCAGTGCCATTCCCAAACTTTTTGTATCCGTCAAGTTAAGATATACTTTGTTCACTGAACTATCTGAATACAGCTACATACATTTCAACCAGAGAGGTTTAATATTATTCATTTTGGTGCCAAATTGCCGCTTTAATTGTCAAAGTTGTACTTTGTAGCTGAACTATTTTTCACCTGTCAAAGTTGTAACATATCCATAACAATCTTTTGGACATACAGGCAAATCCGGATAAGACGAAATTGAAGGGACCGAATTGTTATTGTGTCCTATCCGAAATTTCGACTTGGTCATAGTACAGTGGAACCCCTCTCTAGCGACCTTGAAAATGTTGACAAAAATCGGTCCTTATGGAGGGGGGTCCTTACAGAGGGAGGGGGCGGGGCCACAAAGAAAGTCACCTCAGATTTTCTTAAAAAAAGAAAACAGAGAAGTTTGAGTTGCTGACGAGCGTTTCCTCAAGCAAACTGCTTCGATTTCATGTTTGACATTGTCGATGGTGTCCACCAGTTCTGGTGCGTGTTTCAATGCAAAAAGAGTTAGTTTCTGAGCAAGCATTTCTTTACAGCAGTCCCTGCAATGATGAAGGCCCTCCGAGAAAGAGAGTGAAAAATCGGCCACCGTTCTCAGCATCGCGTATCTGTGTGTAACCTCTTTCATTGACAAGATACTCTTGTTTCCCTGCAGCCTTGACCAGTGAGTCGGTTACCTAATCTGTGAACCCTTCAGTTGTGTTGCTTTGTCAAAAGTTAGACACAGTCAACTAGTTTTGCTCTGAGTGAACAGTGCAGCTGGCCTCAATTAGCCGGTGACACTGACCTCTCTGGCCACAGCACCAAACAGTACATGGCTGGGGAGAGAGAGAGAGAGAGAGGGGGGGGGGGGGTAGCTGGCTAAACTCAGTGGGGTGTCCGGTGTCACTGAAGTCAGCAGGAAGAGCATTGGAGAGAAATAGAGAGGTGTACTCTTCCAAACAATTTCCAAGGATCAGTTGTCAGGGCTTAGGGTAGTCAGTGAGGGAGAGTGAGAGCGGTTTGTGTACAGTCCGACTGAAGAATGAAAAGTCACTGCCACAAGATCGGCATGCAGCCAATAAAGCCAGACAAGAAGAATGATTATGACATGCGGCTCTATCTGCTGGTTTTTTTTTTTATTCAAACTGGTTTTCAACGCTTATTCTCACAAAGCATCTGCACACCTGCCTCTGCCTCTGTGCTGTGTTTGTGTGGCTGCTTTCGTATGATGTCAGTGCATGGTGAGTGCGTTCACTGCCTTGTCACCACTTCCCCACTTTTTTCAGAATGTTTTCTTGGAGTTGGATAATTTTCCTTACTCCTCGCCCCCTCCTTACTCCTCGCCCCCTCCTAACTTCAGTTCATACTTTATTGCGTGCCGACTGACCAGTCGGTGTGGCGTCCGTGTAGAGAAGAAGGGAATAAGGTTACACAATGCGCTAGTGTGAGACGCCAAGTTTCGTGTTTCGAGTTGCTGTAGTAAATATAGAGTAAACTTTGTCTTTGGGACTGACTTTCTGTTGTGTGCTATCCGTCTTTCGACTTACGTAAGAGAAATCCCATTTCGAGCTCAGGGTACTTTGTACACATAGATAAAGAGGGATAATTCCGGACCAGATTTTCTTTGTGTGCTAAGCGAGTTTTTGACTTAACCGTTTGTGAGTTAGCTGGATTTGCCTGTATCTCTTGACAACTACCATCAAGAGAGGGAGAGACTTTGTCTGTTGGTGTGTGTCTGTCTGCAAGATAGAGAGAGGTTTTAAAATATTTACAATCTTGTTGTTTTTTTTATAACAGGTTTAAAGCTTGACCGCAATGAAAACAAGGTGAACCGGTTCGGCAATGTCTTCAGAAAATTTGACACCTTGGTTCCTGGCATGGGAAAAGGTTTGTTTGATTTATGCAACTCTTCCTCTCTCTTTATCTCTCTCTCTCACTATCTCTCTCACAGACACACACACACACACACACACACACACACACACACACACACACACACACACACACACACACACACACACACACACACACACACACACACACACACACACACACACACACACTCTTACTTCTGTGGCAGTTCTCCTAATTCTACAGCTTACTATGTTGTTGTTTCTAAGCTAATTGCCGGCGAGAACTAGTAAAAGTTGTGAAGAGGAACAGAGAGATAATTTGCCTAAATGTTTCTCTCTGCCCAGCGTTGTAAACTAGTGCATGCAATCGTTGGTAATTTGTGTGATGTTAAGTTCTTTACCTCGCGTTGTGTTTTCCTATCCCCTAGTGCAATGCGAATTTATTCCTAGTCTACGGCTAACTCTTTTCTTTTCCTAAGATTGCGGCTGGACTGGTCAATAAATAACTCAACAGTAACAGAACAAGAACTCAATCAATCCGAACATTAATCAGCCACCGAAGGGAGCCCACACTTCAATTGTATAGTTCTAACATTGGTTTATTTTACAAAAAGGTCAAGTGACCAGCATAAATATCATACATTAATACAAAAGTACATAGCATACAAATCTCAAATGCCGGCACACGCTTTCAATCAAGTAAAAGCTTAATGAAAAGACACCTAAATCTCCCAACCCGCGCTCTCAGACTCTAACTACGTGGAGGTCTTGCAGCCCGGCGCCTTGCGAGCTATATGTTTGATCCCGTACAAGATATATTTGTTCACTAACTAACTATGATTTGGGTGGATAAAATTCCGAAAAGGATGCTACTTATTTTTCTGGCTACGAACAGAAGAACAGTTCTTTCCTCACCAGGCTAAGAATTTATTACAATGGCTGTCTAAGACTTCTAAGTATTATTTTATCCGTTGTGAAACCAAGGCCGAAGCCCTATCTTGCCAGTGAAAGTTTGACCCTAACTACAAAGCGCTACTCCTATTTATGAAAGTACAATGCGATGTCCAAACCCGATTGCAATGAGTTTAACAAGCGCACGCACGTCCTCTAGTTTAAATCCCACCTAACTATCTATAAGTTTGTCGGCCCTAACCAGTTTATTTTTTTGATCTATCTACGATGATTTTTCTCCTATCTTTCTTTTGGACTTTTCGGAACCAGACACTTTGACCAGCCCGAAATGTTGTGGATCGTCCTTTGAAACTAACTGTACTCCTACTCTGCCTATTTAGATGAAAGAGAATCTCAAGATTCTTTACTGCCAACAATCCGCCCTACTCTAGTAAAATTTATCTGCAAAACCTCAAAACCTTATGACATTCTGTCTCCTAAGTGTTTTATCCCCCCCGCATAGCAACACAAAAATACTGTAAGGCTGTCTCGCATTGGCTAAAATGGCTATAATGGCCGACTCTCTCGCAAACTCATTGAAACACAGCGAAAATAAAGTCCCTCTTTATCTCTTGTTTCTTCACCATTACGATGTCCGCAGACATCGTTTCATTAACATTTCGACATGTTTACTTACTTTACGATATTATTCTCTTCTTAAGAACTTTACTCACACGCTAAATCACTATTTCTATCCATTCTGATCGTCGGACCGTTGACCGCTAGAACACAATTTATGAGGTCACTAGGCCGATCGCGTCTTCTACCGAGCATTGAAACGGGTTACTCATTTATTATAACTTTTCCTCCTATTTCAAACGTCTAACTTGTCAACTAACAATATAATAACAGGTTTGTTAACTTTTCCTCTTATTTCCAGCATCTAACTTGTCGAGAAACCAAACATGGCGGCCATTGCCAATAACGAAACTATGAACTCCTTACTGGAATCCTAACTAACATTATTGCTTCCGCTCCATAATATATCAGGAAAGCTGGCACTGGCAATAACAATCCAGATTCTACCCTGAATTGTCATTGCTGTTGCAAACTTTATCATGCTGACGGCAATCCCGTCACACTTCAAATCAAATGTTTGAAAAACAAAAACATGGCAAAACGTTTATATCACTTCTTTTTTGCCACTGCTTTTGTGGTTTATACTGTGCTAAAGTGCTCAGACTATGACATTTTACACTTCACCATTAACTTTTTAATTTATCAGGCTTCCCCAGCACTCTGTAATTGCACAAACCATTTTTCAAATGATATTTGTTAACAAGTATGAATTCTAGCTCTCGCAGAAACTTAGTTCACCTTTTCAAGCAAACCAATCAAACCAGGTCAGATAAGATAAAGAGTATTTGCATTATAATTGCATGAGAAGGAAAACATTCTGTTTGATGAAACATTACCCGGCAGGCATGACAAGTTGCTAATATCATTTTCAGTATTTTCATATGATTATCGATAACATACCAGAAGTTAGTGGTCAAGGTGATCACTTTTCTCCTGCCATTATTTCTCACCAGTAAAAGCTATACATTGTTTAGAATTACATATACTGTTTGGCTTTGAATGAAGAAGGGCTGCTGTGCATTTTTGCTCTTAATTATCTTGTTATCAAGTGCTTTATCAATAAATGTCTTGAAGACTTGTAAGATTGAAATTCATTCCAACTTGCTTTTAAGAAACTTGCAAAAACATTGCTTACAGGAAAAAAAAAATTTTCCCTGTCAAATGGTTTTTTTCCCCACAAGAAAAACTTGCTTATAAGAAAGCCTGTGTTAGACTTAGAAGAAACAAGTTTTTATTTTTGTTGAAGCATTTGGCTTGAGATATTGAAAATGACTACATGTAGTATAAACTGAGTCAAGTTTAATTTCCATCAGGTGCAATGTTGCATTTCAATGTCGCCCAGACAGACTCTCATTCTCTCTTGTGCTTACACAAACACATGCAGTAATCACATGCATTATACACGCAAAATACAGACAAGTTTAACTTATAATTTTTATATTCCTTCAGAATGTATTTCTGATTCTTGAATTATTGATCTATGTTCGTTTTGCATTGTTACTTTTATACATTATTTTTTGCAGTGTAAAGGCCTAAACATCTCTGAAATGTCAATGTAAATTATTGCTTAAATTAAACAATTTTTGTTTATTTCTTTATTTTATGTTTTTATTTTATTAGGCTTTTATATTTTTAATTTTTTGTAGTTGTTCCTATTGATTATGTTTAGTACTTTAGCTTCTGAACATCAAACCCAGTGCACTTAATGATTCTCAGAAAAAACGTCACAACTAAGTCTTAGCCATCGATTCCTCAGACAGACTATAACTGTTATTTAGTTTTTTTCTTTCCTTTTTTTTAAGCACAGGAAAGACTCATTTTTTAATGCAAAACCTCTTTCTTGTTAGACATTTTTAGTGTAGATTTTTGTTTGTTTGCTTTGCAGTTTTTTAAATTTTTGAATAGTAATAATGGTAGCTTGTGTAGTGTGAACCACATAGATCCATGCTTTCGGTGCTTTACGTAGTATGACGATGAATGAAACACACTTAGTCAACATTAAATGCATATAAATCTTAACATAATAATAGAACAATAAACTTACAAAAACACAACATTAACTTTGTACATGTAAAAATGAAGTAGTGAAATGTTGTTAGTGGTGAACTTTTCAAATCATTATTGGTGGCAAGTTACATTTTTTTTAATATTTGTGTTTATTCATCAGCGCATTAAAATTTTAGTTTCTACTCTGTGTGCCATGTCATTCTTTTAAATTAGCTATGGTGTGCTTCACCCAAAAGTTAGTTTGCCGTCAGAGTACCTACTCTGTTTCATGGTTACACAGCAATTTTTTTCTTGCAATCTTTTATTCGATTATTTGTGTGGTACATGTACATTCAGCCTTTTGTTTGATTCTGAGAATACAATCATGTATTATTCATTCAGCTTCACACTTCATGATCTTTGTCTGAAAATGACTAAAAGACAAAGAGGCATATTGTCATAAAAGATACTGTCAGCTTTGGATCTCAAAGACAAAGCTGGTGTATAGTAAGCTATATCTTCATGTGAAGGTTTTGTGTACCCCTGAATTAAATGATCTAAAACTGTTCAAGACACTCATAAACACCGAGAGGAACAATGGCCTAGTGGATAAGACGTCAGCTTCCCATGCGGGAGACTGAGTGTCCAAATCCTGGCCGCGCCTAGTGGGTTAAGGGTGAAGATCTCCCAGGCCCACTTATGTGCAGACCTGCTAGTGCCTTATCCCCCTTCGTGTGTACTGACGCAAGCACAAGGTCCAAGTACGCATGGAAAAGATCCTGCAATCCATGTCAGAGTTTGGTGGGTTATAGAAACACAAAAATATCATTAGCATTCATCAATCGAAAATGGAGTATGGCTGCCTAAAACCCACTTGTGCAAAAAACACTTTTCAGCCCATATATTTTAAAAGCAGAATAAGAAGAATTATAAACACCACCTGTCTCTCTTGAAAAAAATCCCTCTCTCAAGCACTGTATGATTTTCACACAATTTTAATTTGCATTCACCTACTGAATCCAGCAACACGCACATACAAAAATAAACATTCACATAAAAAAAAATTTGGCTCCCAGCGGCACTTGAACCCAGAGCGCCGGATCAAATTTCCGAATCCGTAACCACTGCATCATGCTACTCGTGTGAAAAATGCGTGATGATAAGATGTAATATGAGTTATTCAGTCGTGATGGTTTGAAAGCTCGCCACCTTCGCCGAATGACTCGAGCTCGTTTTTTGACTCACATGCGAAGCAAAAGTGAGTCTATGTACTCACCCGAGTCGTCCGTCCGTCCGTCCGGAAAACTTTAACGTTGGATATTTCTTGGACACTATTCAGTCTATCGGTACAAAATTTGGCAAGATGGTGTATGATGACAAGGCCCCAAAAAACATACATAGCATCTTGACCTTGCTTCAAGGTCAAGGTCGCAGGGGCCATAAATGTTGTCTAAAAAACAGCTATTTTTCACATTTTTCCCATTTTCTCTGAAGTTTTTGAGATTCAATACCTCACCTATATATGGTATATAGGGCAAAGTAAGCCCCATCTTTTGATATCAGTTTGGTTACCTTGCTTCAAGGTCAAGGTCACAGGAGCTCTTCAAAGTTGGATTGTATACATATTTTGAAGTGACCTTGACCCTGAACTATGGAAGATAACTGTTTCAAACTTAAAAATTATGTGGGGCACATGTTATGCTTTCATCATGAGACACATTTGGTCACATATGATCAAGGTCAAGGTCACTTTGACCCTTATGAAATGTGACCAAAATAAGGTAGTGAACCACTAAAAGTGACCATATCTCATGGTAGAAAGAGCCAATAAGCACCATTGTACTTCCTATGTCTTGAATTAACAGCTTTGTGTTGCATGACCTTGGATGACCTTGACCTTGGGTCAAGGTCACATGTATTTTGGTAGGAAAAATGTGTAAAGCAGTTCTTAGTGTATGATGTCATTGCTAGGTTTAGTTATTTGACCTTGGCCCTGAAGGTCAAGGTCATGTCAAGGTCAAGCATGTGAGTCGTATGGGCTTTGCCCTTCTTGTTTCGGTTAGTAACTGATCGAACTGTCGCTTTTGAGCCACTCTGTTTCAAGCATTTCACCTGAGTCACAGTTCGTGTTTATGGTGCAAGGTAGCCGACCGTCTCATTGTAGCCAAGTTCCGACAGTTGCTCGATTGACGCAATTCACGTCTTCGATATTCTGTCTGAGCTCATTTCCCAATGAGCTGCCTTAAAAACAGGAATGTCCTGCAATTGTAGTATGCGTTGGAGGTTTCTTTTGGATGGGTAAGGACCCTTAAGAAGCGATATCGTCGTATAATGATGTCAAGTGAGAGACCTTGCAAATTAACATTGAAAGTGGGAACTTCGGAAGCAAAGTTGCCAGCTACTCGGTATGCAAGAGCTAAATTGAAAGCCGAAGTAGTGGCTTCGAGAATTCTGAGGTCATGGTCGAGGAAATTGGGGGAATCCCAATTAGTGCGCATGCGTTTGTAAACGGTAGGCTTGGTGACAAGAGGAAACAAATCTCATCGCGAGTTCGTAAATGGGCGAGCGTTGATCGCGCTGTAGCTTTTACTATGTATATAGTTCAGTGTTGCTTCTGCCTGGTTGAACGAAAGGGTCGGTTCAAAGCTGTGATGATTGTCTTGAAATTGAATGACTGTCTATAATAATGATTTTGTTGACCAGAATGTTGGGGAGAATAAAACATTTTTTGTTTATGTGGTAGCGAAGTCGGTTATGTTAATTCTTTTTTTAATGATTGTGTATCGGTAAAACTGTTTTGGACAAAATAGGTTGGTTAGAGCGAACGTTTGGGTTACTGGTAAATTTGAAAAGGCAGAAATCAATCAGTGTTTGGGGAATCAAGATATAAGGTGTAGTGAAAAGAAGATAAGTTCAGTGACTTTCATATTAATTGGGAAAATGTGTGTCCGAATTTTTACCAAAGATAAATTGTTGTACTTTGGTATTTGTAAATTTTGTTTGTCCTCGTTAATTGTGAACAGGATATAATGTTTATAATAAAGTTGAAAGTCAAGATTGGATTTGTTTAGCCTACGCGCATGTGTGCATGTGTGTTAGACATAGACATAGACATAGAACACTGTATTATCTCAATTACGAGAAACTCGGGTGTGGTGAATCATAATAAACAACATAAAACGTAAGAACATCAATAAAATATCGAGGCACAAATACTCAGCTCATAATATTGTGTGGTATGGGGGGTGCACACACACACACACACACACCATCGAACACACGCACACACACACACACACACACACGCACGCACACACACACACACGCACGCAAACAAACGCACAATTATACCCACACGCACGCACACACAGGCAGGCAGGCACTCGCAAAAATACATACAAACACATACACACACGCACACACACACACATGCACACACACACACACACACCCCTCCCCCCCCCACTAACACATGCGCGCGCGTGCACGCAAACAAACGAATGAAGAAACAGACGCACAACTACACATGCACGCACGCACACGCACACACACACACACAAACACACACTCACACACACATAGAGATAAAGCAATGACAAAAACAAGAAGGGCAAAACCCATACGACTCACATGCTTGACCTTGACCTTTACATGACCTTGACCTTCAGCTAAACCTAGCAATGACATCATACACTAAGATCTGCTTTACACATTTTTCCTACCAAAATACATGTGACCTCAAGGTCATGCAACACAAAGCTGTTAATTCAAGACATAGGAAGTACAATGGTGCTTATTGGCTCTTTTTACCATGAGATATGGTCACTTTTAGTGGTTCACTACCTTATTTTGGTCACATTTCATAAGGGTCAAAGTGACCTTGACCTTGATCATATGTGACCAAATGTGTCTCATGATGAAAGCATAACATGTGCCCCACATAATTTTTAAGTTTGAAACAGTTATCTTCCATAGTTCAGGGTCAAGGTCACTTCAAAATATGTATACAATCCAACTTTGAAGAGCTCCTGTGACCTTGACCTTGAAGCAAGGTAAACCAAACTGGTATCAAAAGATGGGGCTTACTTTGCCCTATATATCATATATAGGTGAGGTATTAAATCTCAAAAACTTCAGAGAAAATGTGAAAAATGTGAAAAATAGCTGTTTTTTAGACAACATTTATGGCCCCTGCGACCTTGACCTTGAAGCAAGGTCAAGATGCTATGTATGTTTTTTGGGGCCTTGTCATCATACACCATCTTGCCAAATTTGGTACTGATAGACTGAATAGTGTCCAAGAAATATCCAACGTTAAAGTTTTCCGGACGGACGGACGCCGGGACGGACGGACGGACGACTCGGGTGAGTACATAGACTCACTTTTGCTTCGCATGTGAGTCAAAAATAGCAGAAACTTACACTTTTTGTGCTGGTTCTTGGCGACTTCAACCATACTAATTTGAGGACCGTCCTTCGAAAATACAAGCAACAAGTAACTTGTCCCACCCGTGAGAGTAAAACTCTCGACCATTGTTACAGTACTATTCCAGGCGCCTATCGCTCCGCTGCATGTGCGCCTTTGGGTCGCTCAGACCACAACGTAGTGTTCCTTCTCCCTACATACAAACAGAAGCTAAAGACAGTGAAACCTGTCAAGAAGTCTGTGAAGAAGTGGACATCTGATGCGGTTGAGTCCCTTAAAGGTTGCTTCGACTGTACGGACTAGCTGATCTGTGTTTAAAGAAGCCTGTTCTGATCTCGACGAATATACAGACACTGTAACCTCCTACATCAGTTTTTGTGAAGAATTGTGCATTCCTACTAAATCTGTTACAGTGTATGGTAACGCAAAGCCCTGGTTTTCTAAAGACATTGACAATAAGCTGCGCATTAGAGACGAGGCTTTGAAGGTGAAAAACTGGCTTTTAAGAAAGCAAAGTATGAGGCGGACAAGGCAATCAGGAAATCAAAGCGACAGTACGGCAAGAAGCTTGAGCTGAAGTTCTCTGCAAATAACACCCGGGAAGTCTGGCAAGGGCTACAAGCTATCACGCAATATAAGCAGAAACCGATGACCCGCCCGGACGACCCCTCTCTCCCCGATAAGCTAAATAACTTTTACGCAAGGTTCGACAGGCTGAACACCAACCCAGTTCATGACTCGCTGGTCAGATCGGATGCTACTCACCCTCCACCGTTTGTTGTGGTAGAACCGGAAGTGCGATCTCTTTTTAAGAAGCAAAACGCGAAGAAGGCAGCTGGCCCCGACAATGTCTCTACAGCAACTCTAAAGAACTGTGCTGATCAGCTTGCCCCAGTTTTTACTGATATTTTTAACGACTCTTTACAACAGTGCAAAGTCCCAACCTGTTTTAAATTGTCCACCATCATTCCTGTTCCAAAGAAGAGTACGGTGTCATCGTTGAACGATTACAGACCCGTTGCTCTGACGTCAGTGGTGATAAAAGTCTTTGAACGGTTTGTACTGAAGTACATTAAGACAGCTACCGACCATGTATTAGACCCGCTACAATTTGCTTATCGGACCAATTAAGATCTGTGGACGATGCAGTAGCTTTAGCATTGCACTCAGTCCTTCAGCACCTTGAATCTGCCAACTCGTATGCCCGCATACTTTTTCTGGACTTCAGCTCTGCATTCAACACCATTGTGCCATACCAGGTGTTTGAAAAGTTGCAAAAACTCAAGGTTCCTGATACATTGTGTAAATGGACACTAGACTTTCTGTTAAATAGAACTCAGGTTGTCAAGATTAATAACATGTTCTCTGCCCCACTCACACTGAACACAGGTGCTCCACAAGGCTGCGTGCTGTGCTGTCACCTCTTTTGTTCACCCTTTTTACTAATGACTGCGTTTCAAACCATGATTCTGTCTTATTTTTAAAGTTTTCTGATGACACAACTATTGAGGGACTAATTCGCAACTCTGACGAGTCTGCTTATAGAGAAGAGATTAGGGCTATGGTCGACTGGTGCGATGCTCACAACCTACAACTTAATGTTCAAAAGACTAAAGAAATGATTGTAGATTTCAGGAAAAAAAAGACCCCTCTGACTCCTCTATCAATCAAAAATCAAAATGTCGACACTGTCGAACACTTCAAATTTCTGGGCACCACTCTTTCTAATACCCTCACGTGGGAGCTAAACTCAAATCAAATAATCAAAAAGGCCCAGCAGCGCATTTACTTTCTACGCCAGTTAAAAAAATTCGGCTTGAAGCAAGAAATCTTAATCCAGTTCTATAGGGCTACGATTGAAAGCATCTTGTCTTTTTCCATCACTGTCTGGTTTAGTAGGGCTACTGAGGCAGAGCAGATCAACCTAAGCAGAGTTGTACGAACAGCTTCCAAGATTGTGGGTTGTGAGCTTCCCTCCATTGCCTCCATATACACATCCCGAAGCGCTCAGAAGGTCAAAAAGATTCTGGCAGACAACTCGCACCCTGCTTACAAGTTGTTCCGGCCCCTACCCTCGGGCAGGCGTTTTCGCTCGATCAGGACAAGCACCACGCGTTTCAGAGACAGTTTTTATCCAAGTGTAGTGCGTGTCCTGGCTCCTTAAGGTAGTTCACTGGACCCGTTAAATATAATTTGGTTTCTCCCAAAATTTGGTTATTTTTTAAGTTCGATCTGTCTGCTATGCATTCAGCATAAAAAAAATATAGGGTAGTGGGTTCGTTTCGGAGCTATGAGTCTCGGAAGACAGTGCCCGTTTTGAATTTTGGACCGAAAAATCGAAAAATGGGTATGTTTTGAAAACGGCCAATTACACAAACATCTGCATAGGAATAGTCATTTAAAAAATATCACCCAAAGCAGCAATGGGCAGGTAACGAAGTGCACTGGTAAACGAAAATGTTGCGCATACTCAAACTTTGTGACGTCACGTCTTTTGCCAGAGTTTATTTTAAATTTGTTCCTCATGTTGAGGTATTTTATTGCTGGTAGCCTGGAAATAAATTACGATTTGATGAGATGGGTTGTAAACGCAAGAGCGATCAAAACGGCATTAAAAAAACCGACAGGTTGGTAGTGTTTTTAAGGGGGGTTCACTCCCTTGATTAACCCCACCCTTTGCACTATTACTGTCCAGTGTGCCTCAGAAAAATATGTGTCACGATAATGTAAAGGGCTGTTGTACGATCATTTGTCTCAGATATATGAGCCAACTAAATTATGTTTTTAAAAACCACTGTTACATATGACCTCTGTTGAAAGTCAAAGGTCACCGCAACTTTGAAAGGCCACAAGTCCGATTCAAATGTAATAAAAACGCCAATCAAAAGGTGGAGGTCACTTGTTTGATACAAGTGTAATAATAAAAATTAATAATCAAGGCTTGGTTTATAAATTTGCTTAATAGTGCGTACTGTTATTTGTTACGGTTTGAAGGCTGGGACTTTTTGAGGGTGGAATTAAAGCAATTTTTCGCCTTATGGGCCCCTTATGCCTCGAAGGACTTCAATTATTGTATTATCTGCTGCCAGCGTACAGTAGAAAGAGGGCTGCATACACAAGACACTTGTTCTTAATACTACTGGCTGTTATTCTAGTTCAAACACCGGTTTTAACATGTGGTATTCTGATGCAATCACGCTGTGAGCATCACGGGTTGGGAGACACTCTCTTACCTGCTACCGGAGCTTCAATGTTAGCTTTGGTGATTATTACGATGTCACTGGCAAAGAGAACGGCTTTGTACCGATTTCATTAGATGCCCACGTGTTTTTGACCTCGTGGTTGGTAGGCGTGTCGCAAATTGTTTTTATTTCTGGCGGTGTCGTCATTTTCTGACGTCATTTGTTCTGGGCCGCGTCACCACACTTCCGCTGCCTGAAAAATGTGACATTTGTTCTATTTACGTCATTCGAATGTTCGACGTGTTCTTCTTCTTCTTCTTCTTCTTCTTCTGCGTTCCCTGTTCGATGTGTTCGAATTCCCAGCCTGCCAGGAAAAAATGGCGACACAACTCAGTGGCTTCCCTTTGTGTATGAAGAGTAATATCCCTGTCTCCATTTGACCTGCCTTAAGTCCTCTAACTGCCGTTCTTAGTTAAAATTGAGCTTTTACTCAAGTGTAGTATTGTAATAAATGTTTTGGTTTTAAAATTATTAAGGATTTGTGATTTTAGTTATTGTCGTCATAACTGATGTCTGATACATATATAATTCTTATTGATACTTCTATACTGTTTATTTTACGCATATGTACAATTGATGGTTAAACACGTTTTGTTAAGGAGGAGTCATGCTTGTGCGTGTGTGCTGTTGTGGGTTTTGTGTGGGGAATGTATGCGGGCGTGCGTGTGTGTGACTGAGATTGCAAGTGATGTTTGGAAGGGCGTGTATGGATTGATTGATTGTACTCTGGTCAAAACATGTCCCTAATGTACTGCACAGGGTTGAAATATAGTCTTATGTATGGAATGCTAAATAAATCCTCGAACTTAATTTGACGAGTTTTTGTCTGCTGCTGTGAAGACGGGCCACGTAGAATAAAAGAACACAACTATACGACATTTGAGAACTTGTGGCAATCTCAATTCGATCAAGTGTCGTGTAACACAAACACACACTCACACATGCACACAACGACGCCCATTTTCATAGAAACACAGTAACCCCCTCGTATAAGGGGGAATGAAAGAGTGGTGGCCAATAACCCAGAACAAACAAAAGTCAAAGCTGGCAACTCAGGTTTGTATTCAGGGAAATTTGCACGAAATGCAGGCACAAGATACCACTTTTCCTTCTATTTTCTCTCTTTGGGACTTTCATTTGCGTCAGCTCGGTTTGATATGAAAAACTGAAGAAAAGCCCTGCCTTTTTGCACTGAGAAACTCTGGAAGTAGCGTGTTTACTACTGGGTCTGGCTGTAGTACATTTAATACCCTCATTTACTTCCTCGTTAGCTTCCAAAGTAAACTCTTTTTTCGTCCCATGCATGCGAAAGTGAGGATGTACTTCCGATGTCGCTCAAAACTTTAGAAGTAGTCCCAAAATACCCTGAGTTACTCCCTCGCTTTGCTTCGAAGTAAACCCTTTTTCCGGCCCATGCATACGAAAGGGAGGCAAGTACTTCCGATGTCACTCAAAACTTCGGGCGTTGTCGCGAACTTCCTCCGCTGATCATCCTCTGGCCTCCACTCTTGGATTACCTTGCTCTACGGTGCCCTTCGCACATGGATTACCTGGTCCTCTGTCGCTGCCATCGTCGATGTCTTCTGCTTCCAGCTGTGTCGCTAGCGATGGGTCATCGCTGTGTTGTCGCCTTAATGCATGGGTGGGAGTTCCTCCGTCTCAGACGGATTTCCGTCTCAGAGAAATTTTGACAATTTTTTTTTTTTTTTTTTTTTTTTTTTTGCTGCGGGTTTGTTTCGTTTCGGTTCGAATTTGTAACTCAATCGGCTGTGTTATGCCAAATGGACTGATAGTGCACTTTTTGTTGTTTCTAATGCTTGCCAGGTCCCTAAAATTTTTAGTTTTTGTTACTTTTTGTATCTCCAACAAGGTTCTTATTTATCAGAATTAAACTCAGGAGAGGCCAGAGAAACCCTTTTAAATTCATAAAATTCGTTTTCGGCCGGGGGCCTTCGCCCCCCTGGACCCCCCACCAGGGCGCTGCCCCTGGACCCCGCCGGGGCCTTGGCGGCCCCTGGACCCCGGCCTTAAAAAAAGTTCAGTCTTGGAACAATTTTGGGCTCCCACCCATGTTAATGACAACGGTATCCACTGCCGCCAGCTGCCGTGCCTACGCAACCGCCCAAAGAAGGCACACAGGGGGCATCGCCGCAGACCGCGACTGAGGAGTGGGGCAGTGCTTCCAGACGTACCAGATCGTAAGCCACGAACACAGGCCACACCCCCACCTCCTCCTCCACACCTCTCCACATCGCACTCTTCAACGCTCAATCAGTCTCATCAACACAACAAGCATGCAAACGCACAGACATTGTAGACTACATCACAGATAACGACATAGACATTTTAGTTCTTACCGAGACTTGGTTGAAGGAAAACGGCGATGAAAGTGTCTGTGCCGATTTAACACCACCGAACTACTCTCTGCGATCATATCCCCGCACCACCGGCCGCGGTGGAGGAATAGCCGTCATCATCAAGAACACTCTAGCTAAACATGTCTCTTTTAACACTGTGCTGTCGTTTAAACACACCTCGTTTGAGTGTGTACAGGTGACATTGGCGCTTCATCAAAAACCCGTTCAGTTATTCTGCATCTACAGACCACCCCCCAACGCAAAGAACAAACTCACTGACACTATGTTTTTCTCAGATTTTCATAATCTGCTTGATCACTGCAACACGTTGTCTGGAACCCCTGTTTTGATTGGTGATATCAATGTTCATTTTGATGACTGTAACCACCCGTCCACTGTCAAGATGTTAGACTTGTTAGATGTTTTTCAGTACACACAGTCTGTCAGTCAACCAACACACAAGAAGAACCACATCCTTGACTGGGTTATGCATAGGCCTGATGACCATATTGTTCAGTCTGTAACTGTTTCTCATGTTTTATCTTCAGATCATTTTTGTGTTTTGTTCGATCTGATGACTAGGCCCCCCACCCCACCCCCTGTTTTCACTTCTGTCCGTTGTCTGCGTACGATGGACAAAGATAGTTTCAGGGAAGAGCTGCAGACTGCGCTGTCCCCTTCTCTTACAGCTGATCAGCTTGAAGTTGTACTCCGTGCCGCTCTAGATGTCCATGCTCCCAGTTTGCGTCGCCGTGTCCGTCCGTCCAAGTCAGCACCGTGGTATCCTGCTATTAGTGAGGAACTGCGTGATGCAAAGTGTGAGCGTAGGCGTGCCGAGCGCAAGTGCCTTCAGACGGGTCTCACTGTACATAAGCAGATTTTTAACTACACCAAGAACGTTGTAACCAAGATCGTACACTCCGCTAAGACACTTTTTCTGCAGACTCAGATTGCCACTTGTTCTTCTAGCAAGAAACTGTTTGATATTTGCAACCGCTTGACTGGCCGCACTAAGGTGTCCCCACTCCCCACTGTATTTCCTGTTAGTGAGCTGCCTGATGTTTTTAGTGATTTTTTCATCCAGAAAGTAGCTGATATTAGATCAGAACTTGACACGCTAGCTGTTAATTCTGCTGCACCCACTCATGTTGATGCTTCCCCTGCCTGTACGTTTTTAGCATTCCAGAAAGTCAGTGAGAAGGACCTCAGAGAGATTATTTTGAAATCCAAACCTACAACTTGTCCACTTGATGCATTGCCCACACCATTACTTGTTGAAAACCTTGATCTTCTGTTGCCTGTTCTCACCCAGATTGTTAATGATAGCCTGTTGTCTGGTGTTTTTCCATCATTGTTCAAAACTGCACTTGTGAAACCGCTCCTTAAGAAATCCAATCTCGATGTAAATGTCTTAAAGAACTACCGCCCTGTTTCTAACCTTTCATTTTTGTCAAAGATCATTGAGAAAGTTAGTTTTAAAGCAGCTGTTAGTGTATTTGAACACTCATGATCTGATCTCGCATTCTCAGTCAGCATACCGTCCTTCTCACTGTACTGAGACTGCCCTGCTCAAGGTGACCAACGACATTCTGTCTGCTCTGGATGGTGGTGATGTGTCTGTGCTCACCCTACTGGACCTCTCGGCAGCGTTTGACACAATAGATCATGTCACGCTGCTGAGCAGGCTCCAGACCCTGTATGGCATCTCTGGTCCAGCGCTGGCATGGTTTGAGTCCTACCTTACGGATAGAACTCAGGCTGTGCTTGTCGATGGCCAGAGATCAGCCCCAGCCCCCCCTTGTTTTCGGTGTCCCTCAAGGCTCTGTACTTGGCCCCGTCCTCTTCATTATGTATACCAAACCCTTGTCTGCCCTCATTCAAAATCATTCCGTTTCAAACCAGTCTTTTGCTGATGATACCCAGTTGTATAAGCCTAGTTCCCCCGCTGAGACACATGCCGCCGTCCAGACCATTCAGACCTGTATCTTAGATGTTAAGTCATGGATGGTAGAAAATAAGTTAAAACTAAATGATGATAAGACAGAGGCACTTCTGTGCATGAAAAAGTCCACTAAGTTCCCAAATTCTCAACCTTCGTCTGTCCAAGTAGGCAATACCGACATCTCTTTCTCTTCTTCAGCTAGAAACCTCGGCTTCACCATCTCCTCAGACATGACACTCAACAAGCACATCTCCAACATCTGTAGGTCCGCATACTTTGAACTCCGCAAGATCGCAACCATCCGCCATACTCTGTCCGTTCAAACTACAAACACTCTAGTCTGCTCTCTTGTTCTTTCTAAACTTGACTACTGTAACTCTCTTCTCTCTGGCTGTCCACTCTACCTCCTGCACAAACTACAGAAAGTTCAAAATTCTGCAGCACGCCTGATCCTCAAAGCACGAAAATATGATCATGTCACACCACTTCGCCGCACACTCCACTGGTTACCCATCCAAGCCCGCATTGAATACAAACTGTCCACTCTCTGCTTTCACTTCTTCTCTGCCTCGTCTCCTGCTTATTTCTCTGAACTTCTCACTGTATACACTCCTGCTAGACAACTCCGCTCCTCTTCTGATAGCCGCACCTTAGTCATCCCACACACAAAATCAAAAGCATATGGACAACGCACTTTTGCATTTTGCGCATCTACTCAATGGAACTCTCTCCCCTCTCACATTCGCCACTCTCAGTCAGTACAGTCATTCAAGCGAGCACTCAAAACTCACCTCTTCCAGAAACACAACTCCTAAAGTCGCAACATTTTGCCATCCTGTTCTGTAACGGTTCCATCTCTATTCAGCTTGTTATTTTTGTCTTTTGTTTCAAATTATTATAAATATATTTTTCACTGCAGTAGTCCTTTAACTTTAACCCTTAGCTGTAAGCTAGATATGCACAAGTCATGTCGGTGCCACATAATGCTGACACACATGTTCCTGTGCATAGTTTATGGATAACGTGTAGTTGGGAAGTTAAGAGTAGAAATAATTAGTATTTAGTGTAGGAGGAGGGTTGGGGGTGGGTAGGGAGGGGGTGGGTATGGTTTACTTTGAGCAGGTCGGTTTCAGTTTTAATAAACAATTCTAGAGAATTGTGTATCCTATATTTGAGTCTTTCGTGTTTTAGACATTGATGCATTTAATAGTTTTAACGAGTTGCCTTTTGTTTTATCATTCTGGTGTTTATCTAGATGTGCTGTGTATCTTATAAGAAGTTCTTAAAAGTTCGAAGTTATTTTAGCATATAGGTTTTTTATGGTCTTAACAGTTAAACATGTATTACGTTATCATTAAGATTCATGCTTTGTTAGCACTAAGCAGTTGTTTTTAATCAGTCTGGTTTTCTCTTGTTTTCATCTTATGAACATTCTAAATGTTAGACTAACTTATTGTCTTGTACAGAATAACAACTGTGTGAATGGTGCTATACTGAATGAAAGAGTGTGACATGAAGTTCTTGTACATCATTGTAAAGAGTGTGAATGACGTTTTAGTTTAGATGTCAAGCGCTTAGAGCAAGCCTTTTTAACGAAAGTTTTTGATTTAGCGCTATATAAATGTTCTTATTATTATTATTATTATTATACGGGCCCTGATGAGAGAAAATAGTTCTTCACTATTGTAAATTTCTAATTTCTAATTTTTATTTCTAATTCCTCGTTTCTTTCGTCATTTGGTTGGTTGGGTGGTTGTCACAATACGCAGTTTCTATTGAACCAATTTGATTTTTCTGCAGGCATTAACATTTTAACGGGCTGATTTTGTTCTCCAGAATTAAAAGTGCCCCAAGTAACCAGAAAGACTGTTCTTCTGCTGGCCTCAGAGGACCACAAGTACTTCAGCCAGGCCCTGAACAACTTCTCCACCTTCCTCACGCTCCACTGCCAGTGTGACGTCATGTTTGCACCGGAACAGCTGGCTGACGTTCGCAAGACGGCAAACAGCTACTGCTGGCTGTCTGGCAAGATTGACCAAGCCGATGTTGTCATCATCGTCACCTCTCAAGTATGTCATCTTCCATGACACATTTTAAACTAACTTGACTAAATAATAGATACAACAAAGCTGATGTACAAACAAACAAACAAACAAACAAAATATGTATAATGGTTAAGTGTTTCTTGTATAGAATATAGTCAATGTTTGTAAATATTTTAGTCAAGCAGTATGTAAGAAATGTTAAGTCCTTTGTACTGGAAACTTGCATTCTCCCAGTAAGGTAATATATTGTACTACGTTGCAAGCCCCTGGAGCAATTTTTTGATTTTGTGCTTTTGTGAACAAGAGACAATTAACAAGTGGCTCTATCCCCCGTCGCGAGATAACCTTCGTGGTTGAAAACGACGTTAAACACCAAATAAAGAATGTATAATGGTAACTGTTCAGTTTCTGTTAAAATAGCATCAAAAACACTTCTGACCCTTTGGGTTGGCCAACGTTTTCATCGTCTGAAGTAAGCTCCTTTCCTGAATGAGACAAAACTGAATGTTTTGTTTTCTTCTTCGCTTATTCACCTGAGGAATCATTAGAAGTATAATTGATACTCAGCAGGAACTGTGCGTTTGTTGACCAAAAAAAGCTTTATGTTCAGGTTATTATAGATGTTTTTGAGGTAGAGCTTCGGAACTTCACAATATGCTTTCAGGGTTCAGTGGTCTCCATCCATGGTAAAAGTCTGGTTGACCCTTATCAATTTTTGAAGGTCACGTGCAGCAGGGTCGTGATTTAAAGTAGAACTATATGCCTTCAGGGTTTGGTCATCTCAATAGACGGGCGCTGTGGCGGGTTGGTAAGACGTCGGCCTCTTAATCGGAAGGTCGAGGGTTCGAATCCCGGCCGCGGCCGCCTGGTGGGTTAAGTGTGGAGATTTTTTCGATCTCCCAGGTCAACTTATGTGCAGACCTGCTAGTGACTTATCCCCTTCGTGTGTACATGCAAGCACAAGGCCAAGTGCGCACGGACAAGACCCTGTAATCCATGTCAGAGTTCGGTGGGTTATAGAAACACAAAAATACCCAGCATGCTTCTTCCGAAAGTGGCGTATGGCTGCCGAAATGGCGGGGTAAAAACGGTCATACACGTAAAATTCCACTCGTGCAAAAACACAAGTGTACGTGGGAGTTTCAGCCCACGAACGCAGAAGAAGAAGGTCATCTCAATACATGGTAAAAGTGGGGTTGACCTCAGTCAAATTTTCAAGGTAAGCAGCTTTAGGTTTGAAATATTTATTTCTGATGTTTTTGAAGGTAAGAGCTTTGAGAAAGATAGTGCCATCCCCGATGCTGAGTACGGCCGATAATTTATTAGGAAAGGCGGTAAGGGATGCGTATGCTTGACACGTGCTCTCACTTACCACCCCTTCACTTTTCCTTCCCAGTACAGTAAAAGCTGTCCCGTACTTTTTCCAGTCCTTTTTGACACATGTTTCTCTTGTTCATTAGGCAGCCTGTCGCCAGTACCAAGCCTTCCAGAAAGGGCAGGTGTACAAAGAAGCCGACCTAGGTCCGGAGGGGGACCTGTTCACACCAGGAATCAAGCACATCTGTGGCAAGATCGCCAGTGGGGAAGATGTTTCCAAGGTGATGATGGTCCGTTTTGAGCATACTGCGTCTGAGCACCGTCTTCCGATCTCTGCACTGCCACCATCTTTCTACCTGCTACCCACCCGATTGAAGTCTTGTCTCCTTCACATTCATGGCCTGGACGAAAACAACATGAACTTGTCAACGGTGAGCCCTAGGCTGAATTATGTTCTTGTGAAATTAAAGGAATGCTCCGTACAGTGGCTGATAGGATCTAGCATTTCGAGTTTGTAATTGCTAAGAGAGCGTGAAAAGTAAGTCAATGGATACTTAGCACTCTACTCAGAAAGCTAACAGATGTGCAAATTACTGAAGTTTCTGCTTTGTTGATTTATTTTACTGCAGTTGTTGCTTAAAAAGATGCTTGATTTGTACTATTTATTCACCCCAGTTAACTGAGAAGAGTAGCATGTCTGCTTGCCTCTTTGCAGTCATAGATCACACTTCTCTCAGCACCAGTCTAATGGTAAAGATCGACAGCCTGAATTCTCTGATTGTTATCTCTGTTGGGTCCAGCTCTCATGTGTGTGATGTGTTTCAGGTGAACTTGCCACTACAGGGCAATGTGCAGGAGCTGCAAGGAGGGAAAGAGTGGCTCAATGCAGTGAGCGAGGCCATGGCATTCGAATGTGAGCACCCTGCCTGGTTTGAGGAGAAATTTGGCAGGCTTGTCGACACGAGCGGCAAAGACAAGCCAGATTACGACACCCAAGTCTCCGGAGTCAGCGAGGAGTCAGGCTTCTTTGAAGGGAGGAATTCTGGCATCCTCCAGCGTCGACTTTCATCAGTATCCACCCACGCCCATAAAGCTCCTTGTGAGTTCGTGCCTGATGGTTTAGAGAACCCAAGCTTCGTCTTCTCCAAAAGTGATTTTATTGCACCTTCGGAGTTTGAGGCACAAAGCGCCTACACCGTGCCTTATTCTGCCTACACTGAAAGAGAACGACCCCCAGAAGTGGATCAGGGATCGACGCTCAGCGATCAGTTTCGCGTGATGAACGAGCGCTACGAGCAAGACAGAATGCAGGAGCTGTTCCAACCGCAGGGATCACAGAATATTCCGGAGGAAGAGAGATCGGCTATCAGCGATCAAACCGGTTACCCACTTGTACATGAGAACCTGGGGTACCCCGGACAAAATGCTTATTACATACAATTCCAGCATCCAGGGAATGAGGAGGATCGTGATTGCATCAGTGTCTCATCTGCTCAAAGTGTGTAGAAAAGCAGCTGTTGAATCATTGCTTTGACCTGTGCCTGCTATGTATCAGCCGGTGTATGTTGATCGCAAATCTTTGGGGATTTTTGAGATAGAAAAAATATTTTTTTCAGGTAAGACATTTCCTATGAGTAAACAGCTTTTCAATCTGGAGTTTCTGGATTTTGTGTGTGTTTTGTAATGCAAGTGTTGGTTATATAATTATATGCCTACGAAGCTGTGTGAAGGAATAAAGATGACCTCTGAAATCTCCTTTGAAATATGAACTTTTGGTATGTGGAAAAAAACGGATTTCTTTTTTGTCTTGTTTTATTGAGTAGACATTACAATTATGTTTGTTTTTTTAAATTGAAAATGAGTACCAGAATTTTTGGAGAGGAATTGGCACCTTATTTTCCAATGGAGAAAGTGTATTATAAGAAGAATTCCAGTAGTAATTCACCGGCCCATAATGATTTGGAACCTTCCCCCGTATTAAACTTGCAGACCTCAGTTGTAGAGAATGTTTTTGATGTGCTTTGTGCAATGAACTCGAGATTGATGGTGCAGTTTATGCTAAGAGAAGTTTGATTACCGTATTTAATGGACTAGAAGCCGTGACTTTTTAAAAAAAATCATCGCATTGCGGCTTATAAAAAGATGCGGCTAAAACGTTACCTAAACTTGAATAGCATTCACCTAATGGAAGTCGCCGCGGATTTTCATTTCGCTCGATTAGCGATTACCGGTACTTTATTAGCTCTCTACTCAAGACTCGGCGCTTTTCTCTTTCTTTCGCGAATCTTCGTTTGTCAACAAGTCGTCGTGCCAAGATAGCGTACAGAGAAACACCGGATGTATCAGGATCTCGCGCGCGCGAGATTTCGTTTTTTTATGTCTCACGATAGTTGGAGGAGCGAGAGCCGCCATGTTGTGTTTTCGTCTGCTCGAAGTGCGCAAAAGTCGTAAATCATCCCAAAAAAGCTTATTCCGGGCGGGACTACATGTGTGTGTTGGTTACAAATTGTGTGTGTGATATTTTTCTTCAAACTTTTTCACTTTTCTTCTTTGTTTCACTTGTTTATTCTCGGAGCCGATTTCGCCAAATACCGTACTTTCGTTTGCCTGGTTGTTTTGATTGATTGACACGATCTGATTATATTTTTGTCGACGGCGGCTAATATAGTGACGCGGCCTATACGTGGCTCGTCCCATTTTTTTTTTTTAAGTCGGGGGTGCGGCTTATAAAACGGTGCGGCTTGTAATCCGTCAAATACGGTACAGTTCTTGTGAAGAGATTCCACAGGAGATGATGTGAAAGAGATACCGTTCACTCTTTGCCTGGATTTACTATGCAGACAGAAGCCAGAAATACACCAAATGTAGTTAAAGCCAATATGAGGATGATAAAGCAGTGCCAGCTCCTGAAGGTGAAAATTGCAACAACAACAACAACAAAAATCAAAAACCAATGTATCCCTTATCTCATTTCAGATACAGTGTTCATACTCTTGGTCTTTTGCAGGCATATTTTTTAAAAACTTGCACCATATTTTATGATTGCATGGAAACATTTATGTTGGGTGAGTCTTCACAGGTTACAACTCCCCGATTGTGCGAACGTTACATTTTTCGTTCTTTGTCGTGAAATAGTTTAGGGGAAACTGACCCTGACCTGTATGAAAAATGACAACCATTGACTTTAAAGACGCCAACAAAAACCATAAGATATCTAGATGAAATTTTCAGGGACCCTTAAAAATATTTGTCAATCACATCCGAAAAGCCCAAATAAAGCTGAGTAAGAAAAACAACCTTACATGCATGGCATTTTTTTTGTCAGGAGCTGCTGGAAAATATCTGTTAACAAGCATATCGGAATCTTTAGCTGTGTGTCCAATTTGAGTGAATAGTCTCTTTTTCACACTGTCTCTGGTTTGTTTTGCAGAAGGCTGCGAGTGTCTGGTAAAAATGTCTTTCGTGTGTTCCCATTGCTGTAATAATTTTGTAGTAACAAAAACAAACATGGCTGAAGTTGGAAGGAAACATACTGCTCAAAATGGCAGCACAAAGAGGACTCGGATCAGATCAGCAATAGGTGGTCTGATCTGATGTCTAAACTTGAAACAGACAATCATTTGTCCACAAATATAGACATTTTTGTGCGTACATGTATCTTGATTTGATGATGCTTGGAAACCTTTACGCAATTATCAGAAGAGATAAATTAATCTGCAATTTTGTTTAATTGTTCTGTACTTAAAGCTTATTTTGGGACTGGTCATTTTATTCTTTTAAAAAAAAATCAAAATAGTTACCGGTACTGTGAATATCAAACACATTGAATGCCAACCTGCATTATCAATACTGATTGTTAGGACTCACATTACTTAAAAAAATTATAATTAAACTCGTAGACTGGCTTTGTGCATTGTTAGCCTGACTCGCATTCCATGATGGAAAAAAATGACCTCATTTCTCAAGTAGCAGTAGGTGTTTTTTGGTTGGTTTTTTTCCTCCTTTTTCTGTTTTCCCCATGATGTTATCATTGCCTTTTCAAAGGTGCACTAATTTTTGTTTCATTCTGTCGTAAACTTGAGATTTTGTTGATTGATTCTTCTTCTTCTTTTTCTTCATTCATGGACTTAGACTCCCACATTCACTCATGTTTTTAGCACAAGTGGATTTTTACGTGTATGACCGTTTTTACCCCGTTAATTGATTTATACAGCAGGGGTGGGATTTCTTCCGTCCCTGACGGATTTCCGTCCCAGGAAGAATGTTGGCATTTTTTTTTTATACCTTTTTTTGTTAATCCCTGGCAGCTGCAGTTTACACTCCGTTCTGTGAACAGGTCAACTACCTTTCACCAGTGACATGTGGGGAGCAGCAATGACATGTCATCCTGGCGAATGTGGCATCTTAGTTGCTATCTATTTGAAAACTCTGCTCACCCACAACTTTATATACCCCTCTCTTGCAGGGATTCAGAGACCTTCAGTGGTGTGGTAGAAAAAATGTGCATTCCTGATCTGTGAACCAGTGGTATTTACCTTCTGATACATTGAGTCCTTTAGAAAGCTTGCAAGTGAAACACTTAATTTAAGCATATTTCTATTTTAATTCAAGCTATGATTCAACAATAATTTTTGAATATAACTCCTGAAATGATGAATTGAAAAGCAGCATCAGAAGACTGTGTATAGAATTAGCAAGGTATATAACACTGGTGGTTTCTGTTTTTGTCTAAACCTTCTTTTATAACCTGAGCAGTTAGCCCTTTTGAAGGTGTTTAATTGAAACAAACTGACTTGAAACTTGTTTCTCAATTGGTTCAAGCTATGGTTCAACAATTATTTGAGAATATACCACCTGCAGTTATAAAATCATAAGCTACATGTACAAGTAAAAATGTGTAGTACAAGGTAGGTGACTGTTATTATCTGTGTTTGCTTTGTTTGCATGGCTATTTTCCTTTAATGCAGTATAGTAAACATTTGTTTTAAACAAAGACAAAACTAGGTGATAAAATCAAATACCTTCAAGTTTACAAAAATTGTTAATTATGGGCATCTCCAATTTTAAGTTTTTGTTTAAGCCGCTTCTAAAACCCTTCTTGAAATTTGTTTACCACTTGTTTTTGTAGACCCCCCCCCCCCCTAGCAAGAGTGATGCAACCAAACACCTTCAAGTATAGAGGTTTTTGATTTTGTGCGATCATCGACCCCCCCCCCCCAAAAAAAAAAAAAAAAAAATGTGTGTGCTGTTTTCAGTTTTAAAGCCAGGAGAGGCTCAAATAGCAACGTGTGAATTGCTAAAATAATTGCTGGTTAGTTACAAATACCTTCAAGTTAACAAGATTTTTTTACTTTGGTGCATCTCCAATTTTAAGATTTTGTTTAAGCTTATACAGTCCTGAGACATCCTGCTTGCTATCACCCCCCGCGGGTATGGGGGAAGAATTTACCCGATGCTCCCCAGCATGTCGTAAGAGGCGACTAACGGATTCTGTTTCTCCTTTTACCCTTGTTAAGTGTTTCTTGTATAGAATATAGTAAATTTTTGTAAAGATTTTAGTCAAGCAGTATGTAAGAAATGTTAAGTCCTTTGTACTGGAAACTTGCATTCTCCCAGTAAGGTAATTATTGTACTACGTTGCAAGCCCCTGGAGCAAATTTTTGATTAGTGCTTTTGTGAACAAGAAACAATTGACAAGTGGCTCTATCCCATCTCCCCCCTTTCCCCGTCGCAATATAACCTTCGTGGTTGAAAACGACGTTAAACACCAAATAAAGAAAGAAAGATGCTTGCTGGCTCGCGCGCAGAGAAAATGTTTCCCTCTTTATCTTCACTCTCGCTTGCTGCAAAATCCCTCTCGCGGAGGTTTTTTTAGACAGGCCAGGCACTGGTTTTCCCTTGACTGTATAGGGGGTTCTAAAAAACCCTCTTGAAATGTGTTTACCACTTGTTTTTGTAGACCCCCTAGCAAGAGTGATACAACCAAACATCTTCAAGTATAGAGGTTCTTGATTTTGTGCATTCTCTACCATTTGTTGTTTGTTTGCTGTTATCAGTTTTAAAGCCTGCAGACGCTCAAATAGCCCCCTCATGAAATGCTAAAATGAATTTTCAGCTGATCAGTTACAAAAACCTTCAAGTTTACAAGATGTATATATTATGCTTGTTTGTTCTAAAATTTAAAGTCAGGAGAGGCCACCTAAACCCTCCCTAAAATGCTAAAATTCATTTTCGGCTGAGGGGCGCTGCCCCCCTAGACCCCCCAGCAAGGGCGCTGCCCCTGCACCCCGCCGGAGCCTTGGCGGCCCCTGGACCCCGGCCTTCCAAAATGTTCAGTCCTGGCAATATTTTCGGCTCCCACCCATGTACAGGGTTATCTGGTGTCATTGAATAAGCATAGTAATGTTAATTTTGGTATGTCTTTGTATACATTTTCCCCTTTACTCCTTGATTTTCACATCCTAAAAGGCCACCGACAATTGTTTAATGTATTTTTTTTACATTTATGATTATGTATTTTCTTGCTGTTGTGTGTGGACTCTCTTTACATTTAGTCAAGTTTTGACTAAATGTTTTAACGTAGAGGGGGGAATCGAGACGAGGGTCGTGGTGTATGTGTGTCTGTGTGTGTGTGTGTGTCTCTGTGTGTGTGTAGAGCGATTCAGAGAAAACTACTGGACCGATCTTCATGAAACTTGACATGAGAGATCCTGAGTATGGTATCTCCAGACGTTTTTTTCATTTTTTTGATAAATGTCTTTGATGACGTCATATCCGGCTTTTCGTGAAAGTTGAGGCAGCGCTGTCACGCTCTCATTTTTCAACCAAATTGGTTGAAATTTTGGTCAAGTAATCTTCGACGAAGCCCGGACTTTGGTATTGCATTTCAGCTTGGAGGCTTAAAAATTAATTAATGAGTTTGCTCATTAAAGTTGTCATTAAAATCGATTTTTCGCAAACAGATTTAAAATTGATAGCATCGTATTCTTCATCACATTCTGAATCTAAAAATATATACATATGTCATGGTTACTCTTAAAATGTGATCACAATTAACGAAAATAGATTAATTAGACTTACGATTAAAATTTAAGAAATCGATCCAAAAATGATTTCATCTTATTCCTTATCATTTCCTGAATCCAAAAACATAAAGATATGATAGGTTGTATTCAAAACAAGCTCCGAAAGTTAACAAGAATACAGAAAAGCGCGCTTTCCTGCTTAGCACAATACGCTACCGCGCTATTCTGGCGTGTCAATATCACTACGTTTTGCACGTGGGAGGTGAGCGATTTCCTTCTCGCGGGGATTGACGAATTGTGTATCTTATATTTGAGTCTTTCGTGTTTTAGACATTGATGCATTTAATACTAATAATAGTTTTAACGAGTTGCCTTTTGTTTTATCATTCTGGTGTTTATCTAGATGTGCTGTGTATCTTATAAGAAGTTCTTAAAAGTTCGAAGTTATTTTAGCATATAGGTTTTTATGGTCTTAACAGTTAAACATGTATTACGTTATCATTAAGATTCATGCTTTGTTAGCACTAAGCAGTTGTTTTAATCAGTCTGGTTTTCTCTTGTTTTCATCTTATGAACATTCTAAATGTTAGACTAACTTATTGTCTTGTACAGAATAACAACTGTGTGAATGGTGCTATACTGAATGAAAGAGTGTGACATGAAGTTCTTGTACATCATTGTAAAGAGTGTGAATGACGTTTTAGTTTAGATGTCAAGTGCTTAGAGCAAGCCTTTTTAACGAAAGTTTTTGATTTAGCGCTATATAAATGTTCTTATTATTATTATTATTGTACTGTCTTGGTGAAAAAATACAGTGCGTTCAGTTTCATTCCGTGAGTTTGACAGCTTGACTAAATGTAGTAATTTCGCCTTATGCGACTTGTTTTTCTGGTGTTCTTACTGGATATAATTGTCAGTATGGGGACCAAAACACTTTGATTTTCTTGTTTATGGACTTAGTTGGATACAAGTACTGATTTCATGATGATGTGTGTTTAGATAAGCTCTTTTATCTGAGCTCAAGTCTCCATTGCCCAAAAAGCACCTCTACAGCCAGACATTACACATAAGGCCAAAAACAAAATAGGTCTGTTTACGGTAACATAGGCCAAAAAAATAGGGTCGGTAGGTCGGGATTTTTTTTTTTTTTTTTTTTTTTTTCCCAAAAAACCATATTTTTACGTTATTTTGCCAAAAAAAAGATTTTTTTTTTTTTTTTTTCCCCAAATGCCAAAAAAAGTCTAGGGTCGCGCGAAAAAACTAGGGTTGGTCGGGTTACCGTAAACAGACCTATTTTTTTTTTTTGGCCTAAGAAATGAAGAAAAAAAAAATACATGTATAGCAAACACAAAACAACAAAACACAAAAAAGCACAGCCACTGCAGTGTGACGAATGGCATTTCTGCTATGAACAGTGTAACCAAATGTTTTAAAAGCACATGTAAGTCTGGCAAGTAGAAGGTTTTACGAGCGCTTGCTTTAACTGAGTAAATGCGCCCATTAGATTTTACGTTCTATTACTAGCCTCTCAGCCACAGTTTGCAACAGGGCAGTTTGATGCAAACATTTTTTGTCAAACAAGCAAGTCAGAGTGCTGTTTTTTTCCTCTCCTAACTTTTCTTATTTTGGGGAGGTGGGGAAAGTGTGGGCATGTGTCTGTGAACATTCCTTAGAGGTTAATGGCTTGTGATGTAAACTGTGTAACCGATCTGTGCAATTTTTATTTTAACATGTGCCATGAATTTACATGCCTGAATTTTTCCTGCTGAGTTCTGTTTCACAACTGTGAAATGCAACTACATGTACTATGATCCAAAAACTACATGTATTTACTTACTTTAACTACCCTTTATGCCCACTGACATATCGGGCAGCAATCCATTAACTTTTAATTCTGCTTATTATTGGCTGATTTTGTTTGTTTGCTGAAGTGGTTTGATTTGGTTTTCAAATTCTTCAGATCTCATGCTAAACTTAATTGATGTTTTTGTCTTAACTATAGACACCTGTTGATTTATGACAAAAAGGTTTGGATTATCAAGTGAATGTGTTGTGGAGAGGACAGCAGCTTTAAGTACTTGCTATGGAAATGGTTCTATGATCAATGTGTGCTTCCCTTGTGAAGGCTGCTTTGATGAGAGAGTAGGACTTTTTTATGAAAAAGTCTGAAGTGCATAATTTGCTGAGGGTTTTGATAATGTGCAGAATGTATATATAATGATATACATGTATATATATATGGTTAAGTTTCCACCTCGCAAGTTCAGCACACGGACGTGCACGCACACACTCAGTGTCTCTTACTCTCTCTCGCATGCTTGCACTCTCTCGCATGCTTACACTCTTACGCTTACACACACACACATACACACACACGGACACACACTGACACACACACTCTCTCTCTCTTTCTCTCTCGCTTTTTACTGTCTTTTTATATTTCCTTGCCCATCCTTGTGCCCTCTTCCTCCTATGCTCTCTTTCTTTACCTCAATAGATAATATGCATGGGACATGTACATTTGCATGCAACCACTATGCCGCAGTTTTCTCGGTGATACTTTTCCTTGTATTGATCCTGGTGATAAGATTAAACATTTTTTATACAAGCCTGTCAGGAGATATACACATAATATTACATATTTCCCTGTCCATTTACACACTTGCAACTGGCTTGTTTAATTTTGATGGTTTTTGTGTTATTTGTAACAATATGATGGCTGTACAGATTTTTCAATGATACATATGAGCCTGTGCCAAAACGTGCTTGCCAAAATGGGACATTTGGGGTTGAAAACCAAACTGGAAATAATACTGTCTTATCTTTATACACTAATTGACTTTGTATATTGTAACTATTTCCATAACCAAAAAGATAACTTGGGCTTTACTTTTTGCGAAAAAACAAAAAAACGCATCAACATAGCTGTGTGTCAACTATAACGCGAGACACAGCATTTTCATACGTATCTTTAGAAGTTCTTAACTGATTTGCTTCAAATTTACTCAGCAAGTAAGATTTACACCCCAAAAGAGATTCATTGAGGAACTTCTAAAATGGACCTTGTATTTTGAAAAATAAGACACCCATCACTGTGTCCTGAGTTACAGTTGACACACTCCAGTCACAAGAAATCCTGTAAAAAAATTAAAAACAGAGAAGATGTTTCAAAGACTAGAATATTTTATTAAAACCATCATTTGCAATTCAAACAAACCTCAAAATCACATGAAAAAGAAAGCAAAGTAGAAAAACTAGTCCCTGCTGTGTCAACTGTAACGGGGTCAAGGAAGACATGAAAATGGCACTGTGTCTCATGTTCCGGTTGACACACAAAGTCAGGAACACACACTGTAATGTGACAAGAGAATAAGAAATGCCAAAATGCCAGGTGTTACATGCAGGAAGTGCAAAATAAGGATAAGATGTCTTCAAATGTACAAATTCATTGGAAAATGGATGGCAAGAATCTCAAAAACACAACAGAAAACTAACCAAAACATTCCCAAATAGTGGTATATTTACACCATCAGCTTATACAGAAAGTTCCTGCAGTTAATGTTCGTGAACATTACATTCCAGTCTGAACGAGTCAAAAGTCATTAAACAAACAATTTTGCACTCAAAACTGGTTAAATAAAAATGAAAAATTAAAACGCAAGTTCATGGAGAAAACAAGGTAAAATTACAAACGCCCAAGGGAAATGTCAATCTCATGAATATCCTCCACATCCACACATTAAGTGTCACTTGCACTCTCAAATAGTCATGCACATAATCAAAGAAACACATGGCACACTAGCACCCTACAAAGGTAAATACAAGACTTGATCAATCACAAATTGGTAATCAGAGATTTAAAAAAAAATGTGCACCTCTACCAATAAATACACACAAGCATTCAAAGTACCACAATGTACAAGACTAGAGAAAATCACAGATCAGCTTTCACACATAGCTTTAGCTGCCAATGCCTACATGTAAAATAATATGATAATGATAACTGCAAAGTTCGTAAAATTGGCTTCCCCCATCAAATAAATTAATCTACTCGGGCTATGCATGATCAGCAAACTTGCCAGACTGTCACTGTCAGAAGGGAGTCAGACCAAACCAGATGCAGACCTGTTTACACTAAACCCGAGGCAAGAGTACTTTCCCAAAACGTTGAGTGTATTTTTCAAAAAGTTGGTGTACTTTGCAAGCAAAGCCATACGCGTGGGTGCAAACGTGTTTGTGTAAGAATAGCATGTCTTCTGTTCCTCTCCAAAGTTCGTTCATGGCAGACATCGTAGCGTTCAGGGTCCAGCTTTAGCCGTTGTCTGTACTCTTTGGATCGCTCGTTGTTCTGCTTCCGGACTCGTTCAGCCTGGGGTGACAATCTGACTTGCAGTCGCAGACCTTACAATCACGAAAAAGAAATGAGGCTCAAGTACAAGACAGAAAAATATTTGCCCACAGCACATCTAGAATTTAATGACATGTTCAAGTGCAGTTTCTACAGCACTGACCCCTGTCTCTTCTACCTCTCCCAGATAAATGTAACATTTCACTTTTAAGAGCAACAATACCACTTCTAACATCAGTCCTAAGAACTAAGACTGTACTGGATTTCCTACAAAGAGATGTGTCTAAGTTGACACAATCACCATAAATTAATATGCTTTCATCTGCAGAGTCATTTATTTACAAGGCTGGTAATTGAGGTAACTAAAAAAACAAGTAACAAAGGACATAAAACAATACTGTGTTCTTCCCAAGAAAAGTTACGGTCGACATGCATTCCTCGTAAATCAAAGCTACAAACATTAAAAAAAAAAACCACAACCCTAAACTCTCAATTCCAAAAGTTAAAAGTAAAACGCAGACCTTAAATAGAAAAGAAAGGCATACGTATGTAAATGCATAGCTGTCCAAAAATACTTTGTGTCACTCGTAATCGAGACACAGTGAGAGTTACATGTCTTGCGTTACGATTGACGCAAGAAGATCCCCGAGTGGCCTTCTCGAAAAATATTTCACAACCAAACCAAGAACAGGTCGCTTAAGGCGAAAATACAACATTTAGTCAAGTAGCTGTCGAACTCACAGAATGAAACTGAACGCAATGCAATTTTTCAGCAAGACCGTATACTCCTAGCATCGTCCATGTACCCTCACGGGGTTTTATTGGAATAAAACTTGACTTGACTTGACTTGTCAGTCCACCGCTCATGACAAAGGCAGAGAAATTGACAAGAAGAGCGGGGTAGTAGTTGCGCTAAGAAGGATAGCACGCTTTTCTGTACCACTCTTCGTTTGAACTTTCTGAGCGTGTTTTTAATCCAAACATATCATATCTATATGTTTTTGGAATCAGGAACCGACAAGGAATAAGATGAAAGTGTTTTTAAATTGATTTCGACAATTTAATTTTGATTATAATTTTTATATTTTTAATTTTCAGAGCTTGTTTTTAATCTAAATATAACATATTTATATGTTTTTAGAATCAGAAAATGATGAAGAATAAGATGAACGTAAATTTGGATCGTTTTATAAAAAAAATGTTGTTTTTACAATTTTCAGATTTTTAATGACCAAAGTCATTAATTAATTTTTAAGCCACCAAGCTGAAATGCAATACCGAAGTCCGGCCTTCGTCGAAGATTGCTTGGCCAAAATTTCAATCAATTTGATTGAAAAATGAGGGTGTGACAGTGCCGCCTCAACTTTTACAAAAATCCGGATATGACGTCATCAAAGGTTTTTATCGAAAAAAAGAAAAAACCGTTCGGGGATATCATTCCCAGGAACTTTCATGTAAAATTTCATAAAGATCGGTCCAGCAGTTTGGTTTGAATCGCTCTACACGCACGCACACACACACGCACGCACGCACACACTCACACACACACATACACCACGACCCTCGTTTCGATTCCCCCTCTATGTTAAAACATTTAGTCAAAACTTGACTAAATGTAAAAACAAGTCCGAAAACTCATACATTACTTGCTAATCCAAGCGGAACCATTGTTTGCTGTTGCTATTGCTAGCCGTGAAAATGTTCAGTCGATCGTAACAAAGACATCACAGAATATGGATCGATCGTAACGAAGACCCAAACTGTCCCTGTGTCTTAATTCAGCTTCAACGAACTTTTTCAGTCCAGACAAATGCTTAAAATATGAAAGGAAGAATCACCCAGAACATATTCTTTGCTACTAGCTATAACACAGCGAATAAGTAAAAAACTTGAAGAATTTTGAGTCGATCGTAACTTTATGTCGATCGTAACGCTCATCAAACAGGAGACATGAAACGAAAACTTACCTTCCCTGCGAAAGTCGGCCATCCGTGTAGCAAAATGGAGTCCAACTGCGTGCGTGTAACGTTTTTGCTATTTATAACAGCAGCCCCGATACTTCCGCGGTCATTTAAAATAAGTTATTGAATATTGAGCGATCGTAACAAAAAGACATGAAAATTGCATTCAACCTAAAAACTTCTCAAAACTACTTAAAATACTTTTATTTGAAATCAATTGTTTGCAAATCAAATAAAACTTTTTATTTACTGCTGCTTACAACTTTCGGTTGCGATAATGACGTTCGTAGATTCGAAAATCGAGGGACGTATCGTGAGTTCGCTGGAGACACAGGGAGTTACGATCGCTATGGACGTTTTTGACGTCAAATATTTTGCCAATAAACATCTTTTTTTTCGTAGACATCATCTTTTCGTGGTAATTTAGGGTACATTTATCAATATTATGGGCACTGTTTCTAACTTGCCGACGGAGATTTCTGGACCGCGGACGAACAAAACACCATGTACGGAATGTCCCACTTTTAAGTCGCCGGATTTGCTCGTTTCGGCTAACATTTTTATTTTTTTCATGTAGGTGTAATGCATGCAAGCTTCTGAAACTGTCTTTGCTATGTCTTTAACATACATGCTTTCAAACTGTTCAGTGCTTTTTGCGATTGAAAGTGCGGTTGATGAACAGTAATGCATGAGCATGTCGGCTCTTTCGGCAGACCACGTTTTGGCACAGGCTCATATATATATATATATATATATTTACATATTTTCATCATTATTTGAAGTTTGTTACTTGAGGCCGTGAAATACCTTGTAATGGATTGGTATGTGCAAGGTGATAAATGATTTTATTAAAAAGGTAACCATTTTTATTCTGCTCTCAGACTCGTATTGCATCATTTTTTCTGTCTGTTTTTCAATGGAATATAGAGCCAACATGGGCAAAGTGGAAGATATCACTTAGAGTAACATTCATTGACATGCTGCAAGCCAAGTCATAGGATAAAAGTAGCTAAAGCGTACTATTGCCAGACCAAATGTATAAACTGTACACAGTATCTACACGGAAAGAACTTGGCGCATGCACTACTGTGGAAGATTTTGAAAGCTAATTGTAGTTGAAATTCAGTTTGCCCGGAGAGTCAAAAACCAGACTAAAGGTCACTGCTCATGTGTCATTCAATCCCAAGACGGGATTCAGGCATGGGAATGAGGAAAAATTAATTTGGGAGTTGTGGAGTGAAGTGTGGTGGTGAGTGGAATTTGGGTAGTATTGTACTTGTACTGTATGTGGTAAACAGCCTCGGTTGTTTTCTCTATTTTGCTGGTATACTGCTCTTTTGCTGTTAATACTGCTTAAACAATAATTACTGTCAAGATTTGTACTTTTTACCTTTTTCCAGAAGAAATCAATGTAATTTTTTAAGTTATTGATAGCGCTGAGTTCAATAATTATTTTCGAGATTTGCTCTATAAATCCCTTAGTGCACTGGGATTGTTTCAATAACGATATTGTCGGTACCGCCAGAGAAAAAAGAAAATACAACACGCACATTTTGCTACGCGCATTTGAATAGGCATAACTGTGTGGTCAGGTCGTAGATCTACTTTTGTGTGGGCTGTCTCAAGTGTGTCGTGCTTTCATCACACGCAAACTCTTGTTTTAATTTCTGTTGGTAAATTCCAGCGTAGCGTTAAGCTAAACAGTGATGATCTTTCAGAGAGACCTGATTTGAACTCGGAGAAAGGACTGTGTTCTTAGTTATTTGCGATTCGAAACCTCAAGTCGAGCTTCGACGGATTGACTGTGCAGAGTGACTCCCCTTGAATTGGCTTACCCCCAAGGTCGACGGTTAGCACATTTTCAAAATAAATGTGGCATGTTTCTCGTGTTGTATCTTCACTCATCGGGGAGTCTGATACTAAATATGAACGGTAAGAATGCTCTGAACCCTACACGTATTATATCCCCATCGTTTTTTCGTTCACATTTGTCCAACATGTTAATTTGCTGAGCGGGGTTTATGTCGTCTGCTAGGCTAGGGCAATCGAACCACTGCAGTCTGCACTGAGTCTGCACGCATGAGGCAGGCTGGTAATTAGTCTTATATATGGTAAGAACGTTCTGAACCCTACACGTTTTCGATTACGATTGTTCTTGCCTTGAAATAATAATTCGGAAACCATTCATTTACTGAACTGATGCAGTCGTATTCAGTGTAGTCTGCTACGTATGACAGAGTCGATCGAGTCAGTCTTCCAAAATGCTGGTACGTTATCGGAATAACATTTGTGTTTTCTGTTAGCCGCTGGGAATTGTATACTAACTCATCATTTGGTAATGTGGATGATAAGCTACATGCCACTAACACGGCATATGAGAAGAATCTATGCAAGTCGGCAAAAATGAGATGAAACACAGCGGCTTCTATTTTTAGATCTGTGGCACAGGCACATGCAATCTGTCAGAAAAAAACCCACTTCTGCTTTAATTGAGAAGCAGGGAATTTATGGTCATTTGCTGATTTGGTATTGTGGAGAATATAAGCTACATGTCATTAATTAATTCTGAGGATGAGAGCACAGTCTTGCTTAGGCAAAGGGCGGAAGAATACGCTCTGTGGAAAAGTTAGCGCACTCTTGGAGTGCGCTAACAGTTTTAGCGCATCACCATTAGCCAATCAACTGGTTCACATCAGTCATGTGACACCAGTACTTACTGACAATAACTGCTAATGACACTTTATTATGCTAGCACAAGGCTGTACTATTTCTGGTCCTGCATTTCTGCGATTTCTTATGTCATATGCCAAAACAGCAAAATTGTTCACCCCATTCAATTCATTCAGAAAGGAACATAAGCTTAAAAGGCACTCAAAAATAAAGAGAAGGACTATAAAAATATTGATTCAGTGTTAACATTGAGGTCTATTTCATTACAAGAATGTTAGTTGCAGAAAATGTTGGTTTATGTTTATGTTAATCAGACAATTACTATGAGTTTGTTGATGTATCTCTTTCTGTATACTCTTTTGAGAAATTTTTGAGTATGTACAAAAAAATATATTTGTGTCTCTATGCAGCAGTATTACAGCGTTTTTATTCGTGTTGTTGCCTTCTTATCTCCATAGTTGTATTGGACTGACTATTTAAGTTGACTAAGCTTATATTTTAAATTTGCTGGTCTATAATCAGGCATGGGAATTGTCCGCCAAACGGCGGATTTCCGCCGATTTTTTGTTTGTTGTTCCGCCGAAAAAGCAAAAGTGTCCGCCGAAAAAATAAAGGGGGGATGCACACAAAAAAAGCACCGGTTACTTTTGCCTTTGCGCAAAAGCCCGCGAAAACTTTCCGTACTTTGTTCACGCACTGCTACCGCCCGCCTCAGTTACTTGAACTTTTATGTTTGAAAGTAAACCAGATTGCACAGATTGTGTTACAAGTTACATTTTCCTGTTTGTCTCAACAGATCAATTTTTTAACAAATTTAAACCATATAATACATGTATATATTTTTTTCCTTCAAAAAAGCAAAAATTGGTACTAAAAACTCTGATTCTAAAAACAGAATTTAATGGCAAACTTGGAGCTCAGATGACACCAGATTGCACCATCTGGGTTCTTTGGAGAAATTTTTTTCCGGGGGGGCATGCCCCCGGACCCCCCTAGTAAGGCTAGGCGCTTCGCGCCGTCGACTTGACGCTTCGCGTCTTCAGTTATACATTTTCAGCCTTTTTTACAATTTTCAATTCCCATGCCTGATAATAGATGCCTCAAGCAAAATTCTTTCTTAATAAAGTCTATGATTTATTGATGAGAGCCAGAAAAGAAGCAAGAATGTTGATTAAAAGCACAGAATTTCTCACAAAATTATTATTTTCTTTCACACTAAGTCCATAAAATAGTAGTACCTCCATTTTGATTGCTTTGTCAGTTTTAAAGTGATTTTCTGCAAGTAAGGCACTCGCCCCCGCTAGCGGGGTCAGGAGGCAGACTCTGCTAGTCCTTTCTTTAGATGTCGTTGGTACGTACATATACTTCCAATGTTTGAATTATCAGTACAAGTATTTTTGATTCAATGCTATGCTGACAAGGCCACACAAAAAAAAGTTGTATGTTTCTGGTAACATGGATACAAAAAATAGGGTGAGTAGGTAGGGATTTTTTTTAAATGTTTTTAAAAAAAAATATTTTGGTCAGGGTAGAAAATAACTATACAGTGACGCAAAGAGACTGGACCTACTATACACAGAGAAAGACAACACATTACAAAACAAATGAGACAAAAGGGATGCGGGGTTATCCCCCTTGTGTCGTCTGCCGTCTGTTACTTTCGATTTGACGCTTTTTTTCTTCTTTTTTATTACAATTAAGAAAAAACTCAAAAACTAAAAAAAAAAATTGGGAATCAACAGAACACACCCACCCACCCCCCATTCAAAAAACCAAAAAAAATGAAATCGCTTGCTACTGCTTTTTATGTCCAGTTTCTGTCTTATGCTTGTTGAGGTACTGGGGAAAGTCTTGTCACAAACTCTGCAGGTGGTGTAGTATTTGGTCTTTTTGGCTGGTGGAGTACCGTCGATGTCACGGTCAGACTCAGGCTTGCCACGTTCTGTGCACAAGGCGGGTGTGTCTATTTCCATCTGCAGCAGAGCCGAAGAGCCAGCAGCAGCCTGGCTCAGTGCAGCGGCCAGTCACACCACCAACTCCCAGTGATGTTGTGTAGGCAGTGTCTGGGCCCGCTGTCTTCAGCTCCAGGTATGTCTTGAAGTGGCTGTCGCCTGCTAATGGCATTGAGCATAGAACAGCGCTCCCTTCTCAGGCGTCGGAAGTCGTGCATCCAGCACATCTCTGCACTCGATGGGATGTTGGAAGCAGTGGCTGCAGGCACGTTCACCACACTTCTTAAAGATGACAGAGTAGTGGCGCTTGTCAATGTGCTTTGAGAATAGCTGCCACTCCTTGTCAATCTTGGCAAGGGCTGGGGTGGAATACACTGTGGAGATGCCCACCTTGAAGTATCTCGTAGTCGTTTTACCGTTGGAGTCCATGGACCGTAGTTGTGCATGGCACCTTCACTGGTCTCACCTGGTGGCCATCAAATGTCTTTGACTCAAGGACGTTTGACAGCACACAGGGGCGGATCTGGGTTTTGAAAGGGGGGGGTGCAAAGTTCTTTTTTTTTTTTTTTTTTTTGTATCTTATCAGCGAAGCGCCGAACCGATGGCGCGAAGCGCGGAACCGATGGCGCGAATCGCCGAGCATGCTAGGGGGGTCCGGGGGCATGCCCCCCCGGAATTTTTTTTTAAAAAGGAAGCAAAATTGTGCAATCTGGTGCAATCTGAGCGTGTAAAGTGCTATTTTCAGGCGATACATTTTTCTTCTTCTTTTTTTTTTTTTTTTTTTTTTTTGGTCCAACATCCGTATGCGTGCGCATACGCCGCCATTTGCACCCATTGCACCCCCCCCAGATCCGCCCCTGAGCACAGCCAGATTGCTGTCGAACAAGATTGCCTCCTTCTCACGCTGCTCCTGTCCCCCCAGCTTCTGCCTTGTAGGACTTTTTGTGAAGTTGGCAGTACATATTGACGAAGGATTCATACCGAGAAGATGGTGTTTGAAAGATGCACTCTAATTCTGAAGTCGACATTTTCAGTGGTTTGATATTCGTCTATGCGGGAAAAGTTGTCCAAATCCACCGGCCACACATACACCATGTAGTGAGCATTATTAAACTCGGGTTTCTTATTTTAATAACAGAGAGCAATTGAACTGTACTCGCCACTACCGTAAATGGACGTTTAGTGGTGAGTACAGTTCAATTGCTCTTTTATTCTCTTCCCTACCCCCCGCGGGTTAGGGGGAAGAATTTACCGGATGCTCCCCAGCATGTCGTAAGAGGCGACTAACGGATTCTGTTTCTCCTTTTACCCTTGTTAAGTGTTTCTTGTATAGAATATAGTCAATTTTTGTAAAGATTTTAGTCAAGCAGTATGTAAGAACCGGGTGGTCGTGGGTTCGAATCCCATCAGGGTCATGTGGGTTTTTCGGGCTACGGTCGGCTCCTACCCAGAGTGGAAGTGCTATGGTTCCTATGGGAAGGCTGGGATCACACAGCCGAGTGTCATTCACTTAACGAATGCGACTTTGATGGTGCTCAGGTTCTGTATACCCGACCAACACCGCAGGTGCGGCAGTTCTCGGGCCTGGTTGACGCCAGGGTATATTAAGTGTAGAGTGCTGCCCTGTCACGTAGTCTCAAACCAAAAAATTGGAAATCCAAAGCATCATTATAATCATCCTTATCTCATTAATCATCCAAAATATAAATTGTCCTTGCTCTTGTGGCCCTTCATGCCCGGAGCTCTCATGGTGACCTTGGTCTCAGTGTTCCTGTTCGATCCTTCCCTGAATAGTAGTTCTGCTGTCAGTCTTCAACGTGTGACGTTTTGGGGGGTCGACGGGGGGACGTGGTGGCGGTCTGCTCTCTGGAGGGGACGCTCACTCAGTCTGGCTCCGCGACTTAAAATCAATGTCGTTTGTAGGGGGCATAGTAGGTAGTAGGCTGCGTCCGTCAGCTTGGGACAGACCCACTACTGAACACCGTTGAAGTGACTCAGCAGAAGTGCAGTGTCATCTTCCGAGGGTAGCCTACCGCAGCGACCTGACATCCCCCCCTGGAGCGTCTGTAAAATCGACAAGTCTGGCAGTGGAACGAAATTCAGAGGTGGTTGGAGCAGTGAGTGCAGGGACGGGGCGGTGTGAGAGCACAACGGGACAAAGGAACAGGTGTAAAGACAAAAAAAAAGAAACAAAAAAAAAAGTCCTTTGTACTGGAAACTTGCATTCTCCCAGTAAGGTAATATATTGTACTATGTTGCAAGCCCCTGGAGCAAATTTTTGATTAGTGCTTTTGTGAACAAGAAACAATTGACAAGTGGCTCTATCCCATCTCCCCCCTTTCCCCATCGCGATATAACCTTCGTGGTTGAAAACGACGTTAAACACCAAATAAAGACAGAAAGAATTCTCTTCCCTCGCAACCTTCAGCCACTGCTTTATATTCACATTTCTTATTTTAGCAAGTTGACATGATACTGAACACCTTTCCCAGTAAACATTTTGGGTGCGCCGCGCATGCGCCGCGCATGCACCATACACCTGCGCCGTGCATGCGCCTCATGGAACTTTGGTGCATGCGCCTCAGTCGTCCACTAGTCGACGCGGCGCATGCGTATATGGTGCGCCTGACCATCGCGTGACCATGCCTGGAGCAGGTGACATGCATGCTAGAAGTCGATGCGGCGCATCCCAAGTAATTCGAAGGAAAACAAAATTCGAGTTATGATGACTATGCATGTACGCAATCTAACTGGACACACTGTTGACTTGAAAGAAATATTGTAATATGTCTCGACATGTATTTCTCTCTCTCTCGACTGTACACAGAGATAAGAACAGCCTCGCTTTCACCTAGATCCTGCCTAAAAACAATGTTCAGACCTCATGTTCAGACTCGGCGTAATCATACCGAAAGGACTACTTTTTAGCGGTCAAGTTCAGTCGTCCGCATACTCGAAAGTGAAACAAAAGATGAAACGTTTTGCTACAGTATCGGATTCGGAGGATGAACTGTCGAAGAAGAAAAAGAATCTCATGCCAACCACTACGCAGAAGACCATCCGAGTTGTCCAGAAGAAGTTCTGAAACACGTCACGTTCCAAATCAAAAGACGACATTCTATTCTCTTACGTCACTATTCTTGGTTTACGGTACCATTCGGCGGCTTTGCTATGAGTATGCCATAGTCTTGGTTGGCCGAGACCTTGAGGTGGAATGCGAGTGATTAGGTTTGTTGATTTTGCTCGGAGAAGTGGTCGTGTTCAAGCAAGTTTCTTTCTTCTTTGAAAACAAAAACCCTAAGACCAGTGAATGTCGAGATATATATGTTAATTGGATCTGTGATCCAAACATGGCTTTTGGTCAATCGAGATGGAAGTTTATTCCACAAGCCCGTAGGGCGAGTGGAATAAACTGCCATCGAGATTGACCAAAAGGCATGTTTGGATCACAGATCCAATTAACGTATAATCATACATGGCATCAAGCAATAATTAAAGACACAAATGGAAAACGTGTAATTAACACCGTTACCTACTATACAATTGATAATATATATATACCACTCACTTGCTATTCGCCTAAATGCTTGCGGTGTGCTGTGACACATGTAAGAAACCAAAAGAAAAAAAGACTTTACTTTGGCGAAAAGAGCATATGCTGCTTATTTTTGTACATAACTGCTATAACTGTATTTTTACATGTAAAAAACATTAACAGCTATTGTGTTTTCAGCGTAGCAATAGGGCCCGATATTTAGACGAGACAAGTATAATGCCGACGAGTCGAAGACGAGTCGCATTATACTTGTTCGAGTCTAAATATCGGACCCTATTGCTACGATGAAAACACAATAGCGTTTATATAGCTATTCTGACATTAAATTCTGTGTTAAAATCATGTTTTTGTCAGCAACAAGGACCAGAATGGTCCATGTCATTGATTGCAGACGACGGTTCCCTTTCTGCATGAAGCCACGGAAATAACCGAACATTGAAAAACCCACGGACATGTATTACGGAGAAAACTCAAGATAACCGGATGCTTAGCATTACGTCAATATCTTAGGAATCATATGACGTTATGACGTATCATGCTTGCCTACGTAGATTGTATGTTCGAAAGTCTGACTTCTGTTGGGAATTCGCGTGGTGAAGACTGCGGTAAATCTGTAGATGATAAGAGAACAAGGATTGTCTCAGAAGAAACGACGAAATGTTTCAGACCGGTAACTTCATTTCAACATTGCACTACACAATGGACGTTCTATGTGACAGGAGAGTTTGCTGATTTTGTGCTAAACATTGGTGATTGGAGAGATCGTCTGCAAAAATCAGAGATAGGTCGCTTCAGATTGCAGCTTCTGGAAATTTGCAAGGTTTGCTGCCAGTTAAAGAACTGGATTTTACACGTAATGTATGTCATGTACAGTAAGCAACAACAAAAACACACACAAAGCAAATTGCATCGTCTGTCGACTAGCCACAGACACAAGCCTGGCGAGGTATGCGTGTACTTTATACACGTGGAAGAAACCGGAACCATGCGTCTTTGTTATTGCCGATATCGTTTGGATATCGGCAAAAATGGCCAACTTTCGTAGCGTTATGCTTTGATGATCGGAAAAGGGATGTGTGAGACCATCCAATCACAGCCCCCGAATCCCCCCACGTGTCCATCAGAATAGCTATATAGAGATATATCTTACCATTTCACCAAGACGGTCAAATTATTGACGATGAATAACGCATAATAAGGGGAGATCATGATGACGTACATGTCTATGGTTGCACAGTTGCCGCCCTTGGTTCGAAAACCCGGGGAACAGGATCAGGAATATCTAGTCGCTGGAACCTATAAGGTTATGCGGCGACTTATCAGATGATAATGTTTCGAACTTATCTTTTAAAAATTAAGTAAACAAATCTATGGAATATTTTGGAGTTCCATTGTGATTGGTTAAACAGATCTATATATCTTCTTATTATTTTATCCGTACTGTGTTTACATTTGAAAACAGATCTTTTCCGACGCCCCCCACTAAATTCATTTAAAAAAAAACCAAGACCTATAGGCTCTCGAAAATTTGATTTTCATAAGCACATTCCCCCCCTCTTCGTTCACAAAAAATCCGCAGGCGCTAGCTCTTACGGTTAGGACGCCGCTCTCGTGAAACGTTTTGGGGAAATCAAGCTGCTTGCCGTAAGGGGCCAGATATTGTTTTGCCAATTTTTTTTTTGTGTACCCCTTCAATAGCATGATACTGTCTTAAAAGGATTTTGAAATCGCTTGAGCCGTTTAGCCGCCGAATTAAATTAAAGAAATAGCTATATTTGGACTTTTTCACATTTTAAAGCTGGGTTTTTTTCCTACCGTCTGCACGACCAACCCACAATCCGATGTACCTTTCGGCTCTACGTAAAAACAAAATTAACAAACAAACAAACCAACAACAACAAAAACCAAGCAAAACAAATACACCCGCATTTTGGAACTGCGCGGCGTCGGTATGGCGCATTGACAGTGGCGATGGTGTAACCTAGAATTTAAATGCACCGGCGCGTAGTCTCCGCGGCGTATGTCCGCGCAGGTGGGATCGCCCAAGCGACGGTGAATGCATGCGCGGCGCACCATAAATGTTTACTGGGTTGTTTACCCTTTCTTTGAACGTTGTATTAATAATACCAAGGAATGTCACTCACAACAGGCGTGGGAAAGGTTACAAAATAATATTTTGTTGAGTTTCCAAAAAAAATAAAAAATTCCAAATTGATGGCTAACCCACCCACCCAATTCCAATTTTTTTTAATTCTGTAAGACCCCTAAAAAAAGTCTGGGGTCGGCGGGAAAAAACTAGGTAGGGTCGGATGACCAGAAACATACAACTTTTTGACTCACATGCGAAGCAAAAGTGAGTCTATGTACTCACCCGAGTCGTCCGTCCGTCCGTCCGTCCGTCCGTCCGGACGTCCGTCCGGACGTCCGTCCGTCCGGAAAACTTTAACGTTGGATATTTCTTGGACACTATTCAGTCTATCAGTACCAAATTTGGCAAGATGGTGTATGATGACAAGGCCCCAAAAAACATACATAGCATCTTGATCTTGCTTCAAGGTCAAGGTCGCAGGGGCCATAAATGTTGTCTAAAAAACAGCTATTTTTCACATTTTTCACATTTTCTCTGAAGTTTTTGAGATTCAATACCTCACCTATATATGATATATAGGGCAAAGTAAGCCCCATCTTTTGATACCAGTTTGGTTTACCTTGCTTCAAGGTCAAGGTCACAGGAGCTCTTCAAAGTTGGATTGTATACATATTTTGAAGTGACCTTGACCCTGAACTATGGAAGATAACTGTTTCAAACTTAAAAATTATGTGGGGCACATGTTATGCTTTCATCATGAGACACATTTGGTCACATATGATCAAGGTCAAGGTCACTTTGACCCTTATGAAATGTGACCAAAATAAGGTAGTGAACCACTAAAAGTGACCATATCTCATGGTAGAAAGAGCCAATAAGCACCATTGTACTTCCTATGTCTTGAATTAACAGCTTTGTGTTGCATGACCTTGGATGACCTTGACCTTGGGTCAAGGTCACATGTATTTTGGTAGGAAAAATGTGTAAAGCATGTGAGTCGTATGGGCTTTGCCCTTCTTGTTTGTTGTTGCCCTAATAGCCATGTAACTATCACAGGTGTTTTTTGACTCACATGCGAAGCAAAAGTGAGTCTATGTACTCACCCGAGTCGTCCGTCCGTCCGTCCGTCCGTCCGTCCGTCCGGCCGGCCGGCCGGCCGGCCGTCCGGAAAACTTTAACGTTGGATATTTCTTGGACACTATTCAGTCTATCAGTACCAAATTTGGCAAGATGGTGTATGATGACAAGGCCCCAAAAAACATACATAGCATCTTGACCTTGCTTCAAGGTCAAGGTCGCAGGGGCCATAAATGTTGTCTAAAAACCAGCTATTTTTCACATTTTTCCCATTTTCTCTGAAGTTTTTGAGATTGAATACCTCACCTATATATGATATATAGGGCAAAGTAAGCCCCATCTTTTGATACCAGTTTGGTTTACCTTGCTTCAAGGTCAAGGTCACAGGAGCTCTTCAAAGTTGGATTGTATACATATTTTGAAGTGACCTTGACCCTGAACTATGGAAGATAACTGTTTCAAACTTAAAAATTATGTGGGGCACATGTTATGCTTTCATCATGAGACACATTTGGTCACATATGATCAAGGTCAAGGTCACTTTGACCCTTATGAAATGTGACCAAAATAAGGTAGTGAACCACTAAAAGTGACCATATCTCATGGTAGAAAGAGCCAATAAGCACCATTGTACTTCCTATGTCTTGAATTAACAGCTTTGTGTTGCATGACCTTGGATGACCTTGACCTTGGGTCAAGGTCACATGTATTTTGGTAGGAAAAATGTGTAAAGCAGTTCTTAGTGTATGATGTCATTGCTAGGTTTAGGTCAAGCATGTGAGTCGTATGGGCTTTGCCCTTCTTGTTTAAGCTGTGTTATACATTTGTTTGCCCGTGTTAATAAACTGTTATCCATTTGCTTTAATTTCTCTCTATCTTTGGTTTTTACTGCTTGCGTTCCTTTTTTTAATTTTTTTAATTTTATTTATGTGTGGTACATGTATGTATTATGCTCCGGGTTAGTATGGCATCTTTTTACATTTAGTCAAGTTTTGACTAAATGTTTTAACATCGAGGGGGAATCGAAACGAGGGTCGTGGTGTATGTGTGTGTGTGCGTGCGTGTGTGCGTGCGTGTAGAGCGATTCAGACCAAACTACTGGACCGATCTTTATGAAATTTGACATGAGAGTTCCTGGGTATGATATCCCTGAACGTTTTTTTCCTTTTTTTGATAAATGTCTTTGATGACGTCATATCCGGCTTTTCGTGAAAGTTGAGGCAGCACTGTCACGCTCTCATTTTTCAACCAAATTGGTTGAAATTTTGGTCAGGTAGTCTTCGACGAAGCCCGGACTTCGGTATTGCATTTCAGCTTGGTGGCTTAAAAATTAATTAATGACTTTGGTCATTAAAAATCGGAAAATTGTAAAAAAAAATATTTTTTTCTAAAACGATCCAAATTTACGTTCATCTTATTCTCCATCATTTGCTGATTCCAAAAACATATAAATATGTTATATTCGGATTAAAAACAAGCTCTGAAAATTAAATATATAAAAATTATTATCAAAATTAAATTTTTGAAATCAATTTAAAAACACTTTCATCTTATTCCTTGTCGGTTCCTGATTCCAAAAACATATAGATATGATATGTTTGGATTAAAAACACGCTCAGAAAGTTAAAACAAAGAGAGGTACAGAAAAGCGTGCTATCCTTCTCAGCGCAAGTACTACCCCGCTCTTCCTGTCAATTTCACTGCCTTTGCCGTGCGCGGTGGACTGACGATGCTACGAGTATACGGTCTTGCTGCGTTGCATTGCGTTCAGTTTCATTCTGTGAGTTCGACAGCTACTTGACTAAATGTTGTATTTTCGCCTTACGCGACTTGTTTCATAGTTATGAATGATATTTTTGGCCTACACAAACTTGCCCATTTTACGCATTTCAAAAAACATGTTTTGAGAGAAATATATTTTTTTGAATTTTGTATTCATTTTACTTTCTTTTGTGTAATCAAAATTGTACTGGAAATTAAATCATTTACTCTTTATGAAATTATTACAGCCTACCTTGTGTGTGTTTGTGCATATGTTTGTTGTGGTTTACCTTCACACTGATTTATACTAAATTGAACTTGCTGTATGAATACACAATCACCAAGTGCATCACACCTTCAATCATCATCATCAGTCATTGCAGAATTTGATAGCTGGTTAAAAAGAATTGAAACAAGAGGCGAAGCCTTCAAGGCTCATGTAAGAAATCGACAAACAGTAACACAAACTCACTCACTCACTCACTCCGTCACTCACTCCGTCACACACACACACAGTTAAAACTAACACATCATATTAACTCCATGTATTATTGTCAAAAACAGGCAAACAGATAAAATGACTGGTGAATGTGTTGTTGGTGCAGTTGTCCCTGAAGGAGATCTTGTGCAATCCACACACACACATGCACGCACACAAGACCACGCACACACACACACACTCCTTTAAACTGCATCAGCATAATTATCATGGCAAAGCATCTACAGTCATAAACCCAACCTAGAGCTAGCGTATCAAGATTTATTCTTGGAATTATCATACGACTAAGAGTTAATGGGCGTCACCATGGTCACACTCACACAGCTTTACATGAGGTTATTTTCCCTGGTCCTTGCACTCCAGTTACGCGTTGTCCTGCTGGCCACCAGCTCCGCGTGCTTGGGCAAGAACTGTCACCAAGAACTTGATACCATTGACCATCATCTCTCATTTACTGGCTGTGTGTAACTTAGGTATTAATGTCAATGACAGAAAAACCATGCACTTCCTACTGCAGTCCTGGAAAGCTTTTTAATCCTGCCCCACTCAATTATTGGAATGTTCTTGTGGTAGCACAACCTCTTCAAGCTGTTCTTCATCGGGCAACTGCGTTTGTCGTCTGCTTTTTCGTACAGTGCTACGGTCGCGTGAAAGTCAGATCTACCTGAACTATGCGTATAGATCCGTCTAGTGAAATGTAGCTGTGTGATGATTTGGCTACATCACTTTGCTGAATGTGCTTCCAGATGAAAGTTTATATTAAGCTTACTGTCAAACATTAAAAAAAAAAATAGGTAAGTTGTTTTAACTTGACCAAAACTAGCGACGAAAAAATGTTTCTCGAAGCACAACAAAACACTCTGCGGCATTTCCGGCATCATCGCAGTCAACTTAATTGTCATCGGTTCGATTTTTTTTTTTTGAGGAGGAATGAACATAAACATTTGTAGAAGTTTGTAATGTTGATCCCAAGACTATTTTCCATTACTTTAAATTGCTGTTCATTGTACTATCGCTGATAATTCATTGAACATTTTAGAAATTCAACTTGAAGTGGACATCAGTCAGCACAGCAAAGTTTGTTTACATTTTGCTCTAACTTTGACCCCGCGTTTCTCCAATCAGAGGCTTAGATCAACAGTGTCCCTTTTCGCAGAAATGGCCACACATATGATCATTGCCATTGGAGATTCTGTCCAAACAGATCGCCTTCGACCGCCATTAACTAAAAACCGAAACGCAGTAGGTCTGAAAACCACGTTCAACGTCCAAAATAAGGAGGAAAAAAAAGAGCCCAAAACACTGTTTAAGCCCCACAAATATTTGTCCTTATTTTTTATGAAGCTTAATTTGTGCCCCTTATTTTATGCTCCACAAATTGAAATACAGTTTGTGGCCCACAAAACCAAGCCCAAAAAAATGTGAGGCACACTTTGCAGTTTGTGGGCCACAAATTTGTGCCCTTATTTTGTTGGATTAATGACAACGAATGCCAAGGATATTCGGTGCTCGACGTACTATTGCCAGAGGATTACCGTTTGAGAAATTCTGGTTTGAAACGGCTATTGGTGGTTAATATGGACGAAAGACTTGGCGAACTTCCCCTGCATAAGCGCGAAGCAGAGCCCGAGGTGATCGACCACAGATCTACAGATCAGTCTGGATCAACTTTCTTACTGATACTGTACTACTGCGTCGATAGACATACTGTGTGCATAAAATGTCTTTCTGCATGGCACAACAGCTAGTAAGCAACTGTGGTGATCAGACTTAACCTCCCTGGCCTAGTATGGCCTGAGGCCACAGTAAGACCAGGATCAGCATACCCGGCCCTTCATGAGGAGTTTGTGGAACTCACATTCGACCTGGGACTGGAGCAGGTGGTTCACCAGCCAACACGCGGCGGCAACTTTTTGGACCTTGTTCTCACCAACGCCTCAGACCTCGTCCCTCGAGTCGAGGTCATGCCGAAACTGGCTGACCACGAGGTGGTGTACTTCGAGTTTCAGGCCAAGGCCACCAGATCCCCGAACATCGCCCGTCCTGTCCCCCTATATGCAAAAGCAGACTGGGACAGCATGAAGACCGACATGGCTGCCCTCATGGAGAAGATTGACAGCCTTGACCCTGCCTCCCCCGTTGATACCCTCTGGACGACCTTCAGAGATGGACTCCTGCAGTCAATCAAGCAGCACATACCACACAAGACTGCAAAACACAAGCAATCCTACCCCTGGATTACATATGACCTACGCAAACTTATCCGCATACGAGACAGAAGATACAGACGCATGAAGACGCATGGAACAGAGGCTCTGAAGAAAGAAGTAAGGGATCTTCAAAGAGAGGTGCAGAAGCAGCTACGTCGAGCTTACTGGAGATACGTGGGAAATCTTTTCACCCCAACGGACTCAGAACAAAGCACGCAACCCAGCATGAAGAGGTTCTGGACTTACATGAAGCAACTGAGGTCCTCCGCCTCTGGAGTCCCACCCTTAAAAGCAGAGGGCAAACTAGTGACTGAACCCAAGGCCAAAGCAGAGCTCCTGAACGCGCAATTCAACACAGCTTTCAGCAGCGGCAAGGAATATACGCAAGCCGAGTTTGAGGAGAAGTGTAAGATGGCCACCGACTCCAACTACCCACCAATGGACGACATCCTGATCACCCCCAACGGCGTCGAGAAACTCCTTGCGGACCTCAACCCCACAAAAGCGACGGGCCCGGATGGTATCTCACCAAGAGTGCTCAAAGAGCTTGCCCATGACATCGCTCCCATCCTGACTCCGATTTTCAAGCGCTCCCTTGACAGTGGCGAGGTACCCTCAGACTGGAAGCAGGCCATCGTCACACCCATCTTTAAGAAGGGAGAACACTACAACCCTGCGAATTATAGACCTGTATCCCTGACCTGTGTATCTGGCAAAGTCCTTGAGCACATACTCGTTAGTCACACCATGGACTTCTTGGAGCAACAGCTGATCCTCACCCCTCAACAGCATGGCTTCAGGAAACAACGCTCATGCGAGACCCAGCTGTTAGAGCTTATCAACGAGTTGGCAGCCAACCTGGATAGGAACGGCCAGACAGATGTCGTGGTGATGGACTTTGCCAAGGCATTCGACAAGGTGAACCATTCCCTACTAGTCCATAAGCTCCATCACTACGGCATCAGAAACTCCACCAACTCCTGGATTGCCAGTTTCCTACATGGACGGAGCCAAGCAGTCGTCGTGGAAGGGTCAAGGTCAACCAACATCCCGGTCAAGTCAGGCGTACCACAAGGATCAGTCCTCGGACCTTGTCTATTTCTGATCTACATCAATGACTTGGCTGCGCGGGTGTCCTCCACGACTCGACTCTTCGCCGAAGACACCATCGTCTACAGGCTCATCGCTGCCGCCAGCGATCATGCTGCCCTTCAGTCCGACCTACAACGACTAGAAGAGTGGGAGTCACAATGGGACATGACCTTCCACCCCGACAAATGCAGTGTGCTCACAGTCAGTAAGAAGAAGAAGACCTCCGCACACCAGTATACGCTGCACGGACACGCCCTCGAGAATGTCACCTCCGCGAAATACCTTGGAGTGACAGTGCAAGCAGATCTGAAGTGGGATATTCACATCGACACCATCGTGAAGAAGGCCAACCAGACCCTTGGATTCCTTCGCAGGAACCTCAAGATAGGAGCAGTCCACATCAAGGAACTGGCCTACAAGTCCCTAGTGCGACCTTTGCTGGAGTACGCATGCACAGCCTGGGACCCCTCCTCGCAGAAGAACATCGCCAAGATCGAAGCCGTACAGCGCAGGGCAGCACGCTACGTTCTCCACCGACATCGCAACACCTCAAGTGTCGGAGAGATGCTGCAGACCCTCCAGTGGCCCTCTCTTGAGCAACGCAGACGGACGTCCAGACTGTGTATGCTGTACAAGATTACCAACAATCTCGTCAAGGTCAACTGCGACGAGCTCCAACACCTCCCCAGCAGATCAAGAAGAAGCTCAAGAACAAACACCAGAGCCTTCAACAGGATCCCAAGCAAGACCGATACGAGACTGAACAGCTTCCTCCCCAAAACCATCAGGGAGTGGAATGAGCTACCAGAGGAGGTTGTCAGCGCGGCGACAGCAGCCGCCTTCACCTCCAGCGCATCCCACCACTGCCAGCACATGTAAACAAAACCCTGTACCCTGTCCTAGGCCACCAGTAAGTAGGGTCGATGAAGGCTAGGGCAGCACCGGCAGGGGTTTTACCCCTGCAACCGCTCCGGCCGCCGGCTTGGCCTAGCCCGAGACTTGAAAATGCTGTGTGGTCCTGCCCCCCCCCCCCCCCCCACCCCCCTTTTTTTCTTCCGCAACCCTCCAATGCGCCACTAATAGTCGGAACGTTGACCCTGGGCGTTAAATGGAAGAAGAAGAAGACGTGTGCTGACGTCAATGAAGCAGACTCGCAACGAAGTCAGTATGCTCAGTGTAGTGACGCTGACCGGACAGGCACTTGGAGCCTACTGCGAGTGTATTCAAGTGCTGGGTAAGTGTTGTTGGCCTTGTATGTTTTGTGGGATTAACTTGATGGCTGCGTTACTTGGTATCTTACACAATCAGTTTTCATAGTCAGTCATATAATGCATGGCACACAAAGTGACAAACACACACAGAGATTCATAATTCTCTACTGAAAATGTCTGCATGCAAAAGCTGTCTTTTTTGACAAAGTATGAGCTGCATGTAAATGTAAGTTTCAATCAGTAGGCCTATCTACAGGAGACCATGCCATGTTGGCTAGGCATCTATATCTATATACGGCTTGTGTGTGTCTGTCTGTCTGTGTGTTCGCTATGCACGGCCAAAGTTCTCGATGGATCTGCTTCAAATTTGGTGGGCATTTTCAGGTAGACCCCGGACACAATCTGGTCGAAGAAAATTTTCAACACGTGCTCTCAGCGCGCAGCACTAAACCGATTTTGGTTTTTATGGTTTTTCTGTACATCCATTCCCAGTAACTCTTCCTTATCTTCTCCAGTGTTTTGTGCGTTTATCTCCCTTCCTTCGTGTGGCGTCAATCGCGTACGGTGCGCCACTCACCCGGCGTACGGTGCGCCACTCACCCGGCGAGGCCGGGTAATCATCTAGTCACTAGTGTTCAATATACCAGGTACCTGAGTGCGGAGTTTTATTTAATGTGTGTACACATGAGTTTGTGAATCCTCTTGTCAATGAAGGTTATCACTGCAATAAGATCAAATTCCATTCTTAGCCGGTATATATTTTATTTATATATATATATCAACAGCATGCGCTTACAAGCTCTCTGTAGGAATTCCTAGGAAAGATAAAGTTAATTGTTATTAGCAGGCTAAGGAAAATCAAGATGACACAAACGGAATTTGATTGTGTGTTGTTGTTTTTACCCAGAAAGGACAGTCTTGCAACCATGTGGCTGCCACACTTTGTGCTGCTTCACACTACATGACTGAAGGAATCGACACTGTGCCAGCAGACAAAACTTATACACACTACAAATGCAAACATGTGGAAGGGGCATGCTGCCAAGAAAACTGCACCAGCTGCTCTCGATGACATAAAAATTGTTAAGTAAGTTTGCATACAATACAATACAATACAATACAATAACTTTATTAATCTCTAAAAGAGAAATTGCATTGCTGAGCGTTTGCAATTTCTCTTTTAGAGATTAATAAAGTTATTGTATTGTATTGTATTGTATTGTATGCAAACTTACTTAACAATTTTTATGTCAAGTAAGTTTGCATAAATAATAATAATATAATAATTAATATTAAGGAAATTAGGGTTGCGTTAC